>NW_020229847.1:0-600000 GCF_003227725.1 Camponotus floridanus
TTTTATCCGTTTACTTTATCGTTTTACTTAACAATCTAAATATAATTTGGGAAGGGGAGACTGTGAGAGAACACAAAGTAAAACAATTGAATATGGATGCAAATAATTAGCATAACAAAGCTTTGTGAATTGTATGATAAATAATCATTTTAATCAATAAATAAAAATACTTTTATAACTTAATATTCCACACTAATGTATATTTTATAATATAAAAATATTTCGGCAATGAATTATCGATAACACGGCGTTCGACTTTGGCATATAAAATATAAACAGTGCTTTATACGTTACCGCTTTGTTAACAGTTGCACGGTGACTCTAGAGTAATAAAGTAATGGAGAAACGCTTTGTATATTATAATTTTTCTTGTTAAACACGATTATGATTAGTCTTGAAACATAATTTGCTATGAATATTAATAAATGTTAATTAATTAAAAATTAATTGACGACATGAAACTGTATTGGAACGATAAATCTTTATCGTATCGCAATCATTCATTACCGCGATTTAATTAAAACATGTTATACATAAAAGAGGATAAAAGATTATGTTGCGATATTTCGATCATCGAAACTTATTACAATATTTCTATATAATATTAGAATATAATATTAGAATTAAATATATTTCGACCAATGCTTTAAATTTTCTCAATCATTGTTAATTAAATACACAATTTAATCGAAAATTGATTAAATTATAGGGATCTGAAATATGAAATAATCACTATGATAATTGCGATTTTTTACGGACAATAATTATTATTTTAATATTTAGAATCATAAATATATTTCGTCCGTGTTACTTTATCGTTCTACTTGATAATCTAAATATAATTTAGGATGTGAGAGAACGCGAAGTAAAGCAATCGAATTATAGATACAAATAATTAGCATAACGAAAGGCTCCGTGATAAATTGTTTAATAAATAATCAATTTTAATCAATAAATTAAAATACTTCATTAACTTAAGATTTTGCGTTAATGTATATTTTACAATTTATAAAATATTTCAGCAAATTATCGATAATACGGCGTTCGACTTTGGCAATATAAAATATAAACAGTAACGCTCTATACGTTACAGCATTGTCATCATTCGCACAGTGACTCTCGAGTAATAAAGTTGTGGTGAGAAACGCAACGTATATTATAATTTTTCTTGTTAAACACGATTATGATTAGTTTTGAAACATAATTTGCTATAAATATTAATAAATGTGAATTAATTAAAAATTAATTAACGACATGAAACTGTATTGGAACGATAAATCTTTATCGTATCGCAATCATTCATTACCGTGATTTAATTAAAACATGTTATACATAAAAGAGGATAAGAGATTATGTTGCGATATTTCGATCATCGAAACTTATTACAATATTTCTTTATAATATTAGAATATCATATTAGAATTAAATATATTTCGACCAATGCTTTAAATTTTCTCAATCATTGTTAATTAAATACACAATTTAATCGAAAATTGATTAAATTATAGGGATCTGAAATATAAAATAATCATTTTGATAATTGGTATTTTTACGGACAATAATTATTATTTTAATATTTAGAATCACAAATATATTTCGTCCGTGTTACTTTATCGTTCTACTTGATAATCTAAATATAATTTAGGATGTAAGAGAACGCGAAGTAAAGCAATCGAATTATAGATACAAATAATTAGCATAACGAAAGGCTCCGTGATAAATTGTTTAATAAATAATCAATTTTAATCAATAAATTAAAATACTTCATTAATTTAAGATTCTACGTTAATGTATATTTTACAATTTATAAAATATTTCAGCAAATTATCGATAATACGGCGTTCGACTTTGGCAATATAAAATATAAACAGTAACGCTCTATACGTTACCGCATTGTCATCATTCGCACAGTGACTCTCGAGTAATAAAGTTGTGGTGAGAAACGCTACGTATATTATAATTTTTCTTGTTAAACACGATTATGATTAGTTTTGAAACATAATTTGCTATGAATATTAATAAATGTGAATTAATTAAAAATTAATTAACGACATGAAACTGTATTGGAACGATAAATCTTTATCGTATCGCAATCATTCATTACCGCGATTTAATTAAAACATGTTATACATAAAAGAGGATAAGAGATTATGTTGCGATATTTCGATCATCGAAACTTATTACAATATTTCTTTATAATATTAGAATATCATATTAGAATTAAATATATTTCGACCAATGCTTTAAATTTTCTCAATCATTGTTAATTAAATACACAATTTAATCGAAAATTGATTAAATTATAGGGATCTGAAATATGAAATAATCACTATGATAATTGCGATTTTTACGGACAATAATTATTATTTTAATATTTAGAATCATAAATATATTTCGTCCGTGTTACTTTATCGTTCTACTTGATAATCTAAATATAATTTAGGATGTGAGAGAACGCGAAGTAAAGCAATCGAATTATAGATACAAATAATTAGCATAACGAAAGGCTCCGTGATAAATTGTTTAATAAATAATCAATTTTAATCAATAAATTAAAATACTTCATTAATTTAAGATTCTACGTTAATGTATATTTTACAATTTATAAAATATTTCAGCAAATTATCGATAATACGGCGTTCGACTTTGGCAATATAAAATATAAACAGTAACGCTCTATACGTTACCGCATTGTCATCATTCGCACAGTGACTCTCGAGTAATAAAGTTGTGGTGAGAAACGCTACGTATATTATAATTTTTCTTGTTAAACACGATTATGATTAGTTTTGAAACATAATTTGCTATGAATATTAATAAATGTGAATTAATTAAAAATTAATTAACGACATGAAACTGTATTGGAACGATAAATCTTTATCGTATCGCAATCATTCATTACCGCGATTTAATTAAAACATGTTATACATAAAAGAGGATAAGAGATTATATTGCGATATTTCGATCATCGAAACTTATTACAATATTTCTTTATAATATTAGAATATCATATTAGAATTAAATATATTTCGACCAATGCTTTAAATTTTCTCAATCATTGTTAATTAAATACACAATTTAATCGAAAATTGATTAAATTATAGGGATCTGAAATATAAAATAATCACTTTGATAATTGATATTTTTACGGACAATAATTATTATTTTAATATTTAGAATCACAAATATATTTCGTCCGTGTTACTTTATCGTTCTACTTGATAATCTAAATATAATTTAGGATGTGAGAGAACGCGAAGTAAAGCAATCGAATTATAGATACAAATAATTAGCATAACGAAAGGCTCCGTGATAAATTGTTTAATAAATAATCAATTTTAATCAATAAATTTAAATACTTCATTAACTTAATATTCTGCGTTAATGTATATTTTACAATTTATAAAATATTTTAGCAAATTATCGATAACACGGCGTTCGACTTTGGAAATATAAAATATAAACAGTAACGCTTTATACGTTACCGCTTTGTCATCATTCGCACAGTGACTCTCGAGTAATATAGTTGTGGTGAGAAACGCTTCGTATATTGTAATTTTTTTGCTAAACACGATTACGATTAGTATCGAAACATAATTTACTATAAATTGTAATAAAAATTAATTAATTAGAAATTAATTAGCGACATGAAACAATATCTTTATCGAATCGCAATCATTCATTACGTCGAACAAAAATTAAAACATGGGATACGTAAAAGGGGATAAGAGAATTAATTATATTATGATATCGATCATTGATGCTTATTATAATATTTCTTTAATAATATTAGAATTAACTACATTTTGATCAATGCTTTAAATATTCTTTTTATTAATTAAATCTTTGTTAATTAAACAATAGTTATGTATGACAACATGTAATTATTTTAATCTTTTAATCTTACGATACATTAATACGTTAGATATATGAGAGATACATTAATATGTTAAATTATTTTAACAATAAACAACAACATAGTATCCAACATAAACAGTATCACCCTAGTGATTTTGTTTTACGTTCTTGTTATGTAAATTTAAGTTTATATACTATATACAAAATAAATTCCAAATTATATATATTATATTATATATAAAATTATATATAATATAACCCTCCCATGGGGTACACCTTGTCGTGGTGGGAGGGCTTAGTACTTGGATGGTGTCTTGAGATTTATCTTAAATTTTTCTATTTATGATAAATCTTAAGGTGCCTGAAAGGGAAGCTAAGTACCTTTTCGCGTCGTCGGTGCCGTCAACGTGCCGCGGACGGCAAGCGCTTCGTTAACGCGTCGCGTTAGGTATATACATATTAGGGAGTGCCGTTAAAGGTATATACATATTAAGTATACACATCGCGCGATCAAATATAAAATTTTTAATCACATTTAATCGAAATAGTGCGGGAGTGCCGTTCAGTATCGCGCGTAAAATAACGAAAATAGCGATATAAAAATATCGTTCGCGAGTGCGGGAGTGTCAAAGTATCGCGCGCCAACAACATGAGAGGAGGAGGAGACCTGGTAGAGGCATCTTGCATCGGCGAAGCAACCTGATGGTGAATATTTATTATTTGTATATCAATTGTTATAAATCGTACGCATAATAATTCATTCTTATAATTTAAAGGAATTAAAGAGAAAATTAGAGAGAAAGATTTTTATAAATATGAAAATTTCTATTTAAAAAATAATTTTAAAATTTATAAAATCTTCCCATACGTGTTTATATCTGCTTATTATTTTACACACGGGATATGAAATTCCGCAGCCTTGTTATAAATGAATTTTATATTTGTATGTTTCAGACGTAGTTTTAACGACAACAATAATAACGGATAACGATAACTCCGCTGCTGCACATTAATGCCATGGTGAGTGATAAAAACTTTTATTTAATTTTAAGGTAACGGTAGAGATTGTAAATAAATCTGTTGCCTTAAAATGGATGAGCTAGGATAGATTAAATAACTTTTAATAAATTCGTTTGAAATGTATTGCATAGATCGCGAAAATATTACAGTATATTAATCATAAAGAAAGAAGACCGAGAAAAGATCATTCTTATAATTTTATCTAATTTATTGAAAAGAACATTAAAAATTGTATCAATTACATCTGATGCTGATTTATTCTTAACACGTATTTATCTTATTCACTTATCTTATTCTAATTTCTTATAGCTCGTCCATTATAGAATTTGTTGTAGATATTGTTTTTAAACTTAATGTAAAGCCAAATGATTAATTATTGTAATGAAATAACTTGTAATATGATAAGTGTTATACACATATTAATTTTTTATAAATTTATTATTAACTCGCGCATCTGCAATCGAATATTCCGATTATTGTCGAATTATTTATTCGTCGCGTTTTCTCGCGAATTTTAAATCGCAACTTATTTAGTAATTTAATTGTTGGTTTCGAAGTTTATTCTATTCATTTTGAATAATTCCTTTGATAATTTACACAAAATGCGCCAGTAATCCAAATACTTTCTTTTACAGTCGAAGAAACGATCAATAATTTTATTAATGATTCTTTCTCTTCTTTCACGATCATTTACGTTATATAAAACTTATTAAATTCTATTGTTGCATATCTATCATTAATAATAAATGTCACGTAATTATCGATAACGCGGCGTTCGACTTTGGCAATATGAAATATAAACAGTAGCGCGCTATACGTTACCGTTTTGTCGTTATTCGCACGGTGGCTCTCGAGTAATAAAGTAGTGGTAAGGAACGCTTCGTATACTGTAATTTTTTTACTAAACACGATTATGATTAGTATCGAAATATAATTTGCTATAAATATTAACAAAAATTAATTAATTAAAAATTAATTAACGATATGAAACTGTATCATAACGATAAATATTTATCGAATCGTAATCATTTACTACCGCGATTAAAAATTGAAAGGGGATATATAAAAGGGGATAAGCGAATTAAATATAATCTTCCGATCATCGATACTTATTATATTATTTCTTTAACAGTATTAGAATTAAATATATTTCGATCAATGCTTTAAATTTTCTCATTGTTAGAGTCACAATATATTTCACTCGTGTCACTTTATCTTGACAATCTAAATATAATTTGGATTGTGAGAGAACACGAAGTAAAATAATCGAATTATAGATGCAAATAATTAACATAATGAAAAGATTCGCGATAAATAATAAATTTTAATCAATAAATTAAAATATTTCCATAATTTAATATTCCACGTTAATGTATATTTTATAATATATAAAATATAAAAATATTACAGCAACAAATTATCGATAACGCGGCGTTCGACTTTGGCAATATAAAATATAAACAGTAGCGCTTTATACGTTACCGCTTTGTTATCAGTTGCACGGTGACTCTAGAGAAATAAAGTAGTGGTGAGAAACGCTTCGTATATTATAATTTTTCTTGTTAAACACAATTATGATTAGTCTTGAAACATAATTTGCTATGAATATTAATAAATGTTAATTAATTAAAAATTAATTAACGACATGAAACTGTATTGCAACGATAAATCTTCAACGAGAAATCTTTATTGTATCGCAATCATTCATTACTGCGATTAAAAATTGAAACAGGTTATACATAAAAGAGGATAAGAGATTATGTTGCGATATTTCGATCATCGAAACTTATTACAATATTTCTTTATAATATTAGAATATCATATTAGAATTAAATATATTTCGACCAATGCTTTAAATTTTCTCAATCATTGTTAATTAAATACACAATTTAATCGAAAATTGATTAAATTATAGGGATCTGAAATATAAAATAATCACTTTGATAATTGCGATTTTTACAGACAATAATTATTATTTTAATATTTAGAATTACAAATATATTGCATACGTTTCTTTATCGTTCTACTTGATAATTTAAATATAATTTGGGATATGAGAGAACGCGCAGTAAAACAATCGAATTATAGACGCAAATAATTAGCATAACAAAAGATTGCGTGAATTGTTTGATAAATAATCAATTTCAATCAATAAATTAAATACTTTCATAATTTAATATTTTACGTTAATGTATATTTTATAAGATATAAAATATTTCGGTAACGAATTATCGATAATACGATGTTTGATTTTGGCAATATAAAATATAAACAGTAGCGTGCTATACGGTGCCGCTTTGTCATCATTCGTACGGTGACTCTCGAGTAATAAAGTAGTGGTAAGAAACGTTTTGTATATTATAATTTTTTTACTAAACATAATGACAATTAGTATGGAAACATAATTTACTATAAATTTTAATAAAAATTAATTAATTAAAAATTAATTAGCTACATGAAACTGTAATGCAACGATAAATCTTTATCGAATCACAATCATTCATTACTGCGATTAAAAATTGAAACAGATTATGCATGAAAGAGTATAAGAGATTATGTTGTGATATTTCGATCATCGATCCTTATTATAATATTTCTTTATAATATTAGAATATAATATTAGAATTAAATATATTTCAACCAATGCTTTAAATTTTCTCAATTTTTGTTAATTAAATACATAATTTAATCGAAATCTTATTATGCAAATTTAAATTTATTTACTATATTTCAAAATAAATTCCAAATTATATATATATATTATTATATATTATATATTATATTATTAAATGGAGTGAGAGTAAAGGATTTGAGAGCTTTTACTCTCACTCCATTTAATTATTTTTTATAGAGAGCTTATTAATTACAATTATTATATTATATTATATTATATATAAAAAAAAATTATATATAATATAACCCTCCCATGGGGTACACCTTGTCGTGGTGGGAGGGCTTAGTACTTGGATGGTGCCTTGAGATTTATTTTAAATTTTTCTATTTACGATAAATCTTATGGTGCCTGAAAGGGAAGCGAAGTACCCTTTCGCGTCGTCGGTGCCGCCAACGTGCCGCGGACGGCAAGCGTTTCGTTACCGCGTTTTCGCGTTGTAGTATTCTCGCGTCGTCGCGTTTTCGCGGAAATTTTGGACTTTTTCATATAAAATCCCAATTTCATTTATTGTCACGAGTCTCTACTTCCGATACCAACTAACTGGGATGTTTCGAGTTTGCACACGTTGTTATGCAATGTACACTCGCGCTTCGTGCTTCGTACTTCGTCAAATGATTCGGCCCGAATTAGTTAGAACTCGATCGATTGCTCGGAATGGTCGTCAATGGGTCCCTTCTCTTTGCTCGTCTACCCTACAGCCACACGCACTGCGTGTGTTAACCCTGTCGAGGAGTCGAGTGGATTCCCCTAAGCATGATTTTCGCTCGGTAAAAGGGGTTGCCTCCCCATTTTTTAAATCGCTGAATGTTAGCATTTAAAAAATGTGGGTATCCTCTTCTTTTGCCGTCTACCAGCCTGGTGTAGCCATATCCTGCATTGCGGGAAACTTCGTGTTCCGGGCGAAGCACCTGAAATCATGCTTAGCGGGTCCAGGTTCGATACGAGATAGGATAATTATGCGCGAAAAAGAGCTGGTGAACTTTATTTTCCTCTATTCCGTCAATCGTTTCGTCATCTTTCCGGTTCGGGCCTAATCTTTGCTCATTGTATCGTTGCACTCCCGACCTGTTGGCTCAAAGTTAAGTCTCGTAAATGAAATGAGATTTTCGCTCGTACCGAAACCGGGAGTGTCGGACAAAGTATATATATATTAAATATATACATCGCGCGATCAAATTTTTAATCCGAATACCGAAGTAGTGCGGGAGTGCCGTTTAGTATCGCGCGTAAAATAACGAAAATAGCGATATAAAAATATCGCTCGTGAGTGCGGGAGTGCCGTTGAAAATATCGCGCGTCAACAACATGAGAGGAGGAGGAGGCCTGGGAGAGGCATCTTGCATCGGCGGAGCAACCTGATGGTGAATATTTATTATTTGTATATCAATTGTTATAAATCGTACGCATAATAATTTGATCTTATTATTTAAATGAATTAAAGAGAAAATTAGAGAGAAAGATTTTTATAAAAGTTATATAAAACTTTTTAAAAAACTTTCTTAAAAAACAGTTTTAAAATTTTATAAAATTTTTCCACACGTGTTTATCTCTGCTTATTATTTTATACATCGGATATAAAATTCCGCGCGATAAAAATTTTTTGAAATATTGATTGCATTTTGTGAGCATTAATATAAATGAATTTTATATTTGTATGTTACAGACAACGTAGCTTCGATAAATATAACTCCGCTGTTGCGCATCAGTGTCGGTGAGTGAGAAAAACTTTTATTTAACTTTAAGGAAACGGATTCGTAGAGATTGTAGATGTAGATTGTAGATTGTAGATTGTAGATTGTAGATTGTAGATTGTAGAGTAAGTCCGTTGCCTTAAAATGGATGAGCTAGGATAGATTAAATTAAATAACTTTTAATAAATTCTTTCGAAATGCTTTGCATCTATTGCGAAAATATATTGAAGTATTAATTTAAAAAAGAGAATCAAGAAAAGAAAATTTTTTTGTAAAGACTTGACTAGTTTATTAAATCAAGAGCACGCATTAATAATTTTAACAATTTTATCAATTTTTGATACTACTTTATTCTTATAACGCGCATTTATTTTATTCTAATTTCTTATATCATAGCTCATCCATTGTAGAATTTGTTTGTAGATATTGTTTTTAAATTTTACTTTAACTTAAAATAAAGCTAAACGATTAATTAATTAAATAATTTGTAATATCATAAAAATTATACACACACATGAATTTTATATTTTATTAGAAGATATAGTATATAGAAATTTGTTGTAATTTGGCTTTATTTGAGTTAAAATAAAGTTATATTCAAATATTTAACAAACGATCGTAAAATCGAGCGATCGTTACGATGCGCGTGAAATATTTACGCTCATTTGCCGGTAATTAATCGGCAAAAGAAGGAGTGTTTATCTCCTTTTTCGATCTCTGATTAGAGATCGAGCGAGAAAGTGGCCAGGATCAATGAAAAGTAAGTTCAACTGGCCTGAAGAAAAGCTTTACGTACAATAGTACGTAATGTCGGACATTTATTCACGCGGTTAGGGCAGTTAGAGAATGTAATTAGAGCACGTAATTAAAGTATACGTGATTAGAGATAGGCTTTCCTCGAATAATTTCATTTAATCGAGAAATAGGATTGTTAGGGCTATTAGGTGATCATTAAGATTTTTTAATTTTCCTTTCAAAAAGTAAAGGATTGTTAGGGCTATTATGTGATTAATTTAGCTGATTTTATATTATGTATCTTTTAAAGAATCAGGAAATGTAGGTTTAAATAATATTAGGGAAAACAAATTAATAAATATTTCAATAATTATATTATTAATATAAAGAAGAATAATATTAAGAATAGATTAATATTAAGAATTTTTAAGGGATCAATATTTTTTGAGTATTTTCTAAGAGAGTTTTTTTTCCGCACGTAAAAAAAAAAGGATGTTAATTTATTTTGTATTACATTTCAAATTATATAATATTATATTTTACATTAACTTTTTGTATTAAATTCTGTAGTGAAAGAAAATGAAAAATTTTGCCTTCTCCATGATATCTCCATCTTAAGGAAGGCATTTGCCGGCTGAGGAGGTTTGAGTATTTTAATGAGCCTGAGAGCTATGCCGGTAACATACACCGATATTCGTATAGACTTTTCTTATATTTAAGATAATTTTAAATATGATCTTAAATATAAAAGTGAGTAATGAATACCGATCGTAGTTATTGATAGTGTCATCTATGCCGGACATATCGAAGGGGAAATGTCAGACTAAGAGAAATACCAAAATTATATAAATATTTGTTATATTAATTATATTAATATTTTTAAATAAAATGAAAGAAAAAGGGAATAATCGAGAAAAAGGCAACTACAGTGATTTGAATATCTATAGCTGAGAACAAATAGAAAGTATTTCGATGGACTCCATAAGAAGGAATAAGCATGACACAAATGATGATAATTTTTATAATTTTAACACAAAAGAATACAATAAACCATAATAATCCAAGAACTCGAAGAAGAGGAGATTTCTATTGGATAGAAATGCATAATGATTGAAAATAATTAGAAACTAAAAGACAGTGTGCAATCTATTTATTAATAATAATACTATTTTGTAATATTTTGTATATTAAATTTTATAATTTAGTACATTATATTATATAAAATATTAAGCATAAAAATATTATGCTGGTAAGAAAATTATAATAAAAGTATATAAATAATGTTGACTATATTAGAATAGAACATATAAATTCTTTATATTTTATATAAAGGAAGAGATATTTAAAATATTTTGCAACATCTATATTTTTCGAATATATATATATATATATATATATATATATATATATATATATATATATATTTCTAAACATAACGCAAATATTTCAGAATAAAGTTGTAGCGTCATACTATATATACATATATATATATATTATATGTGTGTGTGTGTGTTTATTTGTGTGTGTGTAGAGAGAGAGAGAGAGAGAGAGAGAGAAAGAGAGAGAGGGAGAGAGAGAGGACCACAAAATTTATTTAAAAAATTAAAATTAAAAATTTATTTATATTTATATACATATGCGTTTTGCTATACAGCACTGATGGCATTTCGTGTACTACAGGCATTTTTTACATAGCACGGAACAGAATCAGAAATTGTGCACATATATGTTACCCTCTGAGAACTTTCGTGGACTTTGGCTTTGTAGTTCATGTCCACGTTTTTTAGATTACAGAGGGCATATCGCTTTCAGGGATCACCTAAAAGTGGGCCATGACACCTCTCAGTCTTCTCTCTGCTCTCAGTCTTCTCTCTGGTCAAAGATACTGATTGGCTGTTAGCATAAAACTTTCCGAAATCCCTAGAAATTCTCTATGTGATGATCAATCGAAAAGCAGATGTAATATCACGATGGAAAGTGCATTCTATATACTTAGCATCAGAAATTTAAATCATTTGATTAACCAATAAGGACGAAGAGATCTTTGCTCATTTTGATTGGTTAAACGATTCGAAATATTTGTGACGAGTGAAGTGCACTGAAGATATTTCTCGCACTTATCAGTGTTGTTGGTGTGCATTTGTCATCTTTTGTATCTTTTCATAATTCAAAAAATCCGAGTCTCCTAGACGGTGCCAAAAATTGTGATCAGTTTAAAGATTCATCGCGATCTAATAACGTTGAGGTGAGTTAGATTTATTATTATGGAATATTTAACCTCGATTATACATCTCTCATAACATTGCATGCTGTTTATTTGTTGCGCATGTAATGCGGTACACAAATGTGAATTTTTCAACTTTTTAAAATTAAATAATTACACGAGAGAGTTTTCAATTTACTAAGTTCTGTTACCAAGGCAAGATTTTTTTCATATAATGTTTGCAATTTCTTCTATCATTATTTTCAATTAGATACATAGAGATAGAGTGATATTAATAATAAATGTTTTAATATATGAATTTATTAACATATCCAAGTATATGCATATATGCAATTTATATATATGTATCTCTAAATACATGTGTCTAAATTCATATATTAAGACATTAATGGCTTTGTATATATATATATATTCTATGACATTATTATTTATATATACAGGAGTATTTTATTCTTACATATATTATAGGATCAATCATCAGCATGACTGGTGGAAATAACACTGAGAAATCAGCCAATAATCCTTTAGAGCAGTTTGTATTGCTTGCAAAAACTGCAAAAGGTGCTGCTGCCATAGAACTCATAAGGCAAGCTGTTGAAACACCTGGCGTTCATGTTTTTGGTGAATTATTAGATATGCCAAATATCAAAGAGTTGGAGAATGGGCCTTATGTCCAATATTGGAATACTTTGAATCTGTTTGCATATGGCACCTATAAAGATTATTTGGATAATAAAGAGAAAGTGTTAGAATTAACTCCTATACAAAAAAAGAAACTTCAACATCTTACAATTGTCACTCTTGCTACAAAAAACAAATGTATACCTTATTCGGTATTGTTGGAAGAGTTAGATATAAAGAATGTTAGAGATCTAGAGGATTTAATTATTGAAGCAATATACGCAGATATAATTCATGGGAAATTAGATCAAAAAAATTCACAATTAGAAGTAGATTATGCTGGTCTAGGACGAGATGTACGACCAGGTGATACTGGTGTAGTAGCTGAAACCTTAGCTGCTTGGGGTGAAGCGTGCGATACAGTTTTATCTTGTATCGAGGATCAAATATCTAGAGCTAATGTTGAAAAACAAAAAGCTACTTATCACAAAGAAAGAATACAGAGAGATGTGAGTTCTATGTTTCCTTTTTAATTACTTGTTCTATAAATTGTTAGAAATTTAATTATATATAACTAGTTACAATATGGATTTTCTTTGTTATGTTATGTTTAGATTACGAATATAAAGAAATCTCTCGCAGCTCAAGCAGGAGGTAGTAGCATTCAAGAAGCTGATGTGGCTGGCGGTAGTTCTGGCGCAGGAGGAAGTGAATCAAGTAGAGAAGCTATGCCGGTGCTATCGGAGAAGAAGAAGTTACAGAAGGTCAAATGTATCAAAGTCAGTGGTAAGTTTTGGAAGACATAAATTCAATAGTCCTTTCTTGCACAATGTGCATTCTTTGCATCATATATTTCATTGAATCGGATTTTACGCTTCGAATTTGGTGTAAAAAATCGAGTCTAAATAGTCGAATTTGAAAGTGATGGAAACATTCAAACATTTTTGTATTAACTTTTAGTTTAGATTATATTGAATGATGAATGAAAAGAGAATAATAATATTAAAATTACATGCAACGGATTATTCATGCCAAATTGAAAATCTTTTATGTATCTGAAATTATCGAATTAATAGAGATTTTTAGAGTAAAGTAGGAAAATAATATTTTATAGAACACTCTAAATATATTTATAATATCAAACAGTATACAAATATGTAATACTATTCAATTTTATGTAATGTTTATGGTAATTATGCTAATAGCGAATAAAATCAAGAATATTTTTTCTTATTAAAATATATTTATAAGAATGATTTATTGACACACATATACATCATATAGAATTTTTCAGAAAAACCGAGGTTGATTTCTATTTTATTAATAGCAATGTGTGTTTAGGGAATCAGTAATATGCATACACATACATATTTTATATACACATATACATACTTTTACTGTGATTATTTCAAATATCTAATGTAGTTAATCTTTGCTGTATAAACGATTTCGGTAGTTGTTTATACCAAATTTATCATTTATTCACGGAGTTAATCATTTATTTATTCATACCAAATTAAGAATTTTAATATATACGTACAAAGTATACCTAGCGAGATATATGTGACGATTGTCTTTACATCGAGCATTTGAAAACAATGAATCTTTTCTTTGCGACAAAGATAATTTTGTAGGTAAGCTTGAATATTCTTGTGATATATCTGTTTATTTTTTTTAGACCAAAGATATCATGTTTTATGTTTGTAGGGCGTGAAGAATTTAATTAGGATTTGACTCTAGATGAAAATTTGATAAATAATGCAAGATGCATTGCATATTTATCAATGCATACGTGCCTACCCATTGCCAGAAATCACATAAAACGGTATGCCCATTGTGACGAGTTGATCGATGCTTACGTGTACTTCCAACGATATTATCGTTCGTACTGTTTGCGTTGAGACTTTATAGATTTTCGTTTTGTAAGGATTTATAATCGCTAAACAATTCATTGACGCATAACTAGTCGAAAAGGTCGTTTTTGAAGAATCTTGTATGTTCAGAAAATTATCAAGGTATACTACTGATGTAGTTTAGCAAAAAAAAAAAAAAAAAAAGAAATGTCAGCCGTCTATTGAAGAGCGTTGTAATTGCTACTCGAATAAAAGGATAATATATTTTAGTGAGGCTTTTTTCTGTAACCTTAATGTCTCTTTTTCCCTCACGATTGTCTCGTCTTTTTCACCTTGTTTCCTTCACCTGTTAGAGAAAACTGATGTTAGGTTTTAAGAATGATGCAACTAGGTATCTAACATTGTAGGAAAGAGAGAAAATTATTGTTATTAAAATATTGTTTTAGTTATATATATATATATATATATATATATATATATATATATATATATATAATTAAAATTATTTCTTACTGACGAAAGAATATACTTGTATTGTGAATATGAAGAAGAAATATCAAAAATGTAAATATGTGTACAGAAAATTTTGTGTATATACATATATATATATATACACGCACGCACACACACACAATTTTCTGTACGCATATTTACATTTGTAATATTTCTTCTTCATATTCAATTATCTTCATTAGTGAGAAATTATAATCATACAATGGTATTTTTTCCTTTTTAATGTATGATTATAAGAGCTTAAAATACAAGTCATAAATTATATGGCTAAGGATTTTCAAGATCTGCTACTGATCCGTTTGATTAACAGTCGATAAAACAAGTTGAAAATAATCGAGAATGAATTAGATGGAACCTTGTGGCAAGCTATTTAGATATTCTTTTTTTTCTTGCTTTTTTCTTTCTTTCTCTTTCTTTCTCTTTCTGTTTCTCTTTGTGATTCTGACGTTAGAGTTCTTTTTGTAACTTTTATAGCTTTTAAAAATAGCATCTTTAAATTGTTTCATATTTATTGTAAATCGCATCTGATATTCGTTAAAAAAATAAATGATTAAAGAGTTTCTTTTTTTTCTCATAAAATTCATTTATGGCAAGGAAAATAGTATGCAGTGGGTACATTATATCATCGATTTTATTTTGTAACTTTTATTCTAATAGATACATTATACTAATACTATTTCTTCTCTATATTTTAAAATTCGTAATGTATTTAAAATATCTTTAGATCGCGTGATATACGTATATATATATAATAATATATATATATATCATTTTTGACATTGTATTTTTGCATTGCATTTCATGGAATTTACACATTGCATAATCACGCGTTTTTTCATAATTCAAAGAATATAATTCAAATAGATTTGATATGAGCTAAGACAATAAATTCGTATTTATGGTATTACATGTATGTATTATATGTACAATTACTTATAATTTATTTTGTGTATAGGCACACACACATATACATATATGTATACATGTATGTGTGTGCGTTTGTGTATGTGTATATAGTATATATGTGTATGTAGTATATATATGTATATGTATATATATATACTTCGAATACCCATCGAGGTATATTTTGTTGCATTGTTTCATATATATAATTGTCATAATTATTTGATTTATATATATAATTTCGTTCTTTTTATATAAATCTTAAATTATTACTTATTTTTAAAATGTACATAAAATTATAATGAAAAATTCTTTTGATACGTGCGATAATATGTAGGAGTGCTAAATTGCACATTTGAAACTTTTTTTCTAATAATTTAATAGTTATATCTTTCTACTGCTTATATATATATTGAAATTATAAAAATTATATTTAATAATAATTATATTTGACAAACGATTAAAGATGATTAAATATGAGTAATACTTAAAAAAATATCACATTCTTATCTATATTTAAAGCCTAATAAAAAAAAAAGAAAAAAATATTTTGAAATGTAATAGTTTAAAATTAATACATCTGTACTTTAATATTAGCATTTGTGCATATACAGAGGAATTATACAAATAAATAGTAATAAAGTTTACAGATACATATGCTTAATAATTATGTTTCTATTTACATAAATAACATAAATTGAAGATAATCTGTTATTTAAAGAAAGTAAAAAAGTTCCAATAAATAAATGGTACATAATGTGTAGTATGTGTGTATATGTATATTGTATATTGTATATTTATAAATAATTAAATACTCGATTGATCGTAAAATCCGATTGAATGCACTATTAATAAATTGATTGATTTTTTCATAGTAATTATTTTATAATAATTAATTAAATGAAAAGTTTATTGATATATATGGTATGCAAATGATATGTTTGTCCTGAATGAGATATATTTAATATTATATAAAAGTAATAGAAATTTCAAATCTGTTTTACAGCATATCTAAATAATTTTTAAACATTAAAGAATCATAGTTTAGAAATAGATTTGCACTATCATAATTGTGCATATTATTTCTACAGAGAGCAATTCCTATAGTTTGCAGAAAATATTTCTAAAAATTTAACATTATACTATTTATTCTAAAATATGTAAATGTACATATATTTTATTTAAGTGTAAAATGCGACGCGATGAAGAGAGGACGTTAAATTAACCTTAAAGTTTATATATTTTTAAATAGATATTTTACAATTATATGTGTATATATATATATATATATATATATAATACGAACATTATTTTTAATATTCTTAAAAAACTTACGAATTTATCTAATAAATTTTAAGATATTGATCTTATAAATACAATATCAGAAAATTACTTCTGCTTTAAACGGGAAAATTTTTTAATTTATCAAATCAGAGATTTATATATACACATTTAAATTTCCATAGCATCTGTTATATTTGATGACAAATGATATTGAAAATAATATATTTCGATACCAAATTTTTATAATTATATATGAAAGGATGATGCAGAATTTATTTATAATTAATACATATTATATGTTAAAATATACAAAAAATAAAAATATTGAAAGGGATTTAAACAATTTTAAAAAAATCTTTAAAGGGGAGAGGTTAGTCTCTTCAATTTTTTCATGAATTGGAAAGTTATAATTTAAAATCGAGAAAGAAGAAATCTCTATCTTTAGCAAGATATTATGTAGTTAAAATATTTAACACATTTTATATTACATTAGAAATGTTAGTGTTTAATAATTATCAATGAAAATTTGAACTATTTTTTTATATAAGAGATAAACAAGAGAATTTTACGCTTTAATCTATCGCTTAACATCTGTCTTATATTCATTAAATATAAGAATAAAATTAATTTAACAAATCTTGTCTTCATTAAAATTATAATTTCCTCCAGAATTAATATCGAGCTGTTATATATCTATTAATAATACGCCGTCAACATGACAGCGAAATGCACTATTTATTAATTATACAAATATTTCTCGCGCACATTATATTGCATAATTAGTTAATGAAACATTTTTTAACTCTAAAGTCCATTATATTCTTACGCTTTTTTTCTTAATTTAAGATTATAGACTTATGACATTTCGTGCATTATGACCTACATGTGTTTTTGGCATATCATATGTGTACGATACGCGTAATAAATTTGATTTACTTTACTTTTGCTCTATTCTAATGAATAATTTAAAGTGAATAAATAATATTATAATGAATAATATCGTACATATATATATATATATATATATATATATATATATATAATTTGCCTAATAGTTGTTATTTACTATATAACGAGTTTTGGTGAGGAACATCTAATGACAAATAATTTCTAAAACAATTTTTAAAATAGATATTTTGTGTCTTTTGCGTTAAAAAATACATTGACATACCAATCGTATATATGAAGAATAAATCAGACGATGACAGGTTTTTTCGAGATTGGTTTTAAAGACAATTCTACCTTTCGCTATAAAGAGAGGTCACTTTGAGAAAGCGGTCCATTACCTATCCTTGCATTGCTATTAAGTCGTTTTGTCATAATCGTGCTGTTTTTTGATTCTTTATTATTCACAGACGCGATTACATCCGGCGATTCTTCACTAATCGCCACAGTAGCCATATCTTCCTTTTCGTTGTTAGTCGTTTGAGTTGATCGCGAAGTATATGTTGCTAATGACGCTCCATTCTTTTGATCCTTTAATTGCAATTCGTAGCCTGCGAACAAAAATAGATAATGAGAATTTGAAAATACTAATATTAAAATGATAATCATATTTTATAAAAAAAACTCGAAAGTATACTTACACTCACTTTGAGTAGAGCAGTCTATAGCGATATGTTTTTTGATTGCTTTATTTTGATCGCAAGTTGCAGCTGTCAAAACTGTTGTTGCCGTCACTGGGCCCATCATATTCGATGCATTTGTGGCGGTTATCGCTGTACTTTTCGTCAGATTAGGCCTTACGGTTGGGCGCACATTTCTTTCAGGTCGGATTAAAATAATGTATAGCTGCGTGTATAAACAATACATTATTATGATAAATTAAGCAAAAACCAAAAATCAATTTATGCCCAGTGATTCGATAATTAAAGTTCCACTTTATTTTTTTTATATAAAAAACAGAATTTTAAGCTAAATTTTATTTTTCAGAAATTATGTTTTCGTCGAGGATTTTAAAAGAAATATTAACAAAAATACAAATCTTTAATATTCTGCATACATTGCAACTGTATTCATTTGAATTTAAATCGAGATTTTTTCAAATACTAGGCATAATATATTCGAGATTCCAAAATTGCGATAATCTTGTAATCCAGAACGTTCATTTTGAAATACAAGCATTTTTAAATATTCAAGCTTTAATAATCAAGCTTTACCTTTGGACTGAAGAGACAAACCACCGTTACAGACGCAGAAAGACTGATTGTGACCGACATCGAAGTAATTCTCAATGCAACATTGCTTCCGGTACCGTAGTACAAAGGTATGAAAGCACACCATATAACGCACGTCGTATACATTGTTAAACCTACATTAAAGACGTGTTTCTTAATGACGCTGTTCTCTTCGTTAAATAGTCGTTAGGTACAAAGGATGCAATATTTTTCAGCTAATCTTTTTCGTACTATAATTACGTTGTAATTGCGTGACCGAATTCATTAGTTTTACAATTCGATCAATATTTTCTTTATTTTTTTATATAGTTAGAATATATATCGACCATAATGCATTGTTGTATTTGCATATTGCAAATAAATATTGTAAAATTAAAGTTTTCCATTATTATTTCGAATCTTTATTGAAGTATTTAATTTAATTATAAAAGAACAGCACATAATATGGTATAAATATTTATAAAAATATGCTTAACGTGATATATGTGCGAAACAGAAAAATTAAACTTACCAATGTGCTTGCTCTCGTTGAAGGCTTCTGGAATCTTTCTCGTAAGGACGGCATAGACAGTGCACACGACTATTAATATTGTAGGATACGCGAACGCGATCATATAACTGGCATCGATATAATTGTTGCAAACAAGCAAATTGTCCTCCATCGTGGGATAATGATGCATAGCTTTGGCGGGATCGATGATTATCCATATTCCGGTAATTAAGATTTGCACTAATATTAATCCAACACAGATAATAAGTTGTGATCGAGGTGATATGAAAGATGGTCTTTTCGCGCTTCCGGCATTGAAGATTCTTGAGATTCGATTGGTCTTTGTTAGTAATGCCGCATATACTACTGTGAAGCAGAAGCCTGCGGCAAATCTGTCAGCAGAGATATAAAATTATATCTTCGCTTTTTCTTAACAAATATTCTTTTAATATTGAGAAATGATATTTTCTGTGTATATTTCATGTTTTTAACTGTGTGTGTGTGTGTGTGTGTGTGATTGTATATATAGATTAATATATAAAAATCCAATTTTCTTATTTTTTTATCGAGTTATGTTCGTCTAAATTATTAGACACTGGTTGGATTTTAGACATCGTTTAAAAAAAAATATTTTACTTTTACTATACTAAAATGAGAGGATTACATGAATTATAAAAAAATAAAAAGAAAATTTGAAAGATTATTATGTAAATTTATAAATTATGTAAAACTAGAAAAATTATCATTAAAATTAGATAGTTGTTAATTGCATCATTTTAATTAGATAGTTAATTAATTGCACGAAGATTGTAATTTAGCTATGTATTGATTCTAAAGTAACTTTAACAATTTGTATAATAAGAACAGAGAGATAAACGCTATCACGTCGGAATACTTGTAGAATAGAATACATTCTGAAAGATTTATAGTTATTTACCTTTGAATACCGCAGACAATGTCCGTGGGTCTAAGTATCAAAGTGAATGTGACGAGATAACAGAGTAAAATTCCTGACAGAAGAACATAAGATAATTCTCGTCCAGATGCACGTACAACAGGCGTGTCGTTATGTCTAAAGAAAACGCCGCCGACAAATAGCGTGACCTATTTCCCAAAAGATACGTGAATCAGATGATTACGTATGTCATATAAGATATATGACGCAATTATTGCAGTCAGAGATATAAATTATATTTATTTTTCTTAATATATTATTCTTTTCATTCGAGCTGTCAGCTTTAGAAAATTAGATTATGAAAGATACTAAAAGAAATATTTACCAAAATTCCTGTGGCAGAAAAAGACATTGCACTTATTGCCCAAGCGCTCTCCGGGCGTAGAAATTCTTCCGGAACATCCCGACACATTGAATGAGTCTCATCGGGTAGCGTACCTTGACGACATTGAATACACTGCGTCTCATCTTTGGGATGTCGTATCTATGTTATAAAAAAGGGAGTCAAATAGATTTCCACATATATACAATAGTGAATAGAGCTAATTCGAATTAATATACATCAATTGATATATATATATATATATATATATATATATATAATTGATATTGAATAAAGCAAATTGTAACGCGAACCAATATGTAAAATGGCTTTCCGATGAATTTATTTCAAGATTTAAAATCCTTAATCATATAACCATTCTATTGATATATATATATTCTATTGATATATATATATATATATATATATATATATATATATATATCAATAGAATGGTTATATGATTAAGGATTTTAAATCTTGAAATAAATTCATCGGAAAGCCATTTTACGTATTGGTTTGAATTTATTATTCTGTTATTTTATTATAATTAATTGACAAATTAAAATCGATTTTAGTTTTATATATAAATATATATATTTTTACATATTCCTCTATTTAATAGATATAACAGATATTCAACGAGAACTATATCGAATAAAACCAATATGCAGTATTTTAAAAACCAATTATTACAATTGTGAGAATATATACACAAACATAGATAGGTATTTTTGACTCAAAACTGTGAAAATCTGATATGATGAATCTATCTGTGAAGGTTTTTTAATAAAAAAAGTGGCAAATTAAATTAAAAATATATCGAGTCTAGTAAATTAATTATTTTTAACGACATTGACATACCTGATATTGAGTGCAATTAAAGCAATGCCAGCAGCATCTTTCACCCTCGACATATTTCTTTGCCTGGCCGACCTCACAAGGCAAAGAACACACGCTCTCAGGTGATTGAGGATGCCCGAGTTTAAATTGAATTTCTAAAACACAGATACATGCACGATGACGATGTAGAATACTATAGTACGTTACATATTGTAGTATATGTGTTGTGAAATATGAAAATGAAAGGATTTACCAGGCATATTTAGCCACAGCTCGCCTTCCAGGTATTCACCGACGCGTATCCACTTGTATTTGCCCGGTTCGATTTGCTTGAAATGTATGATGTTGTACCGCGCGGGTCCGTCACCATTCTTGTCGAATCTAAACTTGTCTCCGCTTAGACCTTAAACGTAGTCGTTCGATCGCCTATGAGTACCATGAAAACTTGATCGAGACGTATAAGCAACTAATCACGATAAAAATAGTTTTCACCCTATAATAGAGATATAGCCTTATAGCCTTTTTTATAGCCTTTATAGCCTTTCTAAAATATTTTCTTTTATTTTATTTCATAGATATATTATGTATTTAAATTTATTTAATATTTGAAAACATCACATGAAGTGTTAGGCATCCTATTAATTTATAATATATATGTTCAATGATTAGAATCGATTTCGCCTCTCATAATCTCTTTCAAGAAATCACTTTATTAGCTTACCCTCGAAGTCCACCTTACGCAGATACTGGAGAAGCATTGTTCCCTTAGTTGGTTTCATAGCATCGCATAATCCTGGCTTTCCGTCGCAAAGGTCAAGGTGCATATCTCTAGGAAAAGGAAGAATAGCGCTTTTATCTCAACATTTTCTTGAGAATATTTTCGGGGATATATCTGTCGATGAGTAAATTTTAATTATACCGAAAAGCGTAAGCGAATGCCATTACTGCATCGGAGACAAACTGTAGTTGATCTTCGAAAGCCGTGTTTTGCTTGGTGAGACGTTCTTCCATTGTGCAAGCTTTTGTATATTTTTTGTTGTACGGTGTTCGGGATGCGTTCGGATATCGACATTTGAAGTGATCTTCCCAAAATTCTAAAATTAACGCGAAGGTTTGCATTCGTTACATGTGACAAATGTGTGATAATTTGATATATTATAACTTAGGATGACTTGGCGAAACATATGCTTACGCGTCTTTAAATGTCACGCAAATGAAAATAATAATATTGTATATAATTTTTGCTTTATTGAGAAAACAAAATAACACACATATTGTTAGTTTGCTACTTTGATTGGCAACCAACAACTGCATTGAATGTCGATCTACTTAGAAAATCATATTAAAAGTTTGTCGATATGTAGAGAGAATAAAATCTCAGAACACTTTTCTTATAACAACCGCAAACTTGCGCGTATACAATATACGTGCATGCATATTGCAAAGTTAGAATCGCCAAGTTTTGTTCCCATTCGCGTCCTTCGGCCGTACGCTTACCGACGAACCACGGATTTCTTCGATTATTCTCGACGGTCAAGTTGAGGAAGTACTCTTCGAAACCCTTAACGCGGTTGGCCTGAGGTTGGACCGATAAAGTGCCTTCGACTTCCGGCTCGTTACCGTTACTCACTAATCCTCTTGCACTCCAACCGTCACTTCCGATCCAGGAAAAAGCGCCGGTCGCATTGCATCGTCTAACCGCCCTCATAACCCCGGCAACTTCTTGGTCGGAACCGAAAATAATGCAACCTACGATGACAATACAAGAGTTAGAAGAGCTTCGCGAAAATTTCATCCATAAACGCTGTGCCCTTTTTATCGTCTTATCTCTATTATCGCGGTAATTTTCGCCATTCGGTTTTATTTTATCGCGGAAAAAAGTCATTTTCCCGAAAGCAAAAGGACTCAAGCTTTTATTGAAAAAAATGCCAATGAAATGTCTCGCTCCGCGTAGACGATTCCTGTAGGAATCAAGATAATACAGGATCTGGTAAGAATCGATGAGGGCGTAAAAGAGAGCATAAGGTCGAGCCTGACGAAGCCGAGAATGGTTAGTTACAAAAAGGTCTATAAGGAAATTCTACATAAAATAACGTTTATCGCGAGATGCTTTTTTTTCTCATCGGAATAGATGCTTAAACAATGAAATGTATTGTTTGCTAAAATCATATTTGTTTTTTTTAACGTGTTTTAAATAACATAATTTAAAATAACGAGACATGAGAAATTACGAAAAATTACTTTAAGAAAAAAAATTTTGTAAATATTATAATTTAACTTTTCGGCAATCGTTATGCTTCTCTTTTAAGGATAAAATTATATAAAATCACATACTCAATAAGATTATTGAGTATTTTATATTTACTGTTTATAAAATGCCAAAATATTTTTTCTTATTTTTAATGCACATATTTTGATCTATTAGTATCTCATCGAAGGATATTTTTATAAAATTTATTAAATATGTTAATAAAACAATTTTTGAATACTAGCTTTTTTTTAGTAGAAAAGTATATTTGAAAATGTGAGCTCTTTATCAAAAATGTTGGTAGAAAGTTACGCAAGTATGAAAGATTCGAAAAGTCACCAAGGGATTTCAAGGTTCAGTACTATGTTGAATGGATTAAATGGATGAAATGTTTATTCACCCGAGATAGTAAAGAAACATCTTTGCTCGTCAGATGGAGTTGTTAATCTTTATTTCTCTGAAATAAGATTATTTCAGAGTGTGTTTTCATTTCAGTGTATGTATAAAGTGTTATATAATTAATTGTACTTCTTGTTATTGTATGCGAATTGAATATATATGAAAAGAGAGTTATCCGGCAACGTCATAATTTTTATATGTGCTTCTTACAACCATTTTCACTCTGTATTATTTCTCATTTTGCGTCTACGAAAATAGCAACATACATTTGCTCGTTTCTCTGCTATCCATATTTGAATTTCCTCATGAATTTACATCGAAGGATTTAAATGTTTTCTTAGCCGTGCATGTAAATACGTTTCGATGTTAGTTATGAACGATATAAACATAATGTAAATTATAAACGCAATTTCTGCTTATATAACTAATTACACAAATGTAAAATATATTATATTTCTAGTCTGTGTAATCATGCAAAGTTTAATTTTATTTATCTTAACTCATAAAGCAACTTTTAAATAAACTTTTAACATAACATTGCAAATTTGATATTATTGTAATTTGATATTATAATTTTACATATTTTTACATATGTTATTTTATTTTTCTTAGAAATCTCTATGAATATTAATAACTTAATTAAGGATTCTTCATTGATTTAAATGAATTCCCAAAGCTGATATCAATATCGGTTTTTTTAAAGGCAAGATCATTGAAAATGATATTTAAAAAATCGTTTGATTTATTGCTTGTATTATATGAAATATTTTGTTTTTTTTAGTAGTTAGTTGGGGCGTGTGTGCGCGCAAACATTCCATTAAATCTATATAAATTAAATTGCACTTGATATCCATCCGACTTACAAAGAAAGCCAGTGATTTAGGGTTCGTTCGCTTTGGAAGATCTTAGGAAGAAATTCGAGAGTTAGATGAGTTCTATAGATTTTCAACAAGTTTCGGACAAAGTGCTATTTGCGAAGTAAGTTGCGTTTCCATTTCGTTAATGAACCCATTTCGTGATTCTGACACGAATCGAATGAAATTCGGAGTCTTTTATATGTTCATCATCGATACTATTTTGCAATCCTATATTTGCAGATTCATTTATATTTTGACATTTATGTGGATTAAAAGGGCAAAATTGTATAAAAGGATAAATTATCACAATGCGAAAATTCTATCTCTTTCCTTCCCTCCCTTTTTTTTTTCTTCCTCTCTCTTAATAAAAATTTAAATTTAAATCCTTTTTAATGTCATTCAATTCACCAAGGAGAATATTATCGGAGAAATGCCGATTAAGATTTCAATGCGGTTTACTTACAGACTGGTATATGGATTTGTAATTTAGGAGAAAAGTAAAAAATAGAAGGAAAAAGAGAGAAGGGGAGGGTAGAAATAGTTTATTACGTTGGCATAACACTTCTTAGAAAGGCGCATATCAAAAATTTTATATTATAGGTATATATGTGTGTGTATGTTGTGAGTATATGTATGTATGTATGTATGTATGTGTATATATATATATATATATATATATATATATACATACGCATGCATGCATATATACATTGTTTATGCATTAATTACAAGAGAGAGAAAAAAATATAATTTTTATGTTTTTTTTTCTACTTGCATATTTCTTTTTGTTTTATTAGTCCCTATCTTACCTTTTGCTCGTGGTTTTGTCAGCAACTTCAAAACGATATTATCGTAGGCGATCTCCTCAGCAACTCCAGAATCCTTTACCAACTTTTCTTTGATGGCGATACATATGTTATGTTTTCCAAGCAACTCCTCGAGTTCCTCAAAAGCCTGCAACACAAAAGAATAGAAAAAGATGCATTTTGTTGAAAACGTTTCCAATAATACATTGTATCTAATGCTCGCTCGTGGTCTTTATCGAACAGAGTATGCAACGCTTTGAGATCTTTTAGAAGAAAAATGGACATAGCACAGAATGAATATAAGAGTGGGAAGAAAATGTGCCTCAAAAATACAGACTTAAATGAAACATCTAAAGATTCTCTTTATATAAAAATCATGATAGAGGTAATATACATACATGTAACAAAATTCGTATTGGCGAAAACGTGAGCATATGCAATTATTATTATAGTGCAATTGTTATTCTGCTTAGAAATAGTACATTTAATAACGATTTTTGTTGAAAGTGTTAGATATGTTAAACGATCTTTTAATTCGAATTTACATTTATATTAGATCACAATGAGTATCACAATACTGCACTGAGAAAAAAATCTGATTGCATTATTTAGAAATCTGGTAGATTCAACCTGTATCTGTTGGAAAATAAGCGAATCAGAATTCCTCTAGGAATTACCAGATGAGTATAAGTAATTTCTTCCTATTAAATTTGCCAAATTTTTTTGGTAATAATACTAAATTTACAAAAAAAAAGCATCATTGTGTCCATGTTTAGTTAATGTAATAAAAAGTTTTATAGGTCCAATTAGAAAGCATTAATCAAATCCTTGTAGTAAAGTCTATTAAATGTTTTAGTTATAAAAAATCGAGTCTTGTGATAACTAGAAATTTTGCTTAGTTTAACCAAAATGCCTTTTATCAAATACATCTTGTTAGTACAATCAAACGATTTTTCTCAATGTAGTTGTCATATTTTCATTATCTTTTGTCATCATCGTCATTTTATATTCTTGATAGAGACATTCGTTTTTTCTTTATAGATATATAAAATTAAAAAATTGCTTTATATAATAATTAAAAAATTGCTTTATATAATAATTGAAAAATTGCTTTATATAATAATTGAAAAATACGTGAAATATATTTTAAATTTACATTATTGAGTTTCTTTCATTGCATTGGTCATAAAATGAATCGTACAATTAACTTCCGTAGTTAGATTCCGATAGTTATGTAGAAAGACTCCGTTACTTTGTCAGACAAATGGATATTCGTAATAAAAATCCCCATTTGTTCCGTGCTTTTGGCTTTCGATTGCTCGTTGAAAAATGTTCCCCTCGTGCCACGAAATCATATATATATACATATATATATACGTATATATATTTGTGCGCGTGTGTATTTGCGCGCGCGCGTATGTATGTGCTCGTATCGATTCGCTTCTCCTAGACTCTCTCTACGCGCATTTTTCGTATGCGATCCGTGTGCCGAGTTGAAATCGCTGATTTCCAATCCCATTGCGAATGGCATTATCGATTGATCGCGTCATCATACGGAAAAACATACTTACACATGAATGTGGCATCTTTTCTCTCATACTTTTATGCATTTTTTAATATTTCTCAAAAGAATGAGTTTATAAGTTTCTATAATAAGTTTAAAAGTTTTTAGGAGTTTATGTGTTCTACAAATAATGAGTTTATAATTTTAAAAAATCAAAATTTTTTTACTTTTTATTCATCTTGAAAAGCGATTTTTAGTCTGTCATTATAAAATTTGCTCAACTGTTTGATTGTTAAAATCATACTGCTTTCACTGTGAATAATCTTACATATGTCCAGCAATTATATTAATTGTTGACTGATTGGTAAAGTAAAAAGTTGAATTATAGAGTTCATCATTACTACATGAAAGATATTAGAATGAATGTGAACTTTTCTTTTGAAGAATAAACAAAAGGATCATTAATATAGTTAAAAATTTTATAAGCTATTACATATTTAGAGAGAGAAATTTATAGAATTAAAAATAGAAAAACTTACATTTCTCTAAACAATATATAAATATAAAAAAATGTGATAAACAAATTATATAAAAAAATATGAAGAATAATTTAATAGAACTAATTATATTATAAAATAAGAATAATTAAAATATTAAAACTAAATTTTAAAGTTTTTATATAATCAATAAAAATATTTTCTAATATTATATAATTAAAAACTCGATGAAATATATTGATAGAATCAAAAACAAAATTAAAAAATATTCTTGCTCAAAGAGCAATTTATGTTTGAGAAAAATTCTCTCTTTTTCTCTCTCTCTCTGTTTTCCTCTTTTAAAGAGAAAAATATCAAAATCAGTATTAGAATCATTAAAGACACATTTTTTATTTTCTATCTTTTAAAATAACAATAATAAAATATCTATTATAAAATAAAAAAAGATATATATTGAATTTGGAAATTTAGTATGAATTATTCTCCAGTTAATACGGATCATTCGCATGTTCAATGCTTGACGAGTTACGATAAAATTATTAGTTAAATTATCTGGCTAGAGAGAGTATAGTTAAAGGCATAAAGTTCCCAAGTATTGTATATATTATATATGCAAAGCATGGTCCTTCCTTCATTATTATAGGATGTTGTTGGACATCATAATGCTAACCCTTGTTTCGGCACGCGCGAGAATTGAATTTGGCTGCGCGCGTAAATGCCAATCTCATGGTATTAGAAGACGCTCCGTTATTTGGAGGTCAAGCATGAAGCCGAGAACTCTCGAATCATTTGCGTGTCTTGCTGAACATTTATCAAATTCATTTATATACTGGTTCCGTTATATTTATGACGTTGCGAATTCGAGGTAATGTTTTGTACTGTAACAAGGAGATTTGAAATCATTGTTTAAGAAAGCTTTATGTTTCATAATAACTGTAACTCTCACATTTATTATTATTTGATGAGATTTCTATCTCAAATTTTCCAATTTTTCAATATAATACGAACAAAATATAAATAAATAATTAGATATAATTAGATATATATAAAATCAATAGGTAATATATAATTCAGAAATCAAATGCATTATTGACTGAAAAATGTGGAAAAGTGTGTGTACGTGAAGGATATTTCACAGTTGAAAATTTTTGGATACGAGCGGGATCGTCAAAAAGATAAGATGATATCTCGAGAAAATAGAAGAGAAGAAAGTTTAGGGAGAGGCTACGCGGATTTTTCGCAGTTCTTAAATATTTATAAGGCTAAAGATCTTTTCGTATTTTGAACTTTTCGGTATATCTTTATTCTTCATACATATTTATGATTATTATATTTCGCGGATTCTGTATATGTCGTTATATATTTTGTTGTACTTTTTACATTGCGAATAGCGCGGATATAACATAAGTAAAATCAAAGAATCTGCAAACTGGAAAGAGTGGAAATCATCGTTTCATTCGTCATTCACGTTATATTCAAGTTTCATCAAGTGAAAAAAGTGTGTTCTTGCAAATTTTCTAGAATATAGATTAAGTACTTTTGATATCAAATATCTCGAGATATTTTTTTTCTTTACTTTGGTTTATTTCGTGTCATAAATTTCCATAGCTTGCGTGTAAACACATCATTTTAGGAATAATTTAGTGCTCTTTCAATAGCGTTCCTTAAATACTGCAGAATTATTCCGGAGGCTTTTTAGGATATTATACGTGCAAACAAAACTGCATCCGGCACTCAATTAATTTCCGATTCTTTAATTCCCTAATTTCCGGCATATTGATAATATCGATAATTGCAACCATACAAGATTGATTGTATTATGTAGAGAAACTTTAATAATGTTCTGTGTTTTTTATTTTATCTCGTTCGAGGCAGAATATACTATTATAAATTCCATCAAAAATTCACGCGCAGAGATAATCATTACGCATATAATAGTAGTGGAACTTTGATCGGTTGGATAACGTCATAATGTAAGTTTTTTTTTAATTGTCCAGTTATTACAACTTTACTCTTTTAAACTGAATCAATAAAAAACAGATTAAATAAGATTTCAGAAACGGTGAAATACTTATTGATCTTCAATGAAAACATTTACACTTCACTCTACAGTTTTACATTTCACGGTTTTATGTTGATTATGGAAGTAATATTTCATTAAAAAATTAGCTACTATTGAATTCTTCTGTGATATTTCTTCTACTATTGGATTCTTCAGTGAAATTTCACTGTTTTTTCAGTGCTATATTTAAAATTAAAATCATTGATTAGTGATATTGTTCTGATCCCATTTAAGAAAACATGAAAGATATAACAATAGATTAAAATGTTATTTTGCTGTACTTTCCAAATAGAACTGTATCGCTACGTGTCGCGAACATATGTCTGTGAGATTTAATGCAGGCGGATATCGATCATTGCGTTTTGCTCGCAAATGCAACAATTGTGTGATTAATGCTATATGATCGCATAAATTTGACGCCTACTGTTGCGCGCTATCGTATTATTTCTCACGGTTGTTAAACTTCTCTTGCATTTCAAAGCGAATGTTTTTGCGAACCTAATCTGCTTAATGAATATAATTAAAATGAGCATTATTTTAATGAATGAAAATTAAAAAGATACTATACGAATGAATAAATATATGTATATGAATTACTTTCTTGTCTACGTTTTGCGTCAAAAACTGTTAAATCTTGTGTTATTATACGACACAATCATATGCGTATATATCATAATCGTATGTTTATGTGTTGTTATCGTGCTGTTATACATGCTATATTAGTTAAGTATATCACAATGATATAGTATAGCGAGTGCTATGATTATTGCTGTTATCATATTTTTACTTTTTTGGCAATCACTATATATTTCCAAAAATTATTCGTTTTATTCTTTCAGAAATCTTTCTTTAGTATATATTGCTTTAGATTTTTGGTAATTCAATAGAAATAAGAAGATTAAAAAAGGCTAAAATATTGATTTAGCCTGATATTGTTGAAATTTTTATTATAAAACTGCATTCACATTTTTTGATTAAATATTGAGGTCTTTTTTTTATTTTTTTTTTTTATTATTTTAGATATAATAATTTGTAATAATTCTCGAATATCTCAAATTTTTTGTTCTATATTTTATTATAATGTAGTGCAAATGAGAAAATTTTTGTTTCATTTGTGTCGTTTTGTATTGTAGAAATACATAATTGTAGATACTTTAACTATTAAGAGATGATTATCTGAATCTTAATATCTCTGTATTAAAAGAATTGCGTACTTCTGTTACGCGATTATGAAAATAGCTGAATCTTTTAAACATATTCTCTGTATACTTACAATTTCTTAATATTTTCGTAATATTTTCTTTTTGATGTAATAATAAAACATCATTTTTCTGAATACGTTTTTGAAAAATATTATGTTTCACGTTAAGATTAAGATGGATCATTTTCATATTAGTTTTCTAGTTGGTCGCGGATAAATGCCGAGAACGAATTCATTACAGACATAATAAAGAAGAACAACCGCATGCATCTTATGTATTATGTATAGGATATACACATATTGTGGACCATATTTTGTGATAAAGTGTCACGGAAAAGACGTTTATGCATCTTTCATAACGTAAGCGTAATCGATTGAGGATAACGATTGAGGACAACGCATTCTTATAATAAAAGCTACAAATGTCGTTAGTTATTATTTCCCGTTATGGGGTGTTATTTCGATATATTTCTCAATTATATTCTCATACTATAAACGTTAGTTTTCTCAAATCGAAAGCGGATGAGCAATTACGTACGGTATATCCTATTAATGAGTAGCGTTCTTTTATACTAACTCGACATTTATCGTTATCATATAGCTAAGCCGTAGAGCTGCCTTGCTAGGAGATTTTTTTTTTCAGCTATAATTCTTCGCGATTACGTCTAAATCCGTTGTTGCACTTTTCTCTCTTTTATTATTTTTTTCTTTTTTTTGGGGGAAAGGATTGCTCTTGCGTCTTCTTTCTGTCGTATAATTTGCGCGATTATTTTCTTTGCATGAAACTTATGCAAAATTCATTCTTCTCCCTTTCTTTCTTTAACACTAAACGATAATTAAAAGCAAAAATATACTATTTATTTCTTTGATAAATTAATAAATCCGATTTTTCTTCTATATTATTATTTCGATGGAATTATTTACGTGATTTCCGTAACAGTATATTGTCATAACACATTAATTACTATTTATTCTGCTATTGAAAAAAACAATTCGATGCAATGAATAATTTGTAACAAAAATTCGAACATAAAAATTAGGATATTAAGATATTTGTGTAGATTCTTTATTCAATATTTTATAACCAACTATATAGATTATAAATTTCATATATATGGCTACATATTAAATTCATTTATGAGAAAATCATATAAAGCATATCAACATTTGATATGGATTAGAATATTTGATATGGAGCAATTAGATGCGGAACAATTAGATGCGAATATCATATGCATTATTAAATGCATATAACTAATTTAATAATTATAAAACGATCATTGATAGTGATTTCGTTGCATCATTTAGGATTTTGGAATATAATAATATCAACATTTTGAGTAAAGTGTCGATATTTTCAAAATGATAAATTGTTAGCAAGACACGCGAATACACATCTTTTTTTATAAGGTAATAAAAAACTAGCTTTTTTATTAATAATTTAAAAAAAATTTTTATTGATAATTAATATATATATATATATATATATTAATTTATACAAGAGTTTACAGTTCAAGGTATTTATTCATTTTTTAAATCAGTATCTTGCATAATTTAATTATCTGTTAAATTTATATTTCTTTTTATTTACTTAGCGTTATGTAAAACAACAACTCGAGACTTATTACAAAGTTAAGTATCTTAATAGCGAGTAACTGAGACATAATCCGTATGTATATTAATTTTTTATAGTAATCTAAAAAAATGAAAAAGAGAAAGAGAGAGAATGCCGGGATGTAATGCTTTGATGAGAAAATAAGATGAGTCTTGCGATATTTTCTAAATTATTATTATGAATATCGGGCAAATGAGAAACAATGATTTTCACATAATGGTTAATACGATTTGCATAAGCAAAGCGTGATGTGAAATTTAGTAGATCGAAATCACATATGCGCGATATTATAAATTGTTATAATGGATCGTGTTGACGAAGAAAGCTCCATTTCACTTGCCATTTATTTTCGTGTTTATTCTTTGGAAATATTATTTGTCGATCCGTCTATCAAACTATGTAGTCATAAAAAGCTCTATTTAAATGAAACAACTTTCAAATTAATATATTGTTTGTATAATTTTGGCTATATAATTATAATTGTAATTGTCATAATGAATATATCATTGATATCTGACACTTTTATAAAAAATTTTAAATTATTATAATTTAAATTGCAGAATATCTAATTATGATTAAAAGGATTTATTTCTATTAATTTAATGTTATGTGCTACAAACATTATTATAAGATCTATTTTTAAAGAAAATATGATCTTAAAACATTTATATCAAAATTCTCTTACATTAAAAATTTTCTAGCTTTGATATAAAACACTTTCTAAATATTACTATGCAATTAATTAAAAGATTGTAATATTATGTAACAGTTGTGATTTTTGAATTATTTATATGATGTATGTACAAAGCCATTAAGGAACTTTATTTATTATGATTTTACATTAATTTATTTAATATTTATAACTATTATATTTTATGTATAAATATTTAATTTAGCTTAAAAGCTTTGCGAAAATAGGATTGTGTAGTAATAATATTGAATTGAAATTACTTCATATTATATGAGCATAAAATATAATTTTTAATATAAAAATTATTTTCATATATATATATATATATATATATATATATATATATATACATACATACATACATATTTGAATATACACAATTTGCAAAGTCAATCATTCATAATATTTATATCACATTTGTGAGAAAAATTACCAAGGTTTTAATATCAATTAAATGGAAAGATATATAATAAATGAAAATTGATAAAAAAATATGTTATGCGCGTATATACACATATATTCCGAAAGATATAATAAATGCATGTATACATGATGATAATAGTAATAATAATGAAACTATGTAGTATACTTGCGTTTCACGCAAATTTTATAATTAAATACTGTCCAAGAATCTAACACAGAAAATTACGATAGAGTACATACCTTTATACCATAGTTACTTTCTTCGTAAATGATGGAAACGTAGCTCCAGCCCATCGTCAATACAATATCGACCATCGCTTTGACTTGATAGTGATCGCTAGGTATGGTACGAGTAAAATATTCGAAGCGTTGTTTGTTGGAAAGCTCGGGACTTGTTGAAAAAAAGGAGACCTACAACAATAGGCAAATTTATTTTAAATTATTTACATATATAAGGAAATTGTTACATATTTTTTATAATGTTGGATATATAATTAATTAGCATCAATCATCGCAATGTAAAATCTCTGAATCTATTTTACGCTTATGTTATTTACACAATAGAAGAATTTTACATTATTTTTTATATAGTGAGATAATAGAACAAAACGATAGAGTGCATTAATGTATTAATTAATAGTATTGTTGTAATAAATAAAGAAATTACAACATTTTAAAAACATAAACAAAAAATGTTTTATAAAACTTGTACACACACGTTGATATAAATAATTTATAAGATAATTTTTTTTTCGTATGACACATTCCAAATTGTTATGTCAGCAGTTCAAAGAGTATAAAATTTTGGAAAAGCTTTTCCATCGTTTTTATTTTCCATTTCCAAATCTTATCCGAAATATTAAAACGTCAAAAAGTATCTATTTTTTTAAGATTGGCCTTTGATTTTCAAATCTATTAAAAAACCGATACCAAACTCTTTATGGCGTCGTACATTATAGAATACCAATATTTGCGTAGGTATTGGATAATTCTATTTCTAATTGCGAGTGAGCAACTGTATCTCTGGTTAAAAGCAAAGTAAACTTGAATCCTCCTGGTCGACGTTTCTGCTGGTCCTGAAACCGACCGAGAAAGTGAAATCGTGTAATTTAATGATTGTCAGAGAATCACACGTAAACTTGTGTATTTTTCTTTAAAGAGTCTGTTCAAAACGGTTAATGATGCGAAAGCAATTAATTATATATATATATATATATATATATATATATATATATATATATATCCTTGAAACTTCGTAACAATGGCTCTTTCACTTATATCTTTCTGGAGCTTTCATTTATATATATATATATATATATATATATATATATATATATATAATTTATATCGTTTGCTGCTCTTTAAAGCGATTCATACTACCATTATCGGAAAGTTAAATACCATATAGTGACACAAAATTTCACTATTTTTAAGGCATCTCAAAGATGCAATATACAAGAATTTTAGTATTCAAGCTTACAAAATACAGCGTCAAAGCTCCAAAGAGATATAAGTGAAAGAGCTATTGTTACGAAGTTTAAAGGATTCAAGAATTCAACAATGTAAGAGTTCAAAGACTGAAAGATTATATAATCTCAAAACTTAAACAGTTACAGAGATCGAAAGATTCGAAAATTAAAGTTCCATAAAATTGTGAACTCTTAAAGAACAAAGTTTAAAGAATCTAATAACGTAAGATATTCAAGAAACAGTAAAATCAAATATATCTAGCTGTCTGACAGTCTAATATTTGGAGATCATTCAAAACGACTTATTCACGAGTTTGAAGATTTGTAGAGTAACAAGAGCACAAATTTAATCTCTCTTGAAGGACAGAGCATTCAGGAAACGATAATGGTTGTACATAAAGGACATCATTTATCTAAATCATATATTTCACCGTAACATTTCATAATAAGTTTTACCATCAGTCTGTCGTTTATCTATGGACCAAGTTCTCCCCTCTTGTGTTTCTATACAATATCCTATATTTGCTATTCTGTGGTGACGCTTATCGAAGAAAAGGCGATTTTGGGTTAGTCGCATACGGCAACAAGAATGATTAATTATCTTTTCATCGTGTAGGCGTAAAACGATTCCTTCGAGATCAATTCGATGATACAATCGCGTTAGAGAACTTTGACGAAGATGTACTAACTCTTATGATTATCATACTAGTAAATTTTCCACACACATTGACGTTTCGATTTTCATATTGCTATTTCGTAATGGAATTGCACTGTGAATCATTGAATATAAATGAATAGCTCAAACTAAAGCACTCAAATTTACATTATTCAATTTTTTTATTATAATTTATTATATCTTTAGTATCTAAGATTCTTTTTTATATTCTATAACAGAACTCTCGCGTGAGATTGACGATTTTGCTTGCCCTCGATCGCCGTTCGATTTGTCTTAGCTAGTAACGAGTTTTTTTTTCAAAATGTTTGATCTGTGCTAGCAACATCGATGCTTACGCATCGTATGAGTTTATGTAGTGAGAAACGAGGCGGCGTTATCTCACGCCACGAGGGTGCGCCAACGCTATTTTTCTTCGGAACAATGCGCGTCCCATGTATCGCGGTTGGTGCATGCCATGGCGAATATATTTATCGCGATTTGTCAGATTCGGAATGGCTACTATCGACTCTGTGAAAACTTGCTTGTCCAATCATATAAATATCAAGTCGCATCGATGGAAAATTTAAGCTCGACTCAATCCACTAGGTCGACTTGATCGATTGGTTATATAGCGTCCGCAAATTTCTTCGCTCGCTACGCTGAGATGAAAATATTGGTGAAAAATAGATCTATGTGGAATATTTATGAGTAGAGAGTGAGAAGTTCCGATATTAACTATTTGTGCATGATCCAAAAATTCAAAACTTTGAAATTATTTTTTCCTTTTTTTTAGCAGTGAAAAATTTTAAATTTAATAACGCTTAGAGAAACTATGGAAATTTATTAATCTGTTATTGCGACAGATAAGAAAAAAGAATGAATATATTTTAATTAATATTATATATATATTTTTTTTGCCGAAATGTACAATATTACACGATGTGACAATTACGTTTGTATCGTTGATTAGATAACAATAATACGAATATTAAGAAATAATAGGTCATTTGATTAAACTTTATCATTGATATAGAGAATTTAATTATATATGGTTAAATTTTTCGACACAGTTTTATATTGAAAAGGTAAAACTCAAATAACGTGTCACTTACGTTTTATTGTTACTTGCGAGTTAATTGTGGATTGTGTAATACTAATGCAGAATTCTGAATGTTTGCATTTTTTACCATGATCATTTTATCATTTCTAAGGTTCGTACCGTTGTACCCGGTTCTTTTGTAGAACCTAGAAAACGATATTATCGTTAATTGAAATGAACCGGCTGCGCCCAAACCGCGTGAAATTGCAAGTCCTACTCGCTACGCCGCTAAAATGAAATAAGAGGACAGTTCTCTCGAATTATTCGATACATTTATCTTAATACTTTATAACAATATTCAGTCCTAAAGAGGATTTGATATGTTTTATACATCAATGTTAATAATTCGAATCATTACCTTTAATCATAATTACAATTTATATTAAATTGTATATAATATAATATCTCGATATATAAATGGATAATTTTTTTTATCTCTATCAATTTTCGGATCAATTGCATCGTAATTAAATATGTCTAAAAATCTAATATATTACTTAGTACACTTGAAACTAATTATATACATTTTTATGTCACATATAATAAATTATATATTACATGTGTATGTGACTAATTTTTAGTGTTTTAATATAACAATGACATCAAAGAGAATTTTTCAATGACTACGTTTACACGGCTTCTAACTTCGATTTAATAACGCTAATGTTATAACTCCTATTTAAAGTGAGTTGTGTTTATACGTTCAAGCTTATCCTATCCCAAGCTAAAATAACTTAATAACTTTCGAGTGAAGTGAGTCCAAGAAATGATACTAATGAAGTGATTTGACTAAATTTGCAAACAAGAGAGAGTTAAGATATTTAATTTTAACGCATTATTGCCAACCGTTACACTGCGGCCGTTTACACCCCCTTTTTACATCGATGTAGTAACGCTAAGCCTTTTCGCCAAACGACTTTGAGTTACTACATCGATGTAATGTAAACTTCATCGTAAAAGAGCGTTTACACGGCATCTAACGTCGGTAGTTATAACATGAATGTTATAACTTCGGCGTAAATCAAATTGTGTAAACGTAGTCAATGATTATTTATCGTAAATCACATAAAATATTCAACAATAGATTGGGTAACGATAAAAATGCTAATGTACGACGGCCGAAGTTATAAAGTTCGGTTAATTAAAAAATGTTATGACCGATTATAAATGTACTTTTAATCGGATAATGTAAATCGCATCCTTCTAAAGTCTTCATAAATTGAATCCAATTACTTTCTTCAGAGATTATTTCTAGATGATGTCACACACACAAACGCGTCAAAAGTATTTTTTTTATATTTCTACCGAATTTTTATCCCTAAAGTTTCGCATTCTCCTTCCTATCTCTTGCCAAAAGTGTGCCAATCGAGAAGTGACGGAAGAATGGTTATCAATCATTATTCAAATTCCAGCTGCGACGTCGACAGCATATTTCCAAGCGGAGGAAATTTTGTATGAGCGATGTAGGGTCTTGACAAGATGCGATTTCATTTATTTAGTTCACGTGACTTGAGCTCGCGTCGCGCGGCTTATGTCTTGAATCTCGATCGTAATCCTACGAGCTTCAACAGTCCTAGCAACGACGACGAACCACTTACAGAAATTGCTGCTGAGCGTTTTCTTTCCAACTAATTCGATACGTGAAAACCGTGACTAAAATTTATGACGAGAATACTTGATACGATTAAAGCTATTCTACTTCAATTGAATAGTAATAATGAATGAGGAATGGCTATTGTAATAGATTCTAATCGATTAGAGTGTGTTAACTGTAATGTGAATTTTTCTTTCAACAATAATTAAAAATACATAAATATTGTAAAAGTTATAATTTTATAATTCTTGTAAAATATCATAAAATTTTCGAAATTGTATATAAATCAATTCGTTCAATCAAACACGTTTCTCTTTACACACACACTTTTAACTCTTATTTTTTATTTCTATTAAAAATTTGATACTCAATAATAGAGGTATAAAAGTCGATAATTGTAATTTAGATTACCTCTCATAGCATTACCAACATGAATCTTTGTACGCGTGTGTTATTGAATTCTGTGAGCCGGCTCGTGTTCGCTTGTCGATCAAACTGCGAAACGTATATATGTATATGCACGGAATACTGATTGACACGAATAGCGAAGCTCCCTTTGACGCGTATGCACTTTCCGCTTATAGTGCTTATGCAAGGTGTTATGCCTATGTTTCTATGTCGATCGTACGTCATCGTGCTGACAAGTTGTGGAGAAATCGTTTAGCTAAGCGGTCGTCCGCAGCCGCTCCAGAGCGTGCGTAAGCGCGACGAGCAACGATACTGATGTGAGTTGCGTTTAACATGATGAATAATATATTCTCCGTTGCGAGATACTGCTATGAAAATACATCCTTTATGTTGTAAGCGAGAACGTACTTTGAGCGACGCGAGGAGCACATCATATTAATTTTTCTCCATTTTTTTCAATTTTTTGTTGCGTTACTGTAAATACAAAATTTATCTTAGACGTATAAATAATATTTTCATACAATATTTTCAAGAGAAATTACATAATTATCACGATGCCTAAAGTGTGAACTTTATTATGTTTAGTAGAAACGTATGTGGCATATCAGAGTTGCAAGATTGATTATTCTTAAATGATGAAATGTCATTCCTGAAGGTAAAGTTAATAATCGAAATGCGTTTTCTGTCATTTTGGAGAAGAGGTCGACTTTAATCAGACCGTACCACGAATCGCTGCGAAAGTGACAAAGATCGAGCGTTTTTCGATCTTATAGAAGCGTTATGAATATGGATAAAGTAAATTGCTAGCTTGCATGAGAGAAAAATATGCTAAATTTATGGAATAAGTGATACTTGTCTTTTTTTGATTAAATAGAAGTATCATCAAACAAAAAAGAATGTTATGCTATGCAAATATTTATAACATTCTAGTTTAAAATATTAAATGGATTAATGATAGTTTTCTTGATCAGATTATGATAAGTGATCAGATATAATAAGTTACAAATCTGAGAAATTGATATTTTAAATATTCGTTATTTAATTTAAATATTAACTTAACAATCTGTGTTGTCTTGTAAATGTTATAATATATATAATCGCGAATAATTGATTTGAAATAAGTAAATTTTATTAGAAATTTCCTCCATTCGATAAAATAATGACAAAAACATCAATTTTTTGTAAGAATGTGCTTCTTACATCGATTTTGGTCTTTCGATCGATGTCTTTAAGCAAAAGTATGAAATTGTCTGAGTCGAAAAATTCATAAAAGTTTGCCACTTTTTTTCGGAATATTATGCCATGAGTAAAAAGCGATCTCAGTTCATGTCACATACATTCTCGAACAGTTTCCTAGTTTAACGCAACGTAGACGCGACAAGTTTCATAAGACTGAGTTTAACAGATGCGACAGGCAGAAATGAGTACGAAAAGAAATATCTTGTAATATAGCAAATATAAGTTTTTTAATTAACTAGTAACAATCTTAATAAATAAATACGATTACTATGTCAGATTCACACAGTTACAATTTCTATCAAGAAATTATAAATTATAAATTTTTTGTATTTAAATAATATTAGTTTTTCATTATAATGATATTTTTTTATTTTTTGATTAATTAAGTACTTGACGGTAATATACTAGGAAATATAAGTTGTCAAAGTTAAATTTGAGTTTCTTATTTGAGTTTCTTATTTGTTAAATATTAATGTATATTTTTTTAATGTAAATTTGTTTTTTAAATGTGTTTTATATATGTAAAAATTATATAAATAATATTTAAATAATATTAAGAATGCTTTATAATAGATTCTTCGAATTAATCAATGCATCACTTTAATAATAAAAAATTCACTAATTTATAAAATTTTGTAAAAAGAAAATCTTTTATGTATATATTTGTATATTATTTGTAATTCTAAATTGTATATTATTTGCAATTCATTATTTTTATATCTATTAAGATATATATTTGTTTTATCAGAATTTGAAATGTATTGATATATCCGATGTTTTTATATATCTGATTTTTTATTTTTTTTATACAAATACAATTTATGCATTTCACATAGTTGATTATTTCCGTTAACTTATGAAAGCAGATCATGTTGCATGTTTGTTTCGCAAATTCCCGCGTTGCATCATAGAAATAGATAGAGAATCTCACCGCAGAAATGAACTAAATTAAATCCATTGCCGTTTTCCTAGACTTATATTCTGTCTGATCCTTTCACGTCTTTCCCTGAAATCCTTTCGCGAAATCTCTTTCAAACTCCGCCGCCGTGGATTTTCAGAGGCATGAATCGACGACAACCGAGTTTTCGCCAAGAAATCGCTCTTTGCTTTAGTCCTCTAACTCATATGGAAAAAATTCCTATATATAAATTACACACATACACACTACTTTTCACTATTCAACGTTCCAGTTCTATATTGTTTTTTTGATTTTGTTTTTAATCATTAAAGAATTTAATTAATAAAATATTTGAATAAAATTTGCAGCATATATATATGTGTGTGTGTGTGTGCGTGTGTGTGCGTGCGTGCGTGCGTGCGTGCGTGCGTGTGAGCGTGTGTGTGTGAAAAGTATGCGCGTACATCTTTTTCTAACATGTATAAGTAATTTATTTTGTTATCACATATCAATCTCATTCGAGAGTTAAGGATTATCATTATCGTTATATTAAATCGCTCTATTTCGACCTTTTCTTCATTTTCATAACTTTGCATATAAATATATATATTACCGAAGTTTGACCTCCACTATATCTATTATGGCCGAGAGAAACCCGACGTTGTAAAATGAGATCCTCACAATATGCGGTACAAGCAAATTAATCTCACAACTCGTATATCAGGAACGACTATTGAATCAAGCAACACTAGATGAACTATTATTAAAGCAGTTATCTATAGAATCTTGCGATTCGAGTATAACGATATCTTATTCAATAATTAAGGAGTTGAAGTTTGTTCTTTAGTTGCTTTGTAGTGAGTGTATGCGCGTATGAATATTAGACAAATCATTATCTGTGTCCATATACATATGTGTCCATATATATAAACGACACACAAATTTCTAATTGCATTATTAATGCATAATATATTGTAAGCGAATATTTTTAAACACACGTATATTTAAACACAGTCTATATTTATATAAAATTTGCGATGAAAAATTGTTGTTTCTCTAACTCTGATTATATTAGATTGTTAAATTTCAATTTGTTCTCATTTTTTATCTTGCAGAAAATTGTACATCATATATTATTAAGGTTGAAGTTTGATCCACTTTTAGGCGGCGATCGTCGGCAAAACGGAATAACAAAGAGTTAGTAAAAGTTTAATAGGCAATACGTCACTTTCGCGGTTGAGTGGATAACGCATTACAGTAGCACTCCTTAAACCTCGGCTAATAGAGCGCTGAGAGCTATAACTGGCTAGGAGATTCGAATAGCTTATAAGGAAAATAGCGTTGGATGAGGTGATTTCACGGTACGAAGATTTTAAACCGCGAGTTCCGTAAACTTGCATCAAGAATGAAGTCTTCACGGTTTGCTAGCACCTGACATTTTTACTTTGCAAGCTTTAGAGGCACGAATATTGCTTAGCTCTGAATTTTGCGTAGTAGCGCATTAGAATGTGAAAAATATATATGGATTTTATTCATCACATTTTACATCAATGCTCACTTCTGTAATAATTATACTATTTTATGACTTTTTTTATAAAGCAAGATCTTGTGTTTATTTCTTAATTTTTATAAATATAGATTGTTTTACATATATGTGTATATACTTACTTGCGGAATTCTAAACAATCGTAGAAGATTGGCAACTTGAATTGATGTTACTGAACTCGCAGCACCAACGACACCACTGATTACCTTTCGTACAGCAGTTTTGTTGCAGTGATATTCTGCACCATCTATGTTACTTATCGAACCTGAAATGTACAATAATAATACACATTAGTGTTTCTATTTGCAATTTATTTAAACGTAATATTTGAAATATTAACAAATTAATTAGCTTAATGATACGCCTATTAATACATACTATGCTGATGAAAGTTTGTTGCTAATAAACACGGAGATAAATTCGTGTTAATACAATAATGATGTTGTTTTGTTCGGGTTGTTAATATTTTCATCATTGGATGGGATATACTGGTCAATTAATCAGTTTACGGTAATAATTCGTTTTGTGTGACACAAATAGACAGCAGCTGAATCAATAAAAGGAATAATATAATGCGAACAAAACGGATACTATAGATATCATGAGTCGATACTCACAAATATAAATTGCACATGCAAAAATTAGTGATGCAAATAATTTCCATAATTTATTTATTGATTCATTTATATTAATATTGATCCTATTGTTTTTTTATTTATGAATGTGTGCTATTTTACATAAATAATTTATATATAATCTCAACGGATTATATATTATAAAAACTTTTATCGACAGACGCAATACATTTGACGGATTGCATACTGCCTGATATAAAACTAAATAGAATTAAAATTTATTTAGTACATTCAATCGTATTTTATCACTTAATATTATGCAGTCCACAATAAAATAAGACTGAAATTAATGACATTTTTATAACATGATTTACAACAAATTCGTTATATTTTCGTTCTCGTTTTCTTTATCGCTTGAATTTTACTCCACGCAATTTTGCAGGATAACACCTGTTGAATTGCTCGTTCTTACTATTGTCTGTCATTGATCCATGTGATTGCGAGTGCAATTTATGAATGGAAAAAGTTGACATTTGCTACGTAATAATGTTCAAAAACGTATTGGAGTAATGGATGCAGTTTCTTTTATTATTTTAAAATGTAATTTAAAATCCACAACACTTTAAAGCAATTTAAAGCAGTGAAAAACAATATTTTTATCATTAAACTAAAAAATAGTAATAAAAATTATCAATAGTAACGAACTATCAATAATAATGAACTTAAATAAATTTTCATATTGATATATCAATGTTAGGATGTTTATCTTATAATATTTCAAATATTTAATATCTCACGTCATAACGTCGCATTTTTATATATGGTTTTATTGATTATCACGAAATGTACAAATGACATAAATGGATATATCAGAAGAAGTGCAATTTTTTTATATCATTTTAAAGTTTTTTTCTATATAGTTACGTAGAGATTAAATGTTTATATGATACGTTTATATAATGTGAGGAACGTTGTTTAATTGAATGTCAAAAATCGTGTAAAAAAATTTTAGATACATAGTCGTTGTGTGTATAAGAAATTAATCTGCCGATTTTACACTTGAAGAATGTCATTTTTTACATACGTGAAGATAATGTTTACCAATGAAATTCACTCTTACTTCTATACATACTATAGCTAGTGTAAATATTTGCCAAAGACTCAGTATTGATGAAAGTCGAACAATGATTCCTTCTTGGAGGTTTCGAATTTTCCTCTTTTTGGAAGCTTCATTTTTCTTTTTCCACTCTTTTCTCTTCGAAACGCGGCGGCGGAAGAATTACGATAGAAACGTTTTTCACTGACACCAACAAATCAATGACAAAGAAATTGTTAGAAGCTTTATGCATTCTATGATAAAAAATGATGAGCAAAGAAGAGACTAGTAAAATAATGTAAAAATGGAAACGTTCGCACCTTGTTCCGAGCTCTTTGTATGTCCTGCTTTGCACATTGTGAGAAATGAGATCTTATTTTCACGGATCTGCACATATGATAACGCATGTTTCCTCCTTTAGTCAAGATTATGATGTCGGGAAGTAAGATTGGTCGATACGCGCAAACCGAAGGACGCAATGCGAGAATGACGATAGAAAAATCTTTCTTCGTATATATTCGTATTTACGTGAATCGATGGATAAACTTGAAATACTACAAGGAAAACATTTTTAACAATGGATATCTGCGAAATATATCCATTGTACACATTTCATATGCGTATCAATTGTTAAAATGTTTTCCTTATTGCAAGTTTATCTGCCATTTCACGTAGATGCAAATATAAGAAAAATTTCTTTATCGTTATTTATTTAAAACGCATTACTGTTTTAGCAATTCTATGGTAAAAATGTTATTTCTACATTATACTGAAATTGCTCATGAAATTCAATTACTTTTTCTTGGAAGAGATAAAATATATACATATATGTTTTTTTTTGGCTCTTTTTATGCAATCAATTGGAAATCAAAAATTTTGTACAATGCATGCTACAATATTATATATGATAATATACTATATGTGATAATGTGTTAATACGAATAAAATAAAATAAAAAATAATAATAATAGTAATAAAAATTTATAATAATAGGAAAAAAATTACAATAATAAAGAGAAAAATTTGTAAAATTTTTATCTTTCTACAAAGTATAGAAAGAAAAAGAATAAAAATTCAATATAAGTTTTTATTGTATAATCGCATCTTTATTATTTTAAGAATGAAGCATATATGTGTGTGTGTGTGTATACCTATATTATAATATATATTATAACATAAATTTAATTTAGACTATAAACGTTAATCTCTATTTTTAGCGAGATTCGTTAAATATAAGATTAATTTTGTTTTACCTTTTAGTTAATATATTATTGCATAATATTTCCTTCGATATCGAATAAATTCTTTTTATTTACTTTATATATCCTCTTTTTAATTTGAATGTTTTACGCTTGAAGTATCTTATCAATTCATATAAAAAACAGGTAAACTCATTAACTGTTATGCCTGAAGTAAAAACTCTCTGAGCAAAACTTACAAATTGATGGATCGCTTGATCTATCGTTACACTCATCGTAATTGGCAAACTGATTATAAAGTAACGTTTAAAAAGCATCACCGTTTATATATAGATTGTTAAGGTTTTTCTATATATGTGTATATCCATATATTTCTGTTATATTTACAAATATAAATAAATATCTATATATGCGAAAATGTAATGCAAACATAACAATCAGTGTTGAAAAATAACATCGTAATAACATATCAATAGTCCATATATACTAGAAAATATGTATTTACAGTGGAAACTACATTTGCATAAAAATACGTATGTCGATATTTGTCATCTCGATATATTTTCGTGTTCAATCACGATACATTTGCTCGCCGACTAATTTGTGTTATTTGCAAATGTGCTTCAGCGCGGATATTTCGAATAATCGATCGTCAACGTTACGAATATTCGTGCTCGTTCGTATACTCGACGGATCGTCCTAATTTTCGGCTCATTGGCTATTACTGAAATTACGACAGCGGCCGTTTTGTGTCGGAAACCGCGAGCCATGGTCGAGGAATATCGAATAATGCTCCTACTCTTGCACGAACAGCTAACGGGATTCCGAAGCCGAAAGTTTCTTTTTTTCAATATGCTTACTTAATTTTATGAAATTATTATTACAATCTCTAATGTTATTAAAATAGGTTTTTTACATCAACGATCGGTTATTTCATAAATTCTATTATTTTAAGTTAAAAGAAACAGCATATTTTTTGAAGAGCATTTTTTCGACTCGATCTGATCCAATCTTTGAAAACATACCAACTTTAGTTCACGGTTGTTTGAGTTCACGGTTGTTTAATGGTAAACTTACAATGACATAAACAATTTAAAGCAATTTAATTTATTCTTGAATCTTAAATGAATTGTATCTGTGCAAATCTTTTTCTCTGTTTCTTGTATCGAAGTACTTTTTCGTGTCGCGCGGACGCGTAGTGAGGAAAAATGAGAATGCATAAGGTGATATTACCTTGAAATTACATTGTGCTTTATGTAGCGAGGTTTTCTAAAGGAGTGAAATGGAACAAGTCAAATTTGCATAAAAGTACGTGTTACGAAATCCGATGCTTTCTCGTTACGACGTTTCTTCAGCCGCCGTTAATAAATAAATATGCAATTTGTTAAAAAATTTATGACAAATTCTTTGAATTTGTGAAAAATAGAATTACTAAGACAAATGTAGGTATTATCTTCTCTACATATTATACATTTTAATTAAGAAATGTCAAAGAATTTGTAGACATTCGAAGAATGAAATATAATTACGTTAGGTAGTTTCGCGCGTAGATTTCTCTTTCACAAATCTTCGAAGTCTTAATAAAAAAATGATAAATGGTTTACTTGTTTACAGACAATTATTTTTTTCTTTTATACATTTTATTTATTATATATTTAATTAATATATAATTAATTATACATATATTTATACATAGATTTATACATATATTTAAAATTATTTATAATACATTATTGTATCATGTGCAAAATTTCTTGCTCCTGTTATTATTACACACTGACTTTCTTTTATTTTATCTTCTTTTGTCTACCTTTAAAACTTTTCTTCCATTACATTTCACTCATTATCAGATTTATAGCAACGGCGAGGTTTATAGCTGATAGTTTAGAAAGACAATGCTATAACATTTATGCACATTTATACAATGCTATAACATTTGTGCACATTTATTTATACATTGACAGTTCCGTCAAGTTAAGTATGTTATTCATTTTATCTAAGTGTAACAAAATATCAACAATTAATTAAATGTTTAACTTGGTAATTTTTTCTAGCGGAAAATTACGAAGGGAGGAACGAGCGAAAGTACGCGAAATCAGAACGTGTTGGCGTTGAGTTTAAGCGTCGAAGTGAGAAATCAGCGAGAGAAATAAAATGCTAGGAAAACGTGCTAGAGAGTATAGTACGCGAAAAATTCGAGAGAATGAGACCGAGTTGTAGTCGCGTTAATTTCAATCGCGGGTCAAGATGTCATTATTATGCATCTCACGTAAAGCGGCTTCTTGACTTTTACATTTTACCCCGCAATTTAAAAGTAATTAGTAAAGATAATCACAGCATGCAATTTCTTCTGGAGCTAAATGAAACATTTATGCTGATACTGCTCGATATCGTTTACACAATCGTCGCTTTAGCTTCTTATCTTCCGAAAATTTTATTACATTCTCATCAACCATTGTAGTTACTTATGATAATTATATATTCAATTAAAAAGCAATTATCGTAGCGATTATATTATCCCGTGATATATTATAAAATATTTATTAAATTGTTAAAGTATAAAAAATACTTATAACAAACTTTAATGAAAGTTTATAGAGAGATAAAGTTTTTATATTTAATTATATCTTAGTTTTTTTATATTATACACACACACATATACAGGGTGATTCAAAATGACCCTAGTGTTCGTGAAATGACACATTCTTGAGTCAATTCTAAGACGATTTTTCCTTTCGCAAAATTTCGTCCGAAGCTTAGTTTTTGAATTATTAAAGGAAATAGTCAACACATGACGGGTCGAGTACAAGAGGCAGGCAAGGGTAACGCGATTCACCCTTGCCTGCCTCTTGTACTCGACCCGTCATGTGTTGACTATTTCCTTTAATAATTCAAAAACTAAGCTTCGGACGAAATTTTCCGAAAGGAAAAATCGTCTTAGAATTGACTCAAGAATGTGTCATTTCACGGACACTGCGGTTATTTTGAATCACCTTGTATATATATATATATATATATATATATATATATATATATATATATATTCTGCATAATCTTGTTACATATCATTTTAACACCTTCAAGTTTAACATTATAGATGAACGATAGGTATATAATGAATGGAAATCATTGCTGATATAATTTAATTAATTGCATTCAATAAGATATTATAGAAATGGTCTGTCTTTAGATCATTGAAATGAACACAAAACAAATTTTGAATATTATTTAATAGTATATGTTTATGAAATTAAAACAGAATATAAAATATAATGTTTTATATTGAAATTTGATAGTAATGTCAAATTATATATTAAATCATTGAAATTATAAATAAAAAGATAAAAATTAATATAATTAATTTTATAGTTGAGAAATTGAAGTTGCTTTATTTTTATAAGCGCGCCATTCATTATCAATTCTTAATATATTCTTCAAATATAATCTTCAAAAATTGATATTTTGTAGATTAATTAATTAAAGATTATTAACCTAAAGATTTAATTATTAACCTGAATAAGACTTCTTAGTTAAGTTAATGATTAAAAGTGTAGAGTTAATAAATTGCTTAGTATATGTAATATCACTTACTAAATTTACATGTTTTGTATAAATAATGTATTCGTATGTATAAACTCCTGGGGCACTGCATGACATAGTCTACCGTTTCCTAAATATATATCTTGTGTGTAGATATAACTAGCGTATTTATACAGTTTGGTAAGATGGATGAAACCACAACGCGAAATTACTCTGTCACTGTGATACAATCAACATCGGCGACAACCGCGAACATTACCAAAACGACAACAATTTGCAATTTATAAACGGGAAATTATTCTGAAATCTATCGAGGATAAATTTTTTTGTCTGCTTCGTTTGTTCTGCCAAGATTTTCATATGCAAATATAAATTATCTAGTCTATAATTGATTTGTTTCTGACTGTCAACACAATCAACGTATTGTGTGTTACATTTACTTTTTGCATCGCAACATTATACTGAATATTCAGCTATTGCGGCCTACATCATGTTATTTTCGCAAACGAGATGAAATGCGTCAAATCAAACAATAAGCGTTTCACTAATTAACACCTGCAGATGTGCGCGCAAGTTTGCATACAATACCCATGTCCCACATAACATGCTGTACATATTCCACATTTCCTTTCCTCAGGAATTCAAGAGCGACTATCTCACAACGAACAGTTGGATCCTTCTTGACCATCTCATGCTTCTCGTACTGGATAAACAGTTCATTTATCAAGTAGAGCTATATATTTTGCACGTACGTTAGCTTACACAAAACAGACTATGTTATTGACACGAGAAATTAATCTGGAGTATAATTTCCGATATTTTTATTTACTGAATGTGTATAAAGCTATTATGGTAATATTAATGTTTATCTATTTATAATATTCAATACTATTCAGTATTATACATTATTTACGATTTTAATCAAATCATGAATCGGAATGTATTCAAGAAATCGTTTATTAATAGATAGTTAGACATAGATCGTTCGACTTCCATTTTTTGTTCTGAAAGGTAAAATCAAGATTGTCTCCCATTGCGCGATTACATGCAACAGACTCATTTAATTCGAGTAATAATAGAGAGAAAACGGCACAGCAATCTCGTGAATAGCAACGCTCTTCGTGAATAGCAACGTTACTTAGAAGTAATCGAAAAACTTAAGTGTGATAATCCGCGAGCATATATTTAATAAATACTAATAAAAGAGCTTTTGTATTTGTGAGATGAGATTTGAATAAATGATTTTAATTTGCAAAATTCTTTTACTTTACACTATCATTATTTTCTCCGCGATAAAAAAAAATTACATAAATTATTGGATGTAAAACATTTCTAATAACGCAACATGATTGAAAAATTGTATTTAATAGTATGTATAATTTTTGTTCATATTCAATATTTGCGAAATTTTGTAATATTTTTATAGGAAGAACAAATTTAAACAAATAATTGTAAAAATTTCTCAAATTTTAATATATTATAACATTTTTTACATAATAGTTTTTTGATAAATATTTGGACTTTTCTTAAGTATAATTTATATGATAAATAGAGAATGCGTATAGATAAAAAAATATTTTATGGGAGAATTGCATATTACTTCAGTAAAAAAATCCACATAAAAATGTGTCTTTTTATTATTATATTTTCTGTATTTTAAAAAAAGATAAGTTGTATATTATATATTTTTACGCCATTTTTGTCGCCAATTCATTGAAAAATGAACTAAGAAAGAAGTAGAGAGAGATCGGTGGACGATAAAACGGAGATACTCGTCCAATTTCGATGTAACGAAGCGAAAGAGGAAGTCTGCGGCTCGAAGCACAATCGCCCTCTTGCAACAAGTAATTCGAAAAACGATCGATGAAATTTCACACTCTAGCGAAATATTCTCAATGCTCGTTTTGTATTGGAGTTTTATTAGTTCGATTTTGATCTTGGTAGAAGATCTAGTAACTTTTAATAAAAGTTGCCACATTAATTTCTTCAGAGAATGAACTACTCTCTTTCTTTCTTCAAGAATATTTCTTCAAGAATACAGAATTTCCTTTGCTGAGAATTTTCAATATAAATTAAAAATCTTGTCTATCTTATCTTCAATATACACCATATAAAAATTTCTGATTAATACTTTGATAAAAAAATACATAAAAAATATATAAATATAGAATGCACGAATAAAAGGCTCACTTGCATGAAATGTAAATTCATGGAATTTGCTTTTCCTATTATTTTATTTTTTATATATTATAGAATCTGAAAGAATTGTAACAATATATATTCTCTCTTGTAGTAATTAATGTATTTCCTTACATATATTTATTATATTTATAAGTACTATATTATATATTTGACTCTGTTTTTTATTAATAATCTTGCTATTAAGATTATTATTGACAAGTTAACTTTTTTTATATTTGTGATTATTGTAATTTCATTAAAAATATTACATTATTTGATTCGTGCATGATCAAACTGATATTTTATTATTTCGTTAGAATTTAGACAATATCTCTTAATTTATGATTAAGTAAAATATTTTGAAATCTCTTATACTAAATAAGTATTATTGTGTGTAACATCAATTATTATCAATAATTAATATAAACAAGTTCCTTTAACTAGCAACTGTATATTGTTAGATAAACGATAATTTCTAATTAGTGTCACACTAATTAATACATCGTAATAAGCAAACTGATAATATATCTTGTTGGTAAATGGACATTATTTGTGAGTATTGACAAGAGATTGTTGGTGTTTTATATTATATTGGTCGGCCAGATATTATGATCAAAATTAAATATCATTAAAATGCTATTCTGTAATTGAGATAATATATTTTACAATTAATTTTAATCAATAATTTTATTTTAATATAGGTTTAAAAACATGTACTTTTTTTAAAATGATATTTTATTATCGTTAAAATATAAATTTCTACGAAAATCGTGTATCCATTTGTCTAATTAACATAAATTATATTGCTACACACATTATGATAAATTTTCCAATAATTCCGTAAGAAATAGTATTTTATAATCAATGTTGTGTGTGTGCGCGCATACGTATACTTATTTTATAATTATTGTAATTATAAAATAATCCGAAAAAGCTCCTATCGATAAGGATATTATATGCGGTGGAATGAAAGGCAGATCGCTCATTTAGATTGTTACGCTTGTTTGCGTATTATTTTAAATTTATAATTATCGGCGTGATTATTGTGCGCACTCAATCATGTTTTATCCAATATAATTTTCTACAGCTATTCTATAACAAGTGCAATGATGTGATTAGCAAATAGAATTTTTCACTTCTTGAGTATGAAATAATTCATTATTTTTATCGAGTAGATTTTTATCGAGTAGATTATTTATCGAATATGTTTAAAAACTTGAACTGAAATTCCATTATCTTTCTATGTATCTATTATATATTAGAAATTCTTTATTAATTTATTTGTTTCTAGCTTTAATCTCATTATTACTTATTATCGGATTTCGATAAAAGAAAGTTAAAAATGGCAGCCGATTAATCTTCTAATTAGTATTAACTTCTCGATAACTTTTTCAAAATTAAAAAACATCTTTAATCTCTCTTTCATCATAATCGTTCTGTTTGTAGTAGTTACAATAGCGTATATATATATATATATATGTAAAATTGCGCATCTAATTTTTTTGTAAATTTATAACTTTCTACACATATACACATAGAAAAATTCTTTGCACAGATACTTCATTATATCTTGTTCACAAAATTATTTTGATTGAAACTAAACATTACTTTTTGATTAATATTTATAACTTTTAAACTTTAACTCGTAAATACTAGAATCATGATTGAATGAAAGATCCTTAAGCGCAATCTCTTGCACATGCTCAAAAAGGAAAACGAATTCTAAAGCGACAGAATTCTAATTTAAAATTAATTGGCTGTAAATAAATTATTGCTGTTTTCGAGAAATATGAAAAGAAAAAGAAAGGAAAGAGATATGTAAAGAGAGAAAAAGGAAAAGAGAGAAAGAAAGAAAGAAAGTTTCTCATAAATAGCATTTTCATACATGAAAAGCCAAGTTTCTAATTAATCGTGAGTCTACATTCAACAACTTTCTCTTTACTTTATTCAAAAGATGTCTGTGTAATTTTCCAAGAGTTAATCAAGATGCAATGTAGGATAAAATATATTTTATTGAATGATTAGCTTTTTGTGTAATTTGCGAATGAAAAAAACATGTAATTTATGAGATAACTGCTATACAAATTACTAACTTGCTTAAAATATTTTTCTTAGAAAAATAAGGGAAAGTATATAAACAAGAAAATGATATTCCATCGCATTGTTCGCCTTGCGCGGTTTGTGGTAACAATGTTCTAAGCACTATAATGTTCCGAGCAATGTAAACCGTAATGTCATGACGATGGTTTCATTACAACTACAATTTGTATTTAAAACATTTTTCTAAAAGAAAACTACTCTAATATGCAAATATAACACAAGTTCGAAATACTGAAATTTAATAATTGTTTTTTATTATTATTATGTAATTATTGTATAATTATTATTGTGTATTATTATTATGTAATTGACGTATTGCATTCACGAAATCTCATGAAAATTTAAAGCGTTTCTAAAAAATAAACAAAACAAAATATTACTTGCTTTTATATAAATAATGAGATCAAATTTAAAAAATATAAATCTCAAATTGTTGTAATTTGCATTTCAAGTTGCTGTAAATAAACATCTGTAAATATAAGATAATATTATAATATATATCTGTAGATTGCACATATATAATGGAGAATATATTTAATATTTAGAAAACAGAATATAATTAATACTTGAAGTAACAAAGACGTAAATAGATTTGTCTAACGACGAAATCATTGAAAAAACTTCTTAATGCACTCTGAAACACGGAAAAGTATAACAATACTTTTATTAATTATTAATAAAGAAAGAATAAATTAAAAAGAAGATAATAAAAAAATATTTGCTGAAAAAAAATGGAAAAAGCATTAAAATGAAAATTTAAAAAAAAATATTAAAACTACGGCAAAGCTTTTAAAATACCTTTTTGTATATAAATAATCAAATAGAATCGAACAGGTTATTTGAAATAAAAATATATAAAAAGCGGTTCTTGTATCTTTTATGATAGTTTACTCGTTAACATATAAGACATATGGTTAGGAAGATGGTACATTATTTGATAAATAGCGAATCTTGTTAGCGTAAATGCTCTGACAGTCTCCTATCTTTGTTAGAACTTTCGTTGGAATAATGACAAAGGATGCAAATTCAGAGAATTGTACAATTTGCAGTCTGTGTGAGCACCGAATCGAATATACAAATAATTAACACAGTAGTTTATCAAACACGATCTTCTGTCAAACGTACGATAATTATAAATTTTATTAATTACCTGCCTGGTGAATAATTAATTACCTACCTGGTAAATAATTAATGCACAATTTATATTATTCATTTTTAGAGCAAAGAATAGTGTAAACAATAATATATATATATATATATATATATATATATATATATAATATTATATATATATATAATATATATATATATATATATATATACAATAATATATATATATATATATACAATAATATATATATATATATATATATATATACAATAATATATATATATATATATACAATAATATATATATATATATATATATATAATATTATTAAGAAATGTTTGCTAGAATGAAACAACACAGGATATGTATTATTAGACAATTACGTAATCAAATAGATTAAATAATAATTAAAAATCTTCATTGCAATTAGGTAATGATTAAAATTCTTCAATTTTATTATATAAACAATTAACAATATTTTTTCATTTCTTTTCTATAATATGCAAAAGGATTATGAAATGTAATTAATTTATAAAAAAATTAAAGCGTATGCAAATTTATTGCTTTCTATGCTTCTATTCTTTTTATCATATAATAAAAAAAGAATACAAATCTTGAAAATTTCGAAAAAAATGCTAAATTCAATTATGTATATTCTCATTCTGAAAGAAAATTATTATTAGAATCATTGTTCTTCAATATTTTTTAACATTTTTATTAATGAATAAAATTTTCTCTTATAGAATAAAATCTATTGGCAAGCACTTCATGTCTTATAATAGAAAGTTTATTGCATAGGAATTACACTGAGTTTATACAATTAATTCCTGGAATTAACTCTAAGTAGTTTATATATCTCGTTGAATATATTACATTTCTACAATAATAGTCATTACTCGAATTAATTCGCATACATGTAACAAAGTATGAGTTCAATCAAGTTTAAATTTCAATCTCAATAAAAGGATAAGTGGAAATACCATTTGAGATTTGTTATGTATAGTATTCAAACATATGATTCCTCGATATTATTGAGATGAAAAATATGTATAAACGTTTCTGGAAAAGTAATTGCTATTGCGGTTATAATTGAATAGCGATGCTTGCACGATTAAGATTTCTTGGCAGATACCGACGAAGGATTGAAATGAATTGTTTTCGATACCGCAAACCAACGTAATCGTGACAAAGTAGATATATGTATTCGTTAATGTATGAATATGTAAGAGACGCATTTGCACTAAATAGGAATTATATTCTCATGAAATGCTTTAGCCATTGCTAGTTTGTGTCGTGTTATAGATTGGGCATGTGATCATTACTAATCATAAGCGTGATAAAAGCATACATTTAGGAACAGAATGAAACTCTGCATTAATTTTTGATGATTTGTTATCATTTCTTTCGACAATCGAGTCTTGAAAAAGTAATCAACAAGGAATCAAGACTCGGTTTCATTTATTTTTTATTGAATAAATAAATAAATGATTCCATTATTCGAGAAACTGCTTGGAAAACCAATAAAAGTAACATTCCAGCGTATATTAATTTTTATGGATAATTATATATTGACATGAGATAAAGATGTCAATTTTCTTCGAACTTCATTCACTCGGTTCGCGTATCGATGAGCTGTGCTTTCGGATTACAGGTAATCTTGAATCTGAACACGAAGTTATAACTTTCGTTCGACTGCTGTTAACTGTTATTATATACCACAGTTTGTTTATAAAACAATATTGATAGAATACACGAGAAAAATGCAGAAAGATAAATGATAAAATATAACTCGCGTGAATCTCTCTTCCTAGACAGCAAATTTAAATTATTACAAAGTCATATCTTCCTGCATTATTCTTGTGTATTCTATCAATATTGTTGTTTTATAAACAAAATGTGGTATATAATAACAGTTAACAGCAGTCGAACGAAAGTTATAACTTCGTGTTCAGATTCAAGATTACCTGTGATCCGAAAGCACAGCTCATCGATACGCGAACCGAGTGAATGAAGTTCGAACGAGACACGCAACAGATGCAAACCGACACCACATATATTTCTATGCATGTGAAAGCCGAATGAGGCGTTCGTATCAGTGAGAAAATGGGATTGCATCGGAAAGGCAACTCAATATTCCATTACATTGATGCGACCACGAACGATACCGCGAATTACGATTCGGAGGTGCTGACTGTGCGAACTAAGTGATTTCGAATCGCAATGTTACATCATTCATGTTACGATGCTATCTGAATGTTGGTGTTCATTGTACATTGTTGGTGTTCATTATTCTTAACTAATATTTTTGTAATCTGCGTGAAAAAAAATATATGTATATATATATTGCTGTGAACATTATTTAAAATTATTCAAGTATCTTGCAATGAAAAAGCGTTCTGTCTTTATTTTTAAAAAATATGCTTATAATAAAATAAAAATTCCTTTGATTTCAATGCGCATATAAAATATTACACGAAGATATGATACGGGATATATATATATATATATATATATATATATATATATATATATATTTCTGTATCATATTTCTGCGCATAGCTTGCGCCTATGTGGCAATACATTTTTTTTTTATATTTGATGGGTCGCAATTCTCTCTATGAGAATATTTGTTTCTGATATTTCAAAAAATATTTACTTGTAATTATTGCTGATGAAACGAATGTCGTAAAATATTACTCGCACATGACACGTCGTGAGTATACGTGCGATGGCAAGAGTGAGAACGATGGGAGAATGAAAAATATGAAAGCTTCAACCGGAAAAATAATTTGTCTATCGATCCTGTCTGACGGTGCAAATTAAATCCACTAGAACGCGACGTGAATTCACGCGTGAATTCATTTATTTCGCGGGAAGAACTCGAGGTGTATGTTTGGCCTGTGCAAAAGTAAACCTCTTTTCTGCTCCTCGTTTTTCTATTGGCATCGAAATCTGAAAATTGGGTTGTTGGCACGATAGTGTTGATTCTTTGTTACGATCGCGCGCTACTTCGAAGCGTGGAAATTGCATCTTTCGTCACAGATCAATCCTCGATCAATTTGCGCTTGTCAGACTAAAAAAGACGATAGCTTTGATTTTCCACATTTCGGAAATTTACGGCTGTCTAGCCTTACAATTTTTCACATTACGAATATTTACAGTATTCACAAAATCGGATGCGAATAGCAGTCTTACTAACATTTAAGGTGCGCTTTATGTCGTCTTTAAGTAGAATTTTACAATAAGTACTTGATTTAAGCGTATGATATGATGCGAGCCAATATTATTCAATTTGAACTCTATATTGAGGGAGCTCACAAATTTGTTGAAGTTTATGAAACGTACAAATCTATTTAGAAGCGTATGATTTGATGGGTCGCAATTCTCTTCTTGTAACGTCTTACTTATATCTTTTTCACTTATAATAGTGTTTCACGTTGAAATATTTCATTCAAAAATAATGATAATACAAACATCGGAATTTTAATAGGCATAATTTATAAAATTAAGAATAATGAGTTTTAACATTCGCATTAATCGAATCGCGTGCTAAGTTAGTTAATATCTGACGGAACACGAGAGGATCGTGGCTTCCAATGAGCAATCTGATAACATGGTTAAGATAATGTATGTTGGCACTTACGATCATCTCTGTGGGGGTTCTTCGATCGAAAGGAGCATGTCTACTCTTTAACGGTGGTCAGAATTATATATCTCGTTTTCCATTATTGTCTTTAAACACGAATGAGCTGAATCGGTCATTGGCCTGACATATAAGTATTCTTATTATTATTCATAACTACTATTTTCTAAAACGTATTTTTCTATTTTACTATTATTTTAGTAATACTATTTGGTTTAAGGATTCTTTAACAAATACACACACACACACACATACATATATATATTTTTTTTTTCTTTCTTTCTTTCTTTTCCCGATGTCGAATTTTACGAAACATTATAGTGCAAAAATTTAATATTGCGACATCATGAAACAAATAATATTAAGGATTAACAATAATAAAGTAACAATAATACTTTTGTCTAATAATATATGATTAGACAATTGAAGATTTAAAATGATTAAGAATTTTTAAATTGATTAAGTTTGTATGTAAATGAGAGTGCCATTAAACGTTCTTCCTAATATTCTATATCAGAGAAGAAAATAAAATTGACAATATGAGTGTAAAAAAATAACAACTGATAATATTCTTATAAATTTGATAAACACGGAATAATCTCTGTTAATGTATTGTATTATTCGAATATGTGTATTATTTTATAATATTGAACATTCGTATTGTTCATTATTATTTGAATACTTTGGCCGTTTATTCGTAATATTATGAAAATTATAAGCTTACAATGTATGTTTATTAAAAATATCGGTAAATGGTAAAATTAAAACAACGTAATAATAAATTTAGTATTATATTAATAATCAGCTTTAATTTTCAATTTTAAATTGTAATTAAATAAATTCCATCAAAATGAAATAACGCTAAAGAAGAAATCTCTTTATCGTCGATTTAAACGTACGTTTCTAAAATCCTTTGATACGTATACAACAAAAAATAAATTTTAGATGAGAGCAGAATGTCACGTGCAACGTTTGTTCTGTTTTTGTTATATGACGGGTCTTTTGCTGGATGTAACTTCATGTAGTGCGAGTTATAGAGTAAAGCTGAACTACCGAAAGATGAAGACAATACAATAAGAAGTTTTTTTATTCCCTCCAATTCCAATAACAAAGGCGATTATCTTAAAAGTGGATACTATTACACAGAAATAAGAAACGAGTTTCTATGAAATCATTTTGAAATCAGTCATGTAGTATTTGAATATCTTCTTAAATATTTTGCAGATTAAAAATTAAGAAAATTGGTAGAAGGATTTTAAGTAATATATATAATGCTTGTATTTTTTTACGTAACAATGCAGGAATGATCGCTATAAATTTTTAATCGTGTATATAGACAAATAAGAATTTCGGAATATATATATGTATATATATATATATATATATATATAAAATATATATTTATATATTTAATATATTATAATGTATTAATCACCTATTATCTGACAATGGATATATAAGATATCTTCTTTATATTCTTATTAAAATTAATTTTTTTAATTTTTTTTAATGTATAGCAATAATTTTAAAAGTAAATAATGTCAGATACGAAACAACTTACAAAAATAAATAATGTAGAATACTTTTTATAGCTGCATCTATTATTATTATCATAATTTTAAATCATTATGTACTGATAATCGTATGAAAAAGATTTTAATCTTTTGGATTTTTTTCTTAATACTCTTTATTATATATATATATATATATATATATATATATATATATATATACACACACATTTTACATATGTATATTATTATGTACATATAATATACAATGATATACAATGATATGTGTATATCATTGTATATCATATAATATGTGCAAATGCATTATATATACAAACGCTAACTAAAATAATTAATATTTAAAAAATAATTAATATTTAAAAAATAATTATTGTGAATAATATTTTTCCTATTTATCTTTTAAAAAAATATTTAATAAAAAGGTATAAAGAAATATAATTTCTGAATTTTTTGTATATAAACTTTTATCATATATTGATAAATTAAAACATATACAATTTTTTATATAATAAAAAGTAAAATAATGTTTAAAATTTAAATATAAATAGTTATTTTAATAATTATTTAAAAGTTAAATATAAATAATTATTTAATAAATAATTATTTAAAAGTTAAATATAAATTATTATTTTATATTTAAGCAAAATGTTGAAATATTTTACATAGATTTATATATAACGATATTTTATTTATTATAAAAATTAAAAGTATTTTATATCATAAAAATTAAGAGAATATCTTATAAAAATTAAAAATATCTTATATTTAGTACTTTTTAAATTTTTCAAAATTTAAAATATATTTTATATACGTTACATTACATTTATATGTAAAATGAATTATCGCGAACTTATCGAAATGAATTATATGTAAAATGAATTATTGCGAATAAATGAGCAATTAATTTCAATGATAATAAATAATAAATTAAATAAGTTGTAAAAATTGCTCATGGTTGTTGCTTCATGGTTCTTGTTGTTTATTGTCCGACATCTTTTTCTCTTTCTCGCTCTCTCTTTTACTTTTTGTTTTATTTATTTTTTCCCATTTTTCCTGGCATTCATGCGACTTGTGAAAACATGGTTAATTAGGATCGTATCAACAGAATATAATTGTATACAGCGCTTTGCATAGCAGTTTCCAGTTTCTGTTAATCATGTATAATGTGTATTTTTCCACTATATCGTAGTAAAAAAACAATACAAAAACTACATTGCACAAAGTTATGATTCTATTGATACTCGAAAATTGCGTAATTAGCTAAAATTTGCCATTTATGGTAACCATGTTATTTCTATCATTAAAAAATATTTATATAATTTATATTTTAGAATAATTATATTATTTTGCATCGTAACATAGATAAGTTAAATTGAATTTAAAAAAAAAAAAAAAAATATATATATATATATATATATATATATATATATATATCTTTACGTAATGTGCGCGCGCGATGAAAACGTATTTTTGCTTTACCGAATATTTGTACAATAGATTTTGATTGCATATATTATTCATCATAAAAAAACATGTTTTTTAACTGATTGTCGATATATAAACATCAAAATTTTGCTATGTGATTAATAAGTATTAAAATATACGAATAGAGTTAAGAACTAAGTTAAGACGTGATATTCGCGCATATTAATTATATATATTAATTAATCACGTGATTAAAATGATGGTAATCAAAATGATAAAAATTATATTAATGATCGCGTTCGACATCTCATAATATTTGCTACAATTATATTTCGAGAAATAATACGATGATACACATATAAGATGGCTCGCGACATAATCTTTTCGATATTCATTGCAAGAATGACTATAAAGCGAACACAAGAACATAAACGATAGCGCGTTTATGTCACAGAATTTGTGTATAACAAGCGATTACACGATACAAAAGAGTGCGGAATATTACATCTAGCACATTGTATTTACATGTTACCTTGTTATTATTTGTGATGAAACTCGAATAAGAAAATATCGCGATGTATATATTATCATATATTTTGCAAGCATATTTTACGATTTTTATAATTAATTTTATTATTACCGTTCTCTAAATCTCTAAAATAATTAATAGTTCTCTAAAATAATTAATTAATACGATTATTATATCTTTATTAGACGTTAACTCGACTTACGTACTTTATATTATATATATACTTGTTAATTACGTAACAAAAATTGAGTGCTTTTATATTGATGATTGAATTAGAAAAACGCATATTTTTTATAATGATTTTTTCCATCGAAATTTATCGTCTAAATATGCGTTAAAACAAAATATTCGTACATTCTGTAAATATATATTTTTAATTTTATTTATTTTTATTTGCGTCACATAATGAAATAAAATAAAATAGTTCTAAAACGTGCGAACTTATATTATTTTTTAGAACAATTGAACATTGTAGTAAATGATGAATTTTAGTTTTTATTTATTTTATAATTTTAAAGTTTTATTTGCGTAATTTTTGAGCGCCGATCAGCTTTGTGCAATTTTTATGCTTCTTTCATTACGATATAATTTCTTGTTTTTTAATTTCTATTATTATTATATTATATTTTAATATTCTATTATTATTATAAATATATCTCGTCTGGGACATTTAATGATATTTGAATCAGTTAATTAGAAATCTTGGAGAGCATGTACCTATCAACATACATCCTTATCAAATATACTTAGTCAGTTAATTAAATCCTGAGGTTGCTATGATATAATAACGTAAATAAAATAACGAGCAAGCGATTAATATTGAGAGTGCAAAATATCGCGCGATTGTCATACTTTATTGATTAGCACGTGATCATTATTAATCACGTTGCAAATAAATATCATGTAAGTACCATAACAGAACAGTAAAAGATGAACAAGAAAGGAATAAAAGAGTTAGGAAGACGTCAAGCGTCGGCGGAACAACCGTGAAGTAAGCAATTTATAACTTTCATAATTTATTATTTGTTACTAGTGTAATAAATTACTTATTTATCTTCGGAATATTAATACATTTTATAATGGTGTGTATGTAATACTATACATATACAAAATATATAGATCCTAAAGTTAAAAAAATTTACTTAAACTATTTAATAAGATATTTATAATAAATAATAATTTTATATGTAAATTTATATAAGATATGTATTTAAATATTTTACTATTTAAAATTAATATTATATTTTTTAAATGTAAAATTAGACTTATTTGTTACATGTGATAAAGACTTATATTCAAAAGATTTGTTTTTTTGGAGCTTGTAAAATTTTTTTTAAATACTTTTTGCAAGGGAACAATATAAAAAATTATTTTTTAAATTATTAATTATGTATTGTATGACATTATATATATGTGTGTGTGTGTATGTGTAATTTTAATATATTTACATTTTAGAAATTAAATTTTTTTCTCTGTGCATCAAGTTTGGAACAAGTAATGACTTATCGTGTTCATATTTAAATAATGTTAACGTCAGCGTGACCGTGCACTTTCTATCGTAAGATAATTCTAAACGGTGAATTTCAACAATTCCTTGGAATTTTGTTCGAGAAAGTAGCTTCTCTTGTATTTTGAGGATCGGGTCGTTCTTAAAACGTTCTGCATTGCAAAAGCTTCGACCATTCAAGCAGCTGTCGAAAACGCGAACGAAGCAGATTCCGAGTCGCGTCTCTTGAGTATAATAAGAAATTAAAGGAGATATCTTCCAATTTATTACTAACATGAATTTTACATTTCAAAACATTTCTAAACAGGTATATTAATATATTGTAAAACACTAGTACACAAATTTAAAATTATATCAAATATCAGTTACATGAAAATAATTAAATTTTTAGAGTGAAAGAATATAAATAAAAATTACTAAATTAACTAAATTTATATGGTCTTATAGAAACAAATTTGAGATATAATTTTTTCGATTTATAGATGTAGGAATATTTGAAGAAAAGAAGATTATTTATTAATTTTAACTAAATTCAATATATGTATGTGTGTGTGAAATAAAAAAGTAGCGTTGCAAAAATTATGATCGTAACTGCATTTTATTTTATACATTAAAATCGAATAATTTTACGTGTTACATCTCATAATTTTGTTGAATAAATAGAATGTGTTAATGCTTAATTATTTCGATTTATGCTTAAATATATCATATACAGACTTGCTTATATTTAAAAGAATTATTCTGTTTTTATATATTAAAATTAAAACCAGATTTATTATCATTGTTATTTTTATTTAGAGAAAGATTTTTTTAGTTTTCGAAATCTTTCAATTTTTTTCTAATTATTGAATATTATGAATAATGAAAAAACTTACTTTTTATGTTTCTTTCTTCCAAATTATTCAAGTTTTAAATTTTAAATTCATTTTTTCAGACATAAATTATATATGTTATTTTACATACTTTTTCAAAATATGAAGTCAAACAAAAAAAATACTTGATTGAGACTGCTATTTAAAGTGATACTTATATTCAAAAGAATTGTTCTGATTTCAGAAACATTTTATTGAACTATAATAATGTATATAATATGAAATATATAAATCCTTTTTAATTATTACAAGGAAAGTGACATATAAATAAAAATACATTCCTATTTCGTTAATTTGATCTTATTTTTTTTGTTAGTTTGACGAAGCTCAAATTTTCGATATTGATCCTATTAATAAAAGAAACAATGTATGATAATGGAACAGAAATGAGAACCTTGTGGTTTGAGACGTCACACAAGAAGTCTCTCTTTTTTAGGATAATTCTTCAAAGCAAACCGCGTTCTTTTTTCTTTTTTTCTGTTTTTCATCTGTCATACATCCGTTCAAGGGACCAAAAAAACTAACGAACTTTTTTTATTTAATTTCATTGATTATACTCTCCCTTTTTTTTTCAAGAACGTCGCATTATTTTATTTGATTTTGTCGACATACAAAGTATAATATAAAATATAGTAGATAATAAGAATTTCTCTTTGTGAGAAATCGTACAGAAAAGTATTTATTTTTTAACGACTCACGGTACATATATGCATATATAACAAAAGTTGTGATATCCTGATAGAAGTTGTGTATTTCCTTGTTTTGAAATAAAATATTCAATGGGATATTAGTATAAAATAATTTTGAGAATCTTGGTAATCTGCATATTATTCCTTATTAACGACAATGTTCGCAATTCATGTTCGATGTACGATATATTAGGAGCAGCGCATTTTCGTGACGTTGAAACAGATTGCGTGCTCGTTTTAATAAAGACCAAGGCACATAGGAGAGAAAATTACTGTAGTTTATTATGTTTCTACTTTTCTACACTTTGCGCTACGTGTCTGTTGTTCTGTTCTCTAGTCATAGATAGTTTTCTCATTATCAACGCGAAATACTTGCGAATAAACTTTAATGAAATAAAATTTCATGAGATCCAAAGAGAATTAAATCATACATTGAGCAAAGATGTGCAATTCAACCGGATTCTTATCTAGAGATAATAAGCAATTAGAAATAACTCAAGATTTTAATTTCATCAATTTTCTATTCATGTGCAAGATTAATTTGAATTCATAAATAGGACGATTGATCTTTTGCTCTCATTATTTTTTAAATGGACGTTTTGATCATCTTTTAATCGCATCAACATATATAAATCGATTCTATTATAATAAATTTATATTAATTAATGCATATTATAACACAATAATGCAGAATCATTCATTTTCAAGCGAATAATTATCAACATTTGTCAACCGCAATACCTCGCATATTTAAATATCTATTGTGCAATTTTTATGACATTCTATATTATTTATCATATTTTTCATTACAGTTTTCAATTAATATTTCAAACAATTTAATTGAAAAAAGAAACTCTTTTTTTTATTCAGTATAACCTACCAACTGCGCAGTAAAATAATACCTACAGAATAAGTTATATTTTTAACGTTGTCAACCAATTTTTCTATTGCAATTTTACGAAAAACACATGAAAGGTTGTCACACTGCGCGACAAGCTAAAATCGATTTTTGCCGGTATTTATACGAAACATTGTCAGTTATCCCCTCGGGTACAATCGAAACTGTTTTTTGAGCATATACTATTTAATGTATCAAAATTGTATCATAAAGTAAACTACAAAACGTCTAAAAACTTAGCAGCTGATATTTTTATAAATCGCATACACCTTTTGCGGAATGTGCGTATATTTTTATGTGATTGTTTAGCACACTTTGTTCTCTCTTTTTTCTCCCTACACCGGAAAATGCTATTTTTTTGCAATACCATCCGCTGGAGATAACACGAATATCTCCTGGAGCGGAAGCAATTCCGTGGGCATCGAATAACTGTTGGAACGTTAGTGCGCGTCGCGCGGACTACAATTTCACGTTCCTTTCAAATGAGTACTACATAGTAGACGTTTTTCTAGTTATCAGTATGTTTATCAGGACATTTAATTCGCTGCAAATCGAAAAATTCATGTGTAAGATAAATACGAATTTAATTTATATCTAAGGTGCTTTTTAACGTGCTGAATCTGTGATAAAACACGAATTTTTTCTGAAAATAAAACATACATATTGAAATGCTTGTTAATTACATTCTTTAAAATTATATTCGTTAATTAATTCCAAATTTTTTTTAATTAAACTGCATAATTATTTTAATTGATAATAAAATATGAAAATACCTAGCGTTTCAATTTGTCCTGAAGATTGGTTTTGTTTGCTTTAACCAAACGAATTTTTGTTTTACACATGAGACTCTGTTGAGTAATTAACTCAACAAACATAAAAAATTTAAAGAATTAGTACATACGGTTTATTTGTCGTAAAAAGCAATATGCAGATATATTTTTTCAATTTCAAAAAAAGAAAAATGCTAAATTTTCTATATTATTATAATAAAAGCAAATTATTAAAAAATATAAAACTATCGACAATGAAGATAAAGCGTTTAATTATTTATGAATTTTCAATATCTCTCTCTTTCTTTTTTTTATGCATTTTTTAAAGTATATTAATATATATTAATATGTGTTTTTAACTAATTTTGAATTGTATATTAATATTGCATATTAATATTATAATAAACTTTTTAATGAAAAATAATTATCTTATGTGTATTTATATGTATATATATTTTTTTATAATTATTTCTATTATGTAAGACTGAATCGGATTCTTTTATTATAATGATATAGAAAATTTAGCATTTTTCTTCAATTGAAATTGAAAAAATATATCTGCATATTGCTTTTTACAACAAATAAACCGTATGTACTAATTCTTTAAATTTTTTATGTTTGTTGAGTTAATTACTCAACAGTCTCATGTGCAAAATATCAAAGCTGCGCTAGCTGCTTCTCCGCGATACGGCCAATCCCGAGGGTTGAATTGATAAAATAGACCAAATGCTCCCTTCGGTGCTATCTTGGAATGTCCTTTGAAAGAGGAATGACTGCAGATATATTTCACTAGCAAGTTTAACTGCATTTTCCTTGATTCATCGAGAGAGAAGAAAGAGAGAAAAAGGAAAAGGTGAATAACTGACGTAAACGCCAAAACCTGTCTATGATATCTCCTTTCTTCTTTTCTTCTCTTTCTTTTTCTTCTTCTTATTTTTTCTTTTGAATGAAACATACCTTTATTATTCTCATTTTCCACACACACATAGAGAATATGTAATATATAAAATTGTAGATAGACTTCTGTCTTAAATTTTGCGTTTTGAATTATAGATCATCTAAAGGACTTAAAATAAATCAAGTCTAAAATAATTCTTATAGATACACAATTTTTTATGTAATAATTATGTCATAATATAATTATTATATTAATTTTGAAAATTAATGTAAAAATATTGACAAAATAATAGCTGTAATAATAATATTAATAATTTATGTTTTCTACTTAATTTACTACATAATTATTATGTATGAAAAAATAAGTGAATTGCATTATACTAGCCGATATAATTACAACGAATATTACCTCGTTTTACCTCGTTCTTTACATTATTGAGTATATAACAAAATACATTGAATCATTTATTATCACCGATTTCTCCCTATCTCGTTTGTCGACGCCTATCGCGATTATGGACCATAATGCGGGTCACGGAAATTTATGCGATCAAATATCTAATGTGAACGAATGTCAAAGGCGATCAAGCACGTGCGGTCGCTGTCTTGTTCAGTAGAGATAAAAAAATGACAAATTTTACTAACAAAGGATGTTATTTTTTAACTTATAACTTTAAGACATTTGTATGATTACGAATTGTGATCTCATTCCTTATCTATTTTAATTTAGCTGCTCTACATTTATCTTTATTGATATTGAATATTCCATATTTTATATATGATAAAACTTGAAAGGATAACGAAATAAAAAACAAAATAATAAATAAATGCTCACAAAACACCAAACAAGGAAATCTTGAAATGTAGAATGCTTTTGAAACTTTTTCCTATTATTCTTTATCTATAAAATATACTAGTTCTCTTTGAAAAAAATACTTAAATAAAACTTCTTATAAGAAGAGTTTTATATTGCGTGTAGAGAATATTTTCTCTCTTTTGAAAATAAGATAATCTATAATCAACTCAAATAATTTTATTGTTTAATTCAAAATCTTTCAAACTTTCGAAAAAGTATATTAGAATTAGGGAGACTTTTTTTACTCGCGAATGTAACATTTTTTTGCACACATACACATATAATTTTATAGAAGATGTAACGCAATATATACAGCAACGTAGCAAACATTACGAATTTCAACTTTGGTGAAAAGTTTATATTGCTGTGATTTCGAGATGAGCTGTCGAAATTATCAGTTAAAAACTTTTGTGTCCTCATAATTGGTAACAATAATTCGTTTTCCCACAATAACAAAATACGCATTGAAACTCGAAACTTGAAACTCGTGGTGTAGACGAACGAAATATCGGAGAAAATTTTCATGGTCTTCTAACATTATTGCGAGGATAAGATGTAGCAAGGGCGACGATTTTCTCTTAACAGCGATACAGAGTTTCATAGTATGACTATCCGTTGTGGCAACCCTATAACTCCCGCTTATAATCCCGGATCTCTCCTTCAAATTTATATGGTTAATACGGCATAAGCGTATGTTTTCACTCTATATTTATTAATGTCAAGATTATAACGCCCGCAAAATGAGGAGTCGTGCCAAGTAGTTTCATACAAAATTTAATAACGAAGATCATGAAGAATAATTTAATAGATCCTAATTACAAATATTCTCTATATAATCTTTTTTATTGCAGCGAAGAAATGGGCGAATTTATAGCTAAATTATAATAGCCGTTTAAATTTATGCGTTTCACAAGTGTATAAGTCATATTGTACAAACATACAATACTATTATGTACTTTTATATAATTGCATAGAAATTAATAACATATATTATTCATTTATAATTCATTTCAAATCAGCTTGAATTTATTAACATGTATTATAACATGTATAAATTTGCTAAATCAATCTCCTTTTCTATTCATTTATTCTAATTATTTTTATTCGTTAAATTAATAATAATGATTAATTCGCATTTAATTACATTAAAATCATTTTCTGTTATATGATTGATATTTTTCATATTATACAATATATTGTATAAAGCACAAGGTTAATTGTAAATGTAGCTTAGGGAAAGATATTGGTGTTATATGATGTCTAATGTATGAATAATGCATAAATGTATATACATTATGTTATTCACAACTGTGTGTCCCAAACTTTTGATCGCTCACATGAATAAATAAATAGTAGTAAAGTTAATTTGCTCTTTTGAATTAGCGTTTAAATGAAATGTGTTTATGTCAATATATCAAAGTATGTTTTTCGCATACTTTGTATCATTTAGATTATTTTCCTTTCTTTTTTTAGGAAGCCATCAATAAACAATGCAAATTGTGATTAGTATGATGCATATTTTTTCAAATATTTTACATATATGTTTTAATAAAGCGAGAAGAAAGTGTGACAAGTAATTAACAAGGAGAGTCAAAGTGCTTTAGAGAATAGCGTGTGTGTAATGTATTCAAATTTAATATAATAATTGTAATCGAAACCATATCGAGACACGAGTATTTTTCTATTTTTATCTAACATGATCAAATGGTTTGTCATGGCTGAATTTATTCGATATCTCATTAGCAAAGAATGAATGTTATCAATCATTTCACTCTGACGCAAGATTTACTTTGAAACTATAAAACTATAATAAAATATAAATATTGGGTTAGTTGATGTTAAATTATAATGTTACTAGATTAAAATTAAATATTTTAATAATTGACAATTTTCTATTTTAATATACATTTTTGCCACTATATTTATATTCAAAATTTTATTTTTTAGAAAAAATTTTATTACGTTTGTTATTGCATTTATATATAATTTATGAGAATTGTCTCATATTAAAATTTCTCTCGCATATTCTAAGAGCAATAATTAGCAAATAATATAATAGTATAAGCATTAGCACAATGTGTTTGGTAGAAATAAAGGCCAAAAAGGTGCTAATGACATTCGAGGAAACGCACAAAAAGAGTTGTTTTACGATTTATTGGTTGATGAAATTATTTTTTAATTAAAAATAGAGAGATAATAATTTATGAAGTTAATTCAACGATAAAATTGACCATTGATTTATGATAACTCATCATAAGTAGCATTTAACAATAGTGAGAAATTAATTAAAAACCATTATTTTTACGCAATGATATAATATACATAAAATAATTTGTGAAAAATTGTATAATACACACAAAAAAAATATATGAAAAAATTAATAAAAGATTAGATGTATATATAATTCAACAATAATATATAATCTTTTAATTTTATGATAACTTGATTATAGACAGATTTTTTTCTTTCAATCTAAATCACTTTTACTTTATAACTAATAAAATAAAAGCTTACTTATTTTTAGATTGAAATTAAAATTATTTATAATTTCGTCTTTTTCCGCGCGTTTTAAATTGGAATAAAAAAAACCGTGAAAGCAATAGATGTGTGGTTGTCTCGTCCTTTTCATGTTAAATATGTTAAACATGGCAACAAGATTTTAAGTTTTTGATACAGGAAAGTAGAACGGGAGCATAGAATTAAGAATATGCACCAGCATGAGGATATACTGAAGAAAAATAATTAATGAGCAGCACGGGAAAGTAAATGTACACAGGGAACCATAAAATAAAGCTAATGGCGGCTAGTATATATATCACGCGTTAAGGTGAAATAGTGCTTTCTGCACACCTTTTAAGCTAGTTTTTTTTCTAAACTATACTTGCTACCTCTTGCGCATAGCACATCAATCGTATAACAACATAACAACTATGAAATATGCATCGTGTTTGCCAATTTAAATTTTATATATTTTTTATGAGATCACATTTTGATAGATTGTATATGATTTTTATATCAAGTGGAATTGAACTTGAATTGGATCTTCGAATAACCCAGTTTTATCGTTCTTAATAACAAAGTCTACATCTTCACACAAATGTGTCGTTTTATTTTTTGCATTTAAATTCATCAACCGAATCCTCGATCCTATTCCCCGTCATTTAAAGTGAACGAATACGGTTCGCTTGTAATCGCTTGATTTTTTAGCAGGCATTCTTATATCATTTTAAGGAAGTCACGTTTGTCTTTTCTCTCTGCGAAAAGAGGGAAACTGTACTCCTGTTTTAAAGGCCACGAGCGTGGAATTTTATTTAAATTCATCTCGGAAAGAGAATTTTAAAAAAATCACTCGCTATGATTACGTAAAGGCTGCTGACTAAATATTCAGTACTTGTAATAAGTTAATTTTACTTGAACCGCCGTTAGCGGTAAGTAGAATATTCATATGATGTATAATGTCATTTTTTGCTACAGCAATATGCAGTATGAATAGAAGAAAATTATAGTTTCACGAAGCAGAGCGCGAATTCATAGTCTAATTACCACTCATATTACAAAAACATAGTTCTATCTGGCTGTTTAAGTCAAATTTTATTCTAAATAATTTCATTTTAAAAATTATTCCAACAATTTTGTTTTTTTTTCTTTTTATAATTTTTTTTTTTATAAATTGTTTTCTGTTTTTTTTCTTTTTATAAATTGTTTTCTGAGGATATATATCGCCTTACATTTATTACGATTAATAATAAGTATTTTACCTTTTTCAGTAAATTCTAGAGACATAATATTTTGGGAATCGACATGTAATTTACTCAACTGTGATAATCAGATTAAAACTTTATACATTATATATGTATAGAACTTTGTTCCGGTGTATTTTGAATCTGTTTCTAATAGCTTCAGAAAGTCTATATCGCATTTCATGCGCAATAAAATGTATAATATAAACCGAGATAGAAAATACATTCCTATTTCTGTAGCGAATATACGGCATGCGATAAATTTTGGCATAAAATTATTCTATGTCTTATTGTATCGTGATTAATCGATACAATGAAGAGAGAACGTACAGCGATATTATATATTAATAATCCATTATTGAATATCATTATCGACATTATGTCGTGTTACTTTACGCAATGATGATGTGTGGACGACTTTGTTGAATATCACTTTAGCGATAATATACTAATAATATATGTTGTTAACATTAACTTTGATGAGAACATATTATTACGTTCGTGTTACACATTGACACATATCAGCTTTTTGAAGAGAATATCTTCTTTTAAACCCTGTATTAATTATAGGATCGCATTACGTGGATGCAAAATGAATAAATTCATTTATTGCATGATATTTGATACAGACAGTTATAATGTATTGAATCTGTATAATTTATGGAATCTCGACAATGAGAGATTTAGAGAAAAATGATGAGTTTTGATGTTATATACGATCGTTGAATTGAAAAGTAATAATGTAAAAAGATGAAAAACAATGCAAATGTTTTCATTGACTTGCTGTCTTATTTTGCATGGAAGAGCAATACAATATCAGAAAGACAGAATATCAGAAGAACAGTATAATGTTACTGATAGAAGCTTGTCGTCAGATTTCAACGTGTATACGTACCCTTGATAAAATCCACTGCCATCTCGAGCCCGTAAGTGTCTTTGTCGCAGTCGTCGAGGATATGTGCTCCGATCTTGACGCCCGGTACGATCTCCCGATCGTTCAACTTATCCAGCGTATACAGCATAGCTTCTAATGCCTGTATGCCACCCTGAGGCATTACGGGACCGCACATAATTGTGTCTTCCCTTTCGTGCACCATCATCAGTCCACCAAGAACAAGATCACCTTTGATTACTGCTTCCTTCTTCACCGGCCAAATAATCTTATTGTTTGTGTCAATCGATTGAAATTGATGATGTCCATGCCTGATCGGATGACGTATTTCTACATCATCGCCGTGGAAACGGCTGAATTTTTTGTGATTGTAGTGACGTAATCTCACGACGGTATCCGTCAAGTCCACGTATCCGTTCAAGTAGTTCAAGTCTCTGCGATGTATCTGCGACGCCACGCGCGAGATATTCTCGATCTTTGCGATGTCGATCTTCTTGGGCCATTGTTTGAAAGACTTCGAGTGTCGATCATCGGCCGAGCAGATGCAGCTCAATAGCGCCAAGAGCAGAAACTTCATGACGTCATAATCGAGAAGTTATGTTGTTTGCTACACTGAGAAAAATCGTTTGATTGTACCAACAAGACGTATGATTGAAGGCATTTTGGTTAAATCAAACAAGAATTTCTAGTTATGATAAGACTCGATTTTTTATAACTAGAACGTTTAATACATTTTACTATAAGAATTTGGTTAGTATTTTCTGGTTGGATCTATAAAATTTCTTGTTACATTAATTTCTTTCTTGCCGTTAGGCCGCGAGTCACTCTTAACTTAACTCGTATTCAATATTTGCCATGAAATGTATATAAAGAACTAGTATTAACGTTAAATCCAAAGTATATTTTTTTCTCTTACGAACAGTAGTGTCAGAAAGAGGACACTAGCACTCCGATTGTGTGTTTGAGCTGCATCCTCTTCTTGCATCACTGTTTATCAGTTTAATATCTAACAAACTAAATTTAAAATAATTTATTCAATAATCTGAATTGAATTTATCCAATAATCTTGTTGAAATTCAGAATATTAAATAGACTTTTGAGATTAGATGGAAAAAATTTTAGATGACTTGGTGCTGGCGAGTTCAGTATTATTAATCAGAAAATTTGGTAAATTTAACAGGAAGAAATTAATCAGATTCATCTGGTAATTCCTACAAGAATTCTGGTTCGTCCATTTTCCAACAGATATACTGGTTGAATCTACCAGAATTTTAATTAATGCAACCAGATTTTTTTCTCAGTGTAGTTTCTCGCGGATTTCCGGCTTGAACGTGTTTGTGCAGTTTCGATGTTGCCGCGACTTTCGCTTATCCGCCTCGGGCTTTGAATTCACGATGATTTACGTTCGCTACTCTTCCTTATCAATATGAACGGACAAGCTTCGAATCGAAGAACGGATGTCTCGCGCACAATCGAAAAGACATGTGAGCACGGATTCTGGGTAGATTCGATTGATCTCGGTTTCCATATTTCGTATGTATAACGGATATGTCAACGATGAGCAGAAATTGATTCGCGGATTGAATGCTGCACCCTTCTGTTTTTAATCTGACGACACTTTAAGATATTAGAGATTATATAATATAAGAGATATTAATGTTGGAAAATAGATGTGTAATTTATTATAACGCGTCTCGTAAATATCTTGGATATTAAAAGAAAAATTATTCAAATTTTATTATTTCAATAACGATGATGTTAGTTTATATCTGAGTACATTTAGTTGAAGATGATTATATCAAAATTAATACGATTTTAAATGTGTGAAATTTACAAGCCTTTCAATAATTGAAGAATATTTTACGAACTATACGCGGAAGCTATAATAATAATATATATGTGTAGAGTGAGAAAAGATATATGCTATGACATATGTCACTAGTAAATGTAACGGCAGGTCTTACTGCTGGTAGTACAGATGCAACATACGTGTCGTTGTAAAATTGTACGTGATCTTCCGTTTGCATTTATTATATAAGACTTGCCTTTCTCGCACGCTGCATCTCTTCTATGTTTCATATAATTTTACGTGTATCTTTACGCTGCCATAATTTTTCAACATTTCTTTTACGCGACGAAGGAAATCTGCATTAACACGTTGCGTTTATACGTCAAAACGTTTGTCGATTTAAACTGTATCATTTACAAAAATCGAAACGGATTTATCGCCGACCTGAATCTCCATGTTCATTGTTTTTTCTATAATTTATCATCCCTTTCACTTTCTCTCACGTGCGTTTTCACACGTTTTGAAAAAAAATAATATTTATTGTCTATTTATTATTTAATATCACTTTTTTACGTCTTTTTTAATGTGTTCAATCGGACAGATATTTTACGGATGACTATAAATTTATCATTATATCTTCTGTGTTATTTATGCTCACTTTATCGAACAAATGTTTTGTGTGTCGATATTAATGATAACGTTGCAATAAAAAAAACTTTGAACTCGCGATTCGTTAACGATTCTCCCTCTCCTTGTACATGTATATACAAATGCAGACAATGCAAAACGGATGAACAAAACAGATGTTATATACAGTATTCATATATGTATGCAATCAAGTATTATTCGGACGATCGTTATTCAACGCCGGCAGATTTGCGACGACCGCTATCGAATATTTTGATACGTCTCTCGAGCTTCGAACCCGCAGGTGGTATCGTGCAAGCCGCAAGTTTAAATTGCTCGGTCACGAAGCGCCACGTTGCATGGTCGAGAAATTGCAGATGCGCGGACGTGCGGTCGCACGTCGATAACGACTCCCACGGCTTCGTGCAATTAAAAACTTCAACGCGACTATGTCCGTCGGAAGTTGCGAACTTTTCGGACCTTGACGGATGATCGCTAAAATCGAGATCGGCTATAATTCATTATTGCAACATATATATATACCTGTTGCGCGGCTCAAGCTCCGGACGGAAGTTTTGACGTTCGCGTCGCATCGGAATTATGCTCTTGCGCGCCATTTCTTTCTACACGCTGACGTGCGTTCTAATTGGAAACTTTATATATCCATGCGTGACCGTTCGATATAAGCACAACCAAGTGTCATTCCTAGACGACCTGTTGCTCACCGTTTCTACATGACCAGTACTATGTATTATACACGTATTATACCAGTATTATGTATTATACACATATATTAAGTATAACGAAGAGAAGAGGATGACAACGGCTGTCAAAAAGAAAATATAGCTTATATCAGAAATTAAAAATGTATCCTTTTTCGGACAAACTTTATGAATTTTCTTTAATAAAAATTTATATTGATTTATAATTTGATTGATAATTTGTATAATTTGAATATCTAAAATATATGTTTTTGGGAATTTGAGTTTAGTATCTTATATAATAGATGGTAAAATTTGAAAACTTGTATTTGAAACTCTAAAACTTATACCTAAATTAATTTTAACACTTTTTTTAAATTTACAAAAATATTGGTTAAAAAAAAGGAGAGTAATATTTCGTTGTGTAACTTTTATATTTATTTTAATTGTTTTAACATCAATTTTTATCATTTTGATATCATCGTAATATAATAGCAATTATTGTGGTATAAACATCATGTAAAATATTTTGATTACGAGTTTCGCGAATGGTGGAATTACTTTTTTATCTTTATTGCAATATAATATTATATCGATATATTTTTAACTTTGGTATTTATGTTTTTTGTCTATATTGTGAAATGATAACAATGAATTAATTGCGAATTTACAAGTTATGTAATTGCATTAGTTACTCCTTTTAATCCTATTTGATAGTATCTTAAATGTAATCAAGTGATTTTATTTATAACTCGAAAATTCAGTAATATCCAACGCCACTTTTAACTGTGTGAACTCGGTATACTAATAAATAACGGTAACGATAACGATAACGATAGTGATATTGAAACAAAAATCGATTTCGTTGACGGGAATGCGAGCTCGTCGGTTTATTAATGGTGTGTCGTTTTTCGTTGGATGCTAAATTTACGCTGATTGTGAAACATCGGTTCGTCGAATCATTGATTTTAGCCTTTGATTTTCGTACGTAATCACGAATAAATCGGTATTATACGTTCAATAACGACAACGTAAATGTTTCATAATTTCATCAATTAATGTCTGGCAAAGCATTTATAAATGAATAAATGGCACAATTAAAAAAAGATGATATAAATCTATGGAATGATTTTATGTCTACAGTTTTTCTGAAATCTTATATTTTTAGATACGTGTGACTACTTTATTTTATAATAGTATAAATATATAATGTGTCATAAAAGCTTTTATTCATAGAGAAAAAGAGAGAGAGAGAGAAATATCCATATGTGCAGTATAATTAACATAACTTAATTTAACTTTACATACAATTATTAAGTATATGACTACTAATATTGTGCAATATATCAATTATAACATGCACATTTCTCGTAGCCGCGTGTATAGGTAATATCACGTAATTAAATTTTCTCGAACTACCAATATTAAACATATATTAACTAATTGACACTACTTTGAGATAAATTTTATGTATATGTGAGATTACAGATTATTATTTATTATTTATTCTTGAATTAATCGTTATTTATAATTGTATTGCTGATGATCTGATTAGGATTTAAGTAGATGAAATAGTTAATAATTTGATATGATAATATAATAATATAATGGTAATTGATGACTATGATAATTCTCCATAATAATTTTCAAAATGTCAACCACTGTATCTAATTAAGCAATAGAGTTAATGATAATCACAAAGCCATTCATTTATTGTCCGAATTGAGCCAAAATGCTGCAAGCATCTTCATCGAATTCGCATTAAATGTGTCACAAAGCGACCGCGCAATATAATCCGGCTATACATATAAGGTATAATAGGCTATCTTACTCAAACTATTATCATAAATTACTCAAACCTTAATAGAATTTCGGATCGTATTTCTTAAAGTTTTTGGAGAAAATAAGACAAAAAGTTTACTTAGCTGTATACCACTTTTTGCTGCTGCTGCTTACTTTATGAAGTTGAAATGATATTTTTATGCAAGAAAGTTAGATTATATCTTAGTCAAGATGATTAGGAAAGTAATTTATTTGAGATTACGTGGCAATGATAATATCGAAAACTTGTTCTGAATTATTCAAGTACTTACATGTTAAAATAAAATTGCTACCGTTTTAATGTAATTTTTTGTCGTAGATGCGATATGGCTGTGTAGCGTGTGTTACACTGTGTTACAATAGAGTAATTTAGACTCACACAAATATATAGTGCTAATGGAAAAGAAATGTTGGCACAGTATATGTATATGTGACATGACTCTCATTACATCTAAAATAATATTTTTTTATTTTTGAGTTTTCAAGTGTACCATATTGTTCGCGCACGTATTGAACTTAAACAAGCTGGACTGAAAGAGTTACGTTTAAACTTGATTTTATATTTTATCGCTTGATCGAGCGAAAATCTCGGGCTCGAAAACCGATTAAGCTGATCTATTTTGTCATCGTTTATTCTTTTTCTTTGCTTTTGAAAAAGATCAAAAACTTATTTCTTGTCTTGGCACACAAAAAGAATCGTTTAATGCTTTCACGAAAATTTTTGTAATATCAGAAATATTAATTCCGCAGATATATGATTCGAAAAATCGCTAAAAAAAAGTCTCCATTTACATAAATGATTGTTAGCCATAAATATAGTGTAAAGAAGTGATTTCATTGTTTCTTACTTGACTATTTTACACTAATTATTCTTCTTTATAGATAACTTTTTGAATAAATTTCGATAAATGTATTAATGTTTGAATAATACAGGACATTTTTAATGGGCAATCGATAACGATATATCTAATCTCACAATGATAATCGATGTCACAAATGTATGATGAATGTGCCATCGAATGGCAAGCACGAGAACTTAGTTTTTTTTTAAAAAAGGATCTTTCGTTGTTAAAATTATCTTTGATCTTAGTTATATTTAAAAAAGGATCTTTCGTTGTTAAAAGCATTTTTTTCTTAGTTAATGTTCACCTATGATTATATACTCGTCATCTTCATTTAAAGTTTTATTTTATAGCGATAACAATTAATGCCATACGCACTTTACTGTCCACATTACTTGGTTTTTACGTAAAATTTTTTCGATTTTTAAGATATTATGCAAAAAGCTATTATTCTCTCCGTCACTTGAATGCCATGCGGATCACCATCAACGAGTCAGAATTGCTAACGGCGGGAAATGAGGAATTCCATCGGTGAATGAAGATGGCAATTATTTGTAGAGTCACTATTGTGTTAAACTTTATGTTATATTTTCCGACCAAAATTGATGATTTATCGCAAAAATTGTTTAGACTCGAAAACGTTTCGAAAAGGAACACGCGCGTGCGCTACTGTGCCGTAGCAGCCACTGACTGGCTGGTGCGACTGCATCAACGCTACCCTCTTCGAACGTATCAACCCTCCTACCATTCTCTTCTCCTACCCTTCGTCCCCTCTCCTTTCACCATTTTCTCGTAGATTCTTTCTCTTCGCTGTGTCTTGACGACTCAACTTTTCTATCGGTTCAGATAATGCGCTAATTTATGTCAAACGATTAAATAGTGATTTAACGTATGTCGTACAATATTTTATTCTGAATAAAATTGTCAGAAATAATAGTATTACTTGATTAGGATCTAAATTGCGCGCGTTTGAAAAGACTTCATGAAAGAAAGATTTTTTATTGAGTTTAAAAAGATTTTTTTTAGTACTTGAAGTTTGAAAATAATATGCAAAAATATAAAAACATATTTTTTAAATATATTTTAATTAACTTATAAAAACGAAAAATAATATAATACGATAAATTTTTTAATGTATTTGCCTTAATGTAAAATATGATTCATCATGAATACAATTAGATTTTAATAATTATCTTTATACGATATTATTATTCTTTCTCTTTTATTTTCTTTCTTGTTTAGTAATAATATATTATATCTTTTAAAATATCTTCTTGTCAAAATTTCGTATTTTATTAGGTATCATAAGTCTTACTCGGCTAAAATAGCGCGGTAATTAGCGTACATAGTAATGTACAATGCATGCGATGCTCATAATGGAAATAAGTAACCATCTCGCACCCATCAACGCTTACGTCATCGCGTTACCTACATTTAAAAAAATATTTTTCCATGTTATTCACATTATCCATTTCCCTATATTATTAATTATTCGGCTTTCATGCAATGATGTTTTTATACGTTCGAAAAAACAAATGAGGATATTTTGATCATGATTTATCTATTATTACACGAGCAATTTTCGATTGACGCAACAGAAAAATCATCATGTGATCTACATTATAATATATTTTGAACATTTTATCGGAGATTTTGCACGCATTCTCCAATATATTAAATGATATTAAAAAAAATAAAGTTTATATTACCAAGTAATATGTAAGTTAACAATCCTATGCAAGTTAAAAATCATTTTGAAATGCATAATTCTGTTTAAAAGATATAAGATATGACGTAGCAAAACATCTCAGCCATAGCCAAATTTTATTATTAACTTGACGAATCTTCAAACCTTTATTTTCAAGCATTTCTAAATATTTTTATTTATTAGAAAAAAGCATCACGAACTATAACATCGTCACATCGATTTATCGCAATAATCGTACAATAAGCTTTATCTTACAGTAGGTATTACCTAGAATCCTTTGCGAAATCGAAACTCTCACATCACTCTCTCGATTACATTGTACGAGATACGATTACATGAAGTTCGAGCTGTGCAACGAGATTCAATCGATGTAGTGATCAGGGACAGCAATTGGAGAGAAGAGAAGTAAGAGTCACAATCAAAGAGAAGTGTTACTTAGCTACCTTCATTAGAACGTATTAATTATTGGAAGATTGATAAATTAATTTTAATTACGATTTTATCGTTTCCACTTAAAATACGAATTCATACGTAGAATAACTCTAAATTTATTGCGTGGATCAAGGACGTCGGGGATATCTCAATCATTTCTATAAAATCCGCAATATATTTAATTTTCGATGAGACGCCAAAATTATAGGACGACAGTAGTGATCGCGCTAGTCGGATCTGGCGTTGTACCAACTTCGCGATTAATTTATCGAGAAATTGGGAGCAATTTCTAGAAATGCACAACATCTGTTTTGCACGGAGGTGTGCTTCGAAATTTGGTACGGAAGTTGCTTGCGCAACGCGTAATAGTTCGCAAACCTATTACATCATACAATCATGCAAAAATACGTGTATGCATAGAATGCTATGTAGAATCGTACATGAGAGTTTGCATATGGTCTTATCCTTTAAAGATTGGTATTATTGGCTACTTAAAATTTCATGCAAAATTATATAAAAAATTTTCAGTTTTAATGTTAATGTAATGAACTAACAAAAATAAAAGACGTAATTAAAATCGTGCAATCATACGAGATGTGTATTATAGTCTGACACTTTACGTGTTGCGCTCAAAACGTAAACGAAAAGGGTGATAGCGTAAACGAAAATTGAGGCACGAGTATCATGTTTTGATTAAAGAAAATTGAATGATCTTTTGACGTGTCGTTTAATTCGCTTGTTGGCGGAATGTATAAGCAAAAAATAAGAGAAAAACGATCCGCACTATCCGTTCGTAAAATCTATAAGTTGTGAATATGCACTGAACAGCGTTGCAGAACGGAGAAGAAATGATAGCGATCACGTGCTTAGTACATCATGGCTGCAGAAAATGGATTAGGCGTGTTTTTGTGCAGTTACTTATGAGATTACGTAGCCGGAGCAAACCGAGGTGGCTTCGGAAATTCGTGCCGGAAGTCTTATATCTTGGTGATCAATTCTCTTGAGGCAAACCGAGATAAGTTCGTTAAATGCCGGGTCGCAACCGTGCAATCGGCTGTGATTTGTTAAGAATATCTAAAGTTTTACTTCTCGGATTAGCTTTCACCAAGTCACGAAGTGATTTAAATTTTTAAGCGTTAATATAACGAATATGAGAAATGATTCTTTATTTTTCAAAAATTATTCTCTTTTTCTATTATTATTCATCTTGAACATGATCTTGGTTCTAAATAGTATTGCATTAAATATACAGATTTTCCGCACTTATTTTGGATCTTTTTGTTGCGAAAACAAATAGAATGACGGACATCAACTAATATTATTTAACAGATGCTTTATATTTTATCGAACATAAAACAAAAATTTCCTAAATTAAAAATATATTACTTTGGTAATGCGCTAATTAAATTTTTACATATTTTTCCTACAGATAATATTTAAATTTATATTATTATTTTAATTTATCGAATAATTTATCGATTGATTTTTTTAATAGTTTTTCATACATGCATACTGCAATTGTGTATATATATATATATATATATATATATATATATACTGCACGTAACTTTTAGCTCTCTTTGTGCTGAGAAAGTCATCTGATGCATATTCATTCTAATGTTTCTTTCGTTTCTCTGCTCTAATCATACAAAATTCTTTGCATTTAATAATGAGATAAAAATTATGAGAAAAATGCTTGTTACAAGTGCTTCGATAAATAGCCGTAGTTGAAACTAAACCTAGCAAAAAAGCCCCATTACGTATACCGCACTAATTTACGGAAGCTCCAGTTTAAATCTCGTTAGATGCTAGCTGGTTAATGAATCCTCGTGGTTTTTATTTGTAAAGCTATGCGCCATAATATGATCCTCTCCTATAACGAATTTATAACAGAGAAAAGTTTATCGATTTAATTCTCTGTGTTAACATTCTCTATGTTAATTCTATTAAATTTTTAATTTTTTATACGAACATATACATTTCTCCGTTGCGTAATAATTTTTTATAAATATTTAAGGTGAAGATAATTAATTTTGAAAATTAATGTTGGAAAAACAACTTGTTTTGCAAGTTGACTCCGAGTACTCTTTTCGCAATAAACTGAAAATACGTGGAAAATGTCAACAAATGTGACATTTGCAGTAATATTGCATGCCATTTGCTTGATAAATGATTTTCGGTAATGTCAAGATAGTGTTTCGCAGATACTCGCTGAAAATGATGACGCAAGTGATGAAAGTTCCAGAAAATAGTCGATATAAGAGTATATCACACAATGGAATCCTCACACAAAGGAAGCATGAGCGTGTTTGATGTTCCAATATATTGGCCACCAGCGCTCGTTTAAATATTCCATCGCAGCGTTGTTTTCTCGTAACATTGATCAACAACTCCGGACTTGTAGGAGAAAAAGAGAAACGTGTTTATTAGCATTTTTGGAAAAGTCGATATTCGAAATTTACATCAAACAGCTGTGATTCTCTCTCTCTCTCTCTCTCCTCCCCCTCTCTCCCCCTCTCCCTTTCTCTCTCTCTCTCTCTCTCTCTCTCTCACTCTCACTCTCACTCTCTCTCTTTCTCTCGGTCTATCGCTTTTTATAAAATTTTTAGGAAAGAATTTTATCAAGGAGTTTAAAGACTCTCAATATTAAAGATTCATCGAAAATTAAAAGAGTTGTGTAAATTTATATAAAATTGCTCTCTACATTGTCTCATACTTATAAAAATTAATTTTTTAACAGGCAACTACAACTCCACAGATTCTTCGTAATTCTTGTGCTTGAGTAAATTTTTGTTGAGAAACAAGAATACCACTTACCGGTGGAGATATTCCCCAGTCCGATTAAATTTTCATAAAATCGTTATTATACCGCTTACTTCCGTGCGGTACAGCGGTATTGCTTCGATTTTGCCATTATCTCCTACTGTGGTGCCTCGGCTGAACTGCACGTTGAAAAATGTTGTTTTTAAATCGCTCGTCGGGAAGCAAGTCGTGACAAATTGCGGTGTTCGCTACTAGGAGTAACGTTATCTCGAGAGCTCGCGTGCAGTCCGAACGCAAAAACGTCCATGTTCTAATGACAACGACGGGTACGACGTCGTTCGCCCATCAGATATGAATTCCGGTACTCACGAATGCACAATTCGGCAGGAAGCGTGAATATCAGCAGCACGTTTTTTGCTTTTAATTAAAAGGCTCACTTTTTTAGATTAAATTAGACATATGTATGAGAAATAATTTATTTTTGTCTCTTTCGAATATACTATTGCATAATTTAATATCCTTCTTGCAATAATCACTAAGCTATGAGTAAATGACATAAAAATTGTCACTTCCATGCAATTTTGCTTCGATTTTATCATTATCTCCTACTGGGATGCCTCGGTTGAGTGCGCGTTGAATGCTTTTAAATCGCTCTTTAAGTCTTCAATAGCTCTCGTTTCTAATCTTAATAGTCATTTTATAATTAACAAGATACAAGTAAATGATATAAAAATTCTCAAGATATTTCCATTCTTTGCACTCATATTTATCAACATTAATTGTTTAACGTTTAAACAATATTACAGCAAAAAATACATATACATAATATATAATGTTAAAATACTATATAAAGTTAAAGTAAATTTTTTGTGTATTATTAACGCTTCGAATTTCAAGTATCATATGAGATGACTAATATCTCACGTGACAATCGCGTTGTCATAATTTTGCGATGCACTTTATATATGCGAGAGTTCAATTGCAATAGTAATTACAAGCAGTGCTCATGACATTTTCAACGAGAAATTCGGTATGCAGTATTAATTGATAGGTTATAAAGACCAATTGATTTGGAGATTATCTATTTATATTGCAAATATGTTGAATCAATTCGGTTTATAGTTATTTTTGTCTATATATATGGTATACATAATATGAAATGAATGCGCGTTTCTTGCGTGGAATTGCGTGATTTTTTATCGTAAAAATTCTTTTTATTATGTAATTTGCGATATTGTATAAAATCTCTATTACATTAAATCTCACATTTTTATAATAATAAGCAAATTATATAAACAATTGTGCGTGTACGTATATACATATATGTTATAAAATTTATATGAAAGAGCTTTATTATTGAAACGTGGATTATACGAAGTATTATTCTTCATCTTATTTCAATTTCGCTTTAAAAAATATTTATCTTTAACGTATAAGTATCTAAAACTATGTGTATGCTTATACGAATATTCAGAAAATTATTTCATAAATGCTACATAATTCTACACAGCATTATTTATATGAAGAAATAAAAAAATGGATGACAATTTTAAAATATTAATAATGCAAATCAAAAACTTTCTCTTAATGATTAAAATGTTATGAATGATAAAAAGAAAATATTTATTTAAATGATCTATTGATATATCTATTGATATATCTGTAAGAAAATTTTACGAATTTAATAAGTTTTTTTACTAAATTGGGCATATTTATTTTCGTTCATCGATGATTTTTGGCGAGCTTCCATTATCTCATTTTAAGCAAACATTATGCGCGCATGATCTATTCAAGGCTGTATAAGCCGCTTAAGTCTCTCCTCCGTGAAAGTATCAATAAAACCGATTACTACTACTGTGAATATCAACTAGTTGGTGTCAGCTTGTAGAACGGAAGCTCGCAGCGGTACAGTACGTCGCGTTCACTGGCAGTTATTAACCTGGGTCAGGATTAAATATGAGAGTTGAATAGAGAATTCCTATTCCGCGTAGCGAAGATAGTTCGCATTGCTCTGGTGTGCCATCCGTTGAATAATACAACGACTTTAATTTCTCGGGTGTTATCATGAGCTCGTGGCATGTCACTTTTCTTACAGCGTAACTTTTGTCGAGTTTGGCGCGGAGAAATTTTTACTGCATGCAGCAATTGCTTATTTTGAATTTCAGATGATTCTACATATTGCCGCAAAAGGAAGCGAATGTGGTAATTCAAAGTGATAGTTTTGCGAAAACTCGGCGGATTGTGAAATAGAATTTTAGCAGCTCTCAGGAGAAAGAGAAATGTCATGTTTATTTCATTATCAGTCGAAATATTACCATGTATCAGTCGAAATATTATCGTATATTATATAAAATTATAGTTTATTTAATTTTGATATTAGAATTATATATATACATATATAATTCGCATAGAGGGAATCTGATTCTATATTTTATAAGAAGAATTCTGTTATGGTTCTGTGGAAAGTTAAAAAGCACATCGGGGAAAAGATACAAAAGCGCTGTATTTTATACGTTTAACAGTCAACATTTGTTGTGCTATTTTTCATAGTTTATGTGTGTTGATAGCAATAAAACGCACAGAAACGCCAACATAAGATAAATCTTCTCATTTATCGTACGTTGGCGTGTGTTGCTATATAATTACTGTCGGTACCTTGCGAAAAGCTCGATTGATCCTTCCCAACTGAAAGCTTACCGACAGAAGATCATATCTTTTCAAGAATGTAGAACGTTGGCCTACTGATGTTTACTACCCCTTTTATTTATTCTCGATAAAGATAAATCTATCTATTTATCTTTAAATATAAAAACAATTGTCTTAATTGGTGCTACTTCCGCTATTTATAATCTTTGTTGAGATATCAAACTGATGAAGATATATTTGCCGAATAAATTAGAGCTATTTTTTGCTTACAATACTAAATTTCTTTTTTAATATAAAGGAGGAAATTAGAGTGGTAAAATAAACGGAATAGCTATCGAATATGCATTATTCATAGATGTTAATAAAGATCAGAACCAGTTTTAAAAGCAATTTCTCTCTATTCTCTATGAAATAAACGCGTTCAAAAGAAGCAATACTGTTGCTTTCAATGCATATGTATATATGCTTTTCATCTCAAGCATATAAATCTAATAGTTGCGCTGCATCAAGGCGATAACGAAATAAGTCAATACAAGTTCGTTCTACCAGAAATTACGCCGCGGTGGTTTTGCTAGCGTAATTTCCTGGCTGGAAATTTCTCCCAAGATATTATAGGGCCGCATCATCATAGCATTTTCATGGAATGGCTACAATAAATTGGAAATTCTCTTCGAGGAATACTTAATATTCATACGACGTTTTGCTCGATTTTAGCAAACAAAAAAAATTAAACTTAGATTTAATTTTAATTTAAAATACGAAAAAGTAAATACGTATAGGAATTAAATGCTAGAAGTAAAAGAAAACAACAATAAAAAGTAAAATAAAATGAAGATAAACAATATTACAAAAGAAACGTTTATTTCTTTTCGGAATTTATGTCGTATTTTTCGAGTCAATTTGTAGGAAGAGATAGAAACAGATATAAAAATTGTATACTCTATCAATTTTTCGTGCTCTGAGCTTTGCGACGTTATCTGATAAAATTTCGCTATATGAAACGCACACACACAAAGACGAAATTACTAGCAATATGCATAAATAAACGTAATCAGATTCTGCGACGCTTACATACCCTTAATGAAATCCACCGCCATCTCGAGACCGTAGGTGTCCTTGTCGCAGTCGTCGAGGATATGCGCTCCGATCTTGACACCCGGTACGATCTCCCGATCGTTCAGCTTATCCAGCGTGTACAGCATAGCCTCTAATGCCTGTATGCCACCCTGAGGCATTACGGGACCGCATGTAATTGTGTCTTCCCGTTCGTGCACCATCATGAGTCCACCAAGAACGAGATCACCTTCTACCACTGCGCTATGCTTTACGGGCCACTGGTCGGAGAGTGCGTCGTCGGTCGATGAATCGTCGACATTCTCTATCGTCATGTCCTCCAAGACATTTCGAGGGGAATTGATGCTCCTTTGAGGAAACGGCTCGATTGTAGGATCGACGATCGTGCCGTTTCCATGCATTCTGTAATCTTCTTGTGAATTAATGGGCTCGATTAACGACGTGTCGAAGACATTCTCGTTTGTGGCGTAGGATATTTGCAGATTCATTTCTGGTGTCGAGGAAATTTCTTTCAGAATAACGGAGTTGTCTGTTTTATTGATTGCTGTCGATCGATCAAGCGTCTTGATTAGAAACGCCGATGTATCTATCGAGCTGACGTTGAATGTTTTTGGAATATCTACTAACATGGTCTCTAATGAATCAGATCCGTTGGAACCTATTCCCGCCGAAGCATTCGTATGTTGTACCTCGTAATCGGTAGTCATCGACGGAATCGATTGCCATTTTTTTGAGATTTTTCGGTATCCCGAGGACGGCAGTGTTTTTACAGTTGTGAGAAAATTCGCGTTAGGTATTTGATCTGTATTAGTTGTTTGAGTAACCGAAACGGATGGATTGGGTGTAAATTTAATCAAAACATTCGATGTTGTTGGCCTTATTGTATCAAATGTCTTCCACGTCTCACTATCAAGTTCAGTCGATGTCGGATTCCCCAGAGTATTTCGAACTTCATGACGTTTGTATCGTCGATACTTTGAGTTATGGATACCGCTACTTCGTGAATAAAATCCAGATTCTTCACGCATGTCAGAGTGATTTCCATCTCTGACATTTTCTAATCCCGACTCATCTGTAGGTTCGCTCGATGACTGCTCATATCCATTAATCACTCGCATCTCGGTCAGATTATCGCCAATATTCGGTGCACTAGGAAAGATAGATTCGTTTTCGGTCGAAGTTCTTCGAAGTTCCTCGTCAAGTTTCGATCTTCCATCAATTATCTTAGTGATGTGTGGCGGCCGCGCATCAATATTGATCGCATCGAATTTCCGCGAATATTTCACGCGACTATGAGCTTCCCGATCGAGGGGTTTATCGAATTTTGCGAGTCTCGATGAACCGGAGACATTCCAGAGGCCGAATCGAAACGCGCTACTAACTTGGGCTTCGAAATCGGTCATTCGTGAATGTTTGCAGTCCGAGCCAGACCTGACGTATCCTACATGCATCGGATTCCTCTTCCGCGTGATTGAAATGCGCGCCGATGTTGGATACTCTAACTTTGACCCGCTGATTCCCGTAATGAATAAATTAGTTGGTAACAGATCACGTTTAATTTCAAGCTCGTTGCGCGTCATATAATTTGCACCAGCGGTAATTTCTCTCTCTCTCATTCTTCTTCGTATCTGCAATTCGTTAAGATCCGTTGCTTTTCTATTTATTCTTGCGCCGATATTACTTATAAAAGAATGATATTCACGTCGCGAGCCGGGCGTTTCTTGCGCCACCTTCACCGCGTTTTTTTCTTTTTGTAAGGGGAAATCTTCCATAAAGCTTCCCTCCCTAGCAGAATGCCTATCGAGGGAGTTCGGTTCGTGAGAAGCGAAGGAGTCGACAATATCTTCGTCGTTCCCTTTTCTATCTTCGCGCGCATCTGTATTTACTTTAAACCCTATCTTTGAATATTGGTGGCGTTTGTAAGTTTCGCTTGCTGGAAATTCGTCTCTCTTATAAGATTTCGAATATTCGTTCTGCGGAGAATGATAGGGATTTATCGTGTTTTCTTCGTTATAAACTCCTTTGTTTGTCTTTGAAATTTTGGAATTGAAGATTAACGTAGTCCAGGCGACAGTTACGGAATGCTTGTACGGTGAATTCTTTGTGACTGTATTGTCTGTAACCACGGTTCCGACATTCCCAAGACTTTGATTTCCTTTTAAGCTCGAATAGTTTGGAAAAGTTGTCTCCAATATCCGAGATTCGTCGTTAGCCTCAACATTCACGTACATCAATTTATTCGTGCCGTTTTTCGTCAAACTTTGGCGAGAATCTTCGTCGTTTCTATTATATTCACGTTTCTCGTCGGTGCGCCTGAACTTGGTATTTTCTATAGTTTTTAACTTTGAGATATCGGAATTTTTAAATTCTCGTGTAGAACTGCCGTTGCACGAGCGCTTTCTGAATTTGTCAGAGAAGAATGCGGTCTTCGTATTTTCTCTGCTAAAGATTCGCTCCCTCTTGTGCTTCTTCCTGTGCCATTCGCTTTTCTTGTCAAACGCTCGAATGTCCCGCCTTAACTTTGCTGCCTTTTTACGATCGCTCGAGAATGTGTAAGTTGTTTTTTCTTTACGTCTTTTCTTTCTCAAAGTACTTTTCAATTCATGGGACGGTGATACATGCAGACTAGACATAAATTTACAATATTTTTTTGTATTCCTCGATTTTTCCATAATGATGATTTTTGGTAACCACATGTTTTTTGTTGCTATTTTTTTTGCAGTCAGCCAAGAATTTTTGTCAGAAGTACTATCTTTCAAATACCTTGGTGTAGCCTTTGCCTTTGCATTTGTCGTGTCGCGCTTTTCATAGCCACTGAGTCGTAAATCGCGATTTTCCATGTTTTTGAATTCCGAGAAGACTGTTTTCATATGCATTGATAAACGATCATTCGATTTGGAATTCTTTTTCGAATCATAAATTGCTTTTCTATCGAAAGTAGAAGATGCTGATCCTTGATGAACTTTATAGGAAGTGTATTCATTGTTGATTTGATTATTGAAGATCCATTCACCAGTTAAACCGCTATTCAAGATCAGGAAGATCGTCCATGTGGCCAGAATGGCCGCCCAACCAAAGTTTCGCCACATCACCTTTTCGTTGCATTAATCATTGCCAAATTCTGGAAAAAATGTAAAATATTGTGTTATTAAAATTTATTTATTGTTTAATTAAAATTATATTTACCACAAAATTTAGTTTATAAAATTTGTTGATATTTTAATTTATATGTATTCAGTAAAAAAGTTATTTTTTACAATTATAATTATATATATATATATATATATATATATATATATATTTATAGTACTACTAGTACAGTTATATGTACATATAATATTTTTAAAACAATCATTAAAATGAGAGAGAGAAAGTATTCAAAATTAGTTTTTTGATACTGCTAAAGAATGTAATATTTATCATTAGTTTAATATTTGTTAATTTATTTAATAATGCTCGGCCGTATGATACGCACAGCATCATGTTTAAACCGCGTAACAAAACGTACTTTGTCACTATTGTAGTATTTCTAATTTGATTTGAACACAGTGTTCGGATGTATCCACAACTATGTGCTATTATTACCCGTGGATGGTGCGGTTCTCTAATTTTGGTGCATTCCATTGCATCACTCAGTTAAAAGGGATCTATGTGAGGCCTCGTCTCTCCTCGCCTATCGAGCGATGCTAACGAGTCAGTCGCAATTACCTCTTGCTAAATCACTTTGAGTCTCATTTTAATCGACACGGAAATTTCCTCTGGTTCTGCCTTACTTTTGAGGTACGGATTTGCTCTTCGCAATTAAGGAACCTGATTAACATTAGAGTTTACACCGTTGCACTGACGTGTGTATACTTATTAAACGTATGATATTTATATATATGCAATTAAGTGTTTAATGCGCAAATTATATTCCTGTTCATATTTCGTTTTTTTTTTAATCGTATTATTATATCGTATTCATATATCATTATATCTTAATTAAATATGTACATATATCACAGTAATTACAGTAAGACTTTTTAATCATATCTTAAAAAAACATATCTTTAAAAAGTATATTATATCAATATATTTTTTAGACTAAATTTTGGACAAATGGTGTACATTGAACTATTTGGATACACAAATAGTTCTCAATTCATTGGAGATCTAAAATTCTACACGATTTTCAAGAAGATATGCGTTTATTTCTTTTAAATTTAAACTTAACGATATACAAATTATATATATATATATATATATATATATATATATATATAAATTAAAACTAATTTAAATGTGTTGATATCAGTCTTATGTATATGCACTGCAAATTAAAATAATATTTTTTAATATTTTCTATAGTAGATTAATTACTTTAGCCATTACTTACTTACATTTTTATTATTATTTCGTCAGGATTAAACTTTTAAAAATATTATACTATATGTTATGATATATTCCTCAATAAAATTAAAACATTTTGAATTGATCGAAAAGAATGAAATTTAAATGCATGTAATGTTGCGAAAAATGATTATAGAGCAATGAAAATATTTTAAAACTGAAAATCTCAATTTTTAAAACATTATCAAGTTCTTTATTATGACGATTCTTCTCTGGTGGATATCACTTTCAAATTAACTGCAGAACAAATTTACAGAAGAACTTTAAGATAATATATGCAGAAAAAGAAATTTTTTTAAAATTTAGTTTTAAACGCTTTAAGTTTCTTTTTTAAAATACTTTTTCAAACATTTATCTGCTATTTTTTCATTAAATTATTGCGAGTTAAAATGATTAATGCACTTTCAGCTTTTTTCAGTAGAAATCTCTAATATCATCACCGACATTAGCATTACTCAGGTATATCACGTGGAAGTAGCACAGTCGAGCTTACGTTTCATGTATGTGCATTCATGTGTATCAGTGAATGAGTGTTGGTGAATGAATGATTATATACATCTCGGCGTGCGAGAATATACAAATGAGTACGCATATAATAGAGAGAGGTTTAGAGTTATTAAATATTACTGTAAAGAAGAGAGAGAGAGAGAACTCAAATTGTAGTATTTCTCTATCTCTACCATGATGAGAAAGCGCACGCACATATAAAATATAACTTTGATTGTGCTGTCTCCACGTACACGGATAATGCTGATGCCGGTGGTACGCTAGAGATCTCTCAGAAGAAAACAGGAAGTGCATTAATTATTTCATCTCGCGTTAACTTGATAAAAGAAAATCCCAATTGAATTTAAAGAAAAGTACTTTAAAGAGGAAACCTCAAGCTTTTAAATTATTTAAAATAATGTTGAATAAAAGTTTCTTTTTTTTTCATACATTTTTAAAATTAAAGTTTTAAAGTTATTTTTCAATTTTTTCCAAAGTTAATTTAGAAATAATAGTAGAGAAGAATTTTAGAGAAAAATTTTAGAAAAGAGCGTGTCAAAGCTGAGCTTTAAAATATTTTCAGAAACATCATTCTATAATTATCGCACAATTTTAGCATTTAAATTTTATTATTTTTCCGATGCTTTATCTAATTTATGATGTTTTAATTTTAGGGAAAAAGTACATTTTATTAGGAACAATTTTTTATAAAAAAAGAAAAGTAAATCATTTCATTTATCATAGATTTATAAAATATTATAATATTCGGTATATATGTGTGTGTGTGTGTGTGTGTGTGTGTGTGTGTGTGTTTGTATGTATGTATATTGATAAACATATCTTCGAGATATTTTTATATTAAATTAATTTAATTATATAAAAAATGCAAAAATGCATAATTATTAAAATTAATATATATGCATATCTTTCATAAGCAAATAATTATGTTATATAATAATTATGTTATATAGTAATTATAGTATATATTGGTATTTTTTTATAATAAGGAAATAATTCTGCTAGCTATTTATTATTTATTTTTTACGTAAATTGCATTGTTAATTGAAATTTAAAATTATGAAAATAAAAAAATGTCAGTATTTACTATTAAAACCAATATTTTTTTATGCAATAGGTTAATGCGACTCATAATGAACCAAGTGGATCAGAAAGGATTTATATATCGAATGACGTAAGTAATTCTTATTTTTTTATTAATTCACGGTTTCACGGTAATTAATACATTATAAACTTTTAGAATTTTTTTAGTAAACATTTATTTGGTTTGAAACGATTTTTATTGACTTATATATCTTGTGAATATATTTTCGTTTATTATTAAGAGTCAATGACGGATGAAATCTTTAAAATGATATTATTACTTTTCTAGTTTGAAGAATATTACAAGTAAATGCGATATAAAATGATACGCTTTTGCAAGAGCTTGAAGTTAAATATGTCACATAAACTGTAGCTACGACCGACTTTATGTTGCACGTTCCGGCATCGCTGAAAGAGCAATCCCATTTGTTCGTACACCAAATAGTACAATAAGAAATGCAGTATATTAGAAAGCTTTATAATATCTTTTTCTATCTTTCCCTTTCTTCTCTTTCTCACTTTTTCTTTTTTTGTTTTTAAGTTTTTTAAATAAAATTATTAAGTATTTTGCAAAGAAAATGAAATGTCAGTTACTGTATAAGAATAAATGTATAAGAATAAATAAATTTTCAATACACATAATTTTAAATACATATATATAATACATAATTTTATATATACATAATTTTTTTAAATGTATTTATATTATATGAAATTGAAATACCAATAATATTTCCTTCCTTTTTTCTTCTTTGTATATATATATGTCTTTATTACTGTCTTTATTTTTTCTTTACATATATATATATATATATATATATATATATATATATATAAAGAAAAAATCGATATTATTGATAATCTTATTAGTGATACTTATAATATTGTGAAATAAAAAAGATACCAGATGCTATGAGAAATTTGTTGCGGATGAAGAGTCAGGGGGAAAACTTCTCAAGCGGTTTTTTTATTGAAACGAAATAGTAAGTAAGTTTCTTAGCGTATCGAGAAAAATACATGTCTTTTTTTTCTTTTGTCGAGGAGCGCTACAAAGTTTAATCGGAACTCTGTGTTGCCTTTGAAAGGCTTTTCTCGTTAACGGCATGTCCCGGCTGATAATTGTAGCCGGTAGAGCGGTAATACCTGGCCTGGTTTCGGCTATATTTTCATCAAACGATACTATGAGAGGATTCTATATTGATGAAAGGAAAATACATAGTCTTGCGATAAAACCGAATTATTTCAACCAAAGTATAATTAGAATATTTATTACGATGCGATTTCGTTAAATGTCGCATCTATTTTTTCTGTTTTAAAAACAGATTCTTTCCTCTTTGAAGCATGTAAAATTTAGTAACTAATATAAATGTTATAGAATGATATAATATGAAACGCACAACTTCCTTTCTCTTTCTTTATAATTTTTTTAGATTTAAAAGATTTAAAATTTATACTAATTTTATTAAAAATATAATGTTTATCATTAAGAATTCTTTTATTCTAGTACACTTGATAAAAATGAAAAATTATTATATTAAAAAATGGGAAAAACATTTCTAAATGGTTTGGTTTTGGAAGTAATATACTAGTTTTAACATACACATGTCTACACATACATACGCACGCATGTAAACACGCATATGCGTGCGCGCGCGTGTGTGTCTGTGTATTATTTTTATATGAATATTTTTTATATTATACTATATTTTTTTAGTGTGTGTTTATTCCTTTCTCTTGTCATGTCGCAATTTACCGTTATCCGATATTTCTCATTACGATGAAAAAACTTCAATAAATTGAATACGAAGACAAATGTGCGCGTACTTTTATCTACGTCGGTCTCAGAGAATGCATCGCCTCTGGTAATCCGCTTTTATACGTCCGCTGAGGCAGATGGTCGATATACCTGTTCAACCTTAATGCCTTACCGCTCCAATCTGGCTGATCTACATCAATTCCAAAATTATCCAAGTTTCCCTGTGATTCCAACGATCCACAGTAATAAAGACAGAGCGCGAGCCGTTACCAAGACGACCGGTGTGAATTGCCAATTCTTGCAATTTCTGCGTTAATTACGGTCACACGAATCTGCGATTGTAAATAAACGACTGTTCTTGGCTATCACTCTTGCTAACTCTTTTATTATTTAATTTCATTTGCAATTTTCAATGCAAAAACTGCTGCTTTTTTGCAATTTTATAAAACTGCTGTCTGAACGATTGTGTATTCGATTCTACCGTGGTTTCTCATCATTGAATCACGCTGACGAATATTATTTTACACTGTTTGGCATCACCCGATGTAGAGAAAATCAAGCAATCTAGTGAGGAACGCGTCGACCAATCTGTATGGAAATATGCACCGCAATTCGTTTTCGTAATATTGCCATGGATTTACGTTTGATTCGTTACAATTCGCTCTTTTTACGCTTGCGGCGATGCAAAAAAACCGAGAAGAAACAGTTTGCAAATCTTTGCATGTTTGAATTCACATTGTAATATTGAAGCTGTTATCAAATGACACGTGAAAACGCAAAATTAAAAAATACTTTAATGATACACAATTCAGCTGATGCAGAGACAAGAAATTAATGATGGAAATAATGAAGGATATATTGAAAGATATATTGAAAGATATATTTATATAATTGCTTGATTTTTAAATTTCTTAGTTTTCTTAAATGTTCTTTCGGATCAGAAGTGCATTATATTACATTAGTATTATTTCTCTTCCTTGTTATATTATTTTTTAATGTTGTATTTTCACCAGTGTTTTCTTCGGACTATTAAGAATTTCCTTATGCTACGTTTTCGAAATACCAATACAGCGGGAATAACACGGCTGTTTTTTAATCATCGATGCATCTTGATTATCTGTAGTGCTGCCTACATTTGCACTCGTTTTTCTTCCGTCGTTGATTAAAATCGGCGCAATGTTCTTTTCTATTTAAAGACGAATGTTACGTAACTTCATAAAATGTTAATTACAGCAGCTTCTTTTATAATGTTTCTCTCTGTTTATATAGTTTATTATCACAGTTAATACAAAAATTTTTATACTTTTTATTTTTGTCTTTTATTTATACATTATAAGATTATAAGATTACCTAAATGTGTCACAAGAAGAAAATTTATAAACAATGCAATCATACTTGAAATAACTATGTTAATATAATAATATAATAAATATATAACATTGTTTTTAGAAATAACGAAAAAATCATTAATGATTGTTTATTCAATAATTTAATATTTGGAAATTTAATATCTGATATTAATGTAATATGATTTTAATTATAATCAGTTTTTACATTTAATTTTACTTTTTTATTTATTTTATATTTCATAAATATATAATTTGTATTATTCCATTATATTTTCTATATTTTATATTTTTTAATAACTACTATGTTATTTATATACCATTATTATTTTTTGCGTCTTTTATATTATTTTTCTTTCTGGCAAATAATTTTATTATGGCTCGAATGCAGCAACAATGTGATACATAGAAGCATTTTAAAGTTTTACTACACATTTTCATATCAGGTGTATTAGATGTACTTTTCACATTGCGTTAACGCGAGAACTAAATAACAAACTATTATGATTATTGTAGTTTTTATGGTAAGATGCATTTATCTGTAAATGAAAAAATGTGGCTTGTGGAAAGTACTCTTTTCAAATTCTATAAATGTAAATGTTTATTTTAGATGAAAATACAATGTGGAAGAAAATGTACTTATCCTTTCTAAATATTTATAATCAACGAAACTAAAGTGCAAGTTTGAAGCAAGATCGAAACGCGCGCGCGTGTGTAGCATCTTGATGTACCAATTATAGAGAATATAGTTAGAGAAAAACACGAGACTAAAAATATAGATCTATAAAAATATGAGAAACAAAGCAGATATCTAATTAATGTTTATTTTTCTTATTTATAAGAGAAACAATTTATAGGAGAAACAGTTAATTAACTTTATGTTTGTACATATAATATACTTTTTAGTCCTTAACTAATCAATTTACATCTCAAGTTCCAATATAAGCTCATAAAATTAAAAATAAAATATGGAAAAAATTATCGTTTATATATATTTTTAAATAATTAATTATTTCATGTTTTGTTTCATCAGAGTTTTACATGTTAAATTTGCACAATGATTTTTATTTCTTGCTTTGATGAAATTAATTAGAAAATTGAAAAGAAAAGTGATTAGAAGGAAAAAAGCGTTTTTTTATGCTTGTAACGAAGAAATCTGTGAATTTTAATAAACTTATTCTCGTAGAGTAGCGCGCGATTACGCTTGCCAAGTTTTTCTTTTTAATTTATAACCTTCCTTATAACTTTCGAAGATTTTGGAGTGTAAGAGATTATGAAAATTATTAAGAATGATAAATTTCTCGTTGCCAACTAATAAAAAGAAAAATTGTTGCATAATGATTGATAATAATCTTCTTTAATTTATTTATAATAAAAAATCTTGTCTGCAAAAAAATATATAGAATAAATTTCTTCGCTATAATTCTCAGTTAATTGGATGTTTTTTTAGATAAGAATGTTAGTCTCATAGAAAAGGATATTGAAATAAATTGTATATAATATATCGTTCACTCATACACAGACACACACACACACACACACACACACACACACACACACACACACACACACACACACACACACACACACACTCATTTGCGACTGATTGCCAATACATTGGTAAATTTTTAAAATTTTTTCTACTTGTCAATTTCTCTCATCTTGTCGACTTATTCTGAAATATCTTATGTTCCCATTTAATTTGAAAACAATATCTTTTGTTTAAATGTTGTTTTGTCTGATCCTATATATAATTTTATGAGCAATTTTAAATATAAGAGATTTTGAGATTATAAAGTAATACTTTTCTGAACACGAATCTTCAAAAAAATGTAATCTCACAATAAGATATAGTTAAATTTTTGATAATTAGATCATAATCATCAGGTCATTGATTGTCGCTGATGATCATAAAGTTATTAAAAGAATATTGAGTTTTACATTTCTAATCCAATGATTTTAATATATGATGAATGATTCGTATTTAATCATTGATGAAGATAAAATCTGATTCTAGCATGAAGTTTTCGTATTGTTTGATTAGCAATTTTCATTCAGAATCGAGCAACGGTTGTACGTATTATAGGAGAACGTTATTGGATTTTGAACGATATCGTTCTATTATTTTCAGCGTACTTCGAGCGTCCTTTGTAAATGTTGTAATTGCTTCTCAAATTTTTTGTCGATTTTGTTATCCGTATATTTCGCAGCTAATATATTTTCCTTAAATTATAGATCGAAAATTTAATTTATACATTAATCACAATTTAATTATGATTTAATTAAATACAATTTTTGCGAATATATAAACTACATGGAATCTGTGATCTATTTCTAAATAAAATCAAAGATATATTATTACCTTAAAGATATGTATAAGATGAAAAATTTGTACGTATTATTAAATACAGCTTTTTTTATCAATATCACAAAAACATATTTTTCCTTAGAATTTTATATGATACTGTATATTGCGAAAAGAAATACGTAGTGATATCGCTCAACGCGAAATAATTATTATTTCTTTTTTAATTGCAAGCGTGAAATGTGCGCAATTAAGTAAATAAAATGGAAAACCTCTCGGCAATTTATGAGACTCGAGATGCACGTAACATTTGGTCGTAAGTACTTTTACGTAATGTGCCACCATTATTATATAGTGGTTCTTCATACTTTTTTAATCCAAATTATTAATAAAAATTAATAAATCGTATTGTATCATTACGAAGTATTTACTGTTTTTATCTATAAAGTTAATTTGAACGCGAGAAAGGAAATTTTTACTTGTCAGTAACCGGAGATTTCGATTGTCTCTCAGCAAGAAGGGATATGTATTGAACAGAGAAGAGGTGCTAAGTTACTCTTATCAGAGAAACGTAATAAAGATGTTGAAGTCTGCGAAATTAATTTCATACGAAAGCTCGAAGCACAAGAAATTGTAATTAACTTCTTTCTTTCGTGAAGAGCAACTGATATCAGGATTATTTTGATCAATTATGAGACATTTGTTTAACTTGATAATGAAATTCTTTATCTGAACGATCTACATACTATATACAAAATATATATTCACGCGCACGTACATTTGCACGTTTATTTGAATGTGTGAAAGGGCTCTTTGGATTTTTCTCGATATGGTTTTTATTAAGGCGCCGCCAGCAACACACACAGGATACGACGCTGTAGAATCGTGCTTGGAATATAAACAGAGGTTCCTGCGCAGATACACCATGGTTCTTGGGTATCGATAAAAGTCGATTGCTGCTATGGCAATTGAGCAACGAAGGTAACATATGAATTATGATTATGATAGTTGAAGTATTATAAATAAAAGTTATGATATTGTTATGCTACTATCTGGACGCACATGCACGCTTTTCATAATGTACTGAAGGAGACAAAATGCCACAGTATGTAAAATATATCTAATCAATAATTTGATCATTGTTAAGAATTTCAAATTATTATTAGAGTATTATTATTAGTATATATACAGAATATATATAATATATATAAAATATATAAATATATATAATATATAGAACATATATACTCGTAATATATATGTATTATAATATAAAATGAGATAGAAATAAAACGTCATGAGAAATCTGCAATTAGATTTCAAATTTTTTTTCAACTATTTATTGTATTAATATATCGCATTTTGATTCTATGATCTATTTTTCATTTGTCAGTTATATTTTGAGAAATAAATAATTTTAATTCTATTATCTGCATTTCTTTCTTCTTTTTAGTGAATTGTAGTAAACTGTACGTCTCTCTTTTTTTCTTACCGAATTGCTTTGTGATTCTTTAAGAGAGTTTATGCGATTATACAATAGAGTTGCAAAGAGAAAAGCATGAATAGCATAAAACTCATAGTAAATAGATCTTGGCTTATATTGAAATAATAAAATAAAGTTATATAAAAACGAAATGTACATTAAACAGTGATTATCTTAATTTCTTTAGTTTTTGGGTTGTATTTGTTGGGTTGTATCTACCATAATTTATCATAAAAAATAAATATAAGAAACATGGATAAATATGTACCGATTATATATGTAAATATTATGCATAGTTTTTTTCGATTTATTAAAATTTAATTACATACTTCTGTCTAAAGTTACAATTGCAATTAGATCTTTTATGATGTATATTTTACATATTATATAAAAAATGAACATTATCGCGATATTAAAAAATATGTATTGTATAAATTATCTCTGATTTCTAGGGAAAATAGATCAATTAAGTTCTTTAATTGTGATTTGTAATGAATTATAACTATATCAGCGAAGCATGAGATTGGTTGCTCATGATGTGGCACTTAATTATAGCCAGACGTTGGTTACAGAAATTTTCATGTTGCAGTACTTGTTCCAGCGTAGCGGATTTAATCCGCATTGTGGTGTTCATTTTCCCGAAAATGTCACTTTGGCAAATTGCTTTTTCACCACAGACAACACTCTGGTTTCTAGTAAATTATCATTCTTTTCTTTTGCATTATATTGATCGTAACATATGTAACGTATTCATTAATTGTTGATACTCATAGATTTGTCGTTTTATCTTTATATAAGCATTTGCATTCGTAAAATGTGCGAGGCAAGAAAATTTACATAGATTTAGAGTTGCCAAGATTCAATAAGATATTTTTTTTTTAAATTGGTTGGACTTGCTCGTGTGTGTGTATGTGGTCTATGACATATTATTATGTTAAGTGCATCGTGACGTTAGCACAAATTGTAAGCATCTTCCTGTAAAATGAGCTTATAATCTTATAGTAAATTAAGTCAAGAGTAACTCAATAAGTAACAATCTGCGTTTCGGAGTGGTTAGCGTTCGTAATCTTGATATATGATCAAGTATTATAGTGAAATTTCTTTTGAAGTGCAAATGTCTTTACGTTGTGCTTAGAATATCTATTCACAAGTGTTGCGTCATCTACTTTGTATGTAGTTTAATGTCGCTTGCTGATGACCGGCGTCAATCTAAGAGCGTATAATGGCTACCGAGGTGGGACTTGTGCAACTAAAGGGTTAAACTTTGGCCATTATGTCGCGAGCATATCAACGCTTTTTGTTACATGTATTTGTTTTATTCTTTGTATAATATAATGTTAAATAATGCTTTTTACTTATTTTTTTATTATTATTTACTTATTATCATCATCATCTAATGTTTCGAAGAGATAATTTTAAGCTTTGTAAAACCATTTTTCACTTTATTACGTTTTATTAAGTTTTATAAAGTAATTTCATTTACTATTATTTTGTTTAACTATTACTTTAAAGTGCGATGTCGGGGAATATAATATTTATTTATGATTTTATTTCTTTTTTAAACATTAAATCTGAATCTTAATATCGAGATGTCCGATAATATTACTATTTACTATTTTTTTATAAGTGTTGCTCATTGTAATTACATTCTTGTATGCTAATAGTATTGACCTATGTATCTATATATGTACAGCTATGTATGCACGCATGTGTATGCATGCAAATATGTGCACAGCAATTCTAACATTAAACAAACGCACGTTTTTGTAATAATGCCTTAATATGGACACACAAGATTCGGAATAGCCACTTTATTCTAATAGTTAGTCGTTGTAACGAAATGATAATGTGATACGATTCGATGATAAGTAACAAATTTGATTATGGAATTAGTATGGAAGATTGGAGGCCAGTGAAATTAAGTCGCTTAAAATTCTGTCGGTGTACTCTAGGAATTCAGTTGTAATTAGCCGTAATGTTCCATTATCTCCTCGTTTCCCTTAAACAAAGCTAATGAGTCTGAAACGAATTTTTCTCTAATATAAAAAAATATGTGTAATGTGTGTTATATATGTTAAAGCTCTTTTTAAGTGTATATACAATGTAGAATTAAATTCTTTACTCTAAATAGGATTAATATGACATATCTTTTTTTAATACTAATACGGAAATGATACAAGTAATGAATATATATAGTGATATAAAAATGGCAATAGTTGGCATGAAATCCTGTAGAGTGACGTGAAAATCTGCAAAGTGATCCAGCATGATTTGGAGTAAAGATAAATGATATTGCCATTTATATCATGGTAAATGGAAATGGCATGAAGTGATACGTGATATGATATGACATCAAGTGCAAGAAATGTCATAAGCAAATGAGAAATTGCGAAACATGACGCGATACTTTTGTAGAAGTTATATACGCGTTGACATAAAATGATAGATACGAAATTGATACATTGCATTACCTTAAGGGAATACTATCAGAATGTACTGACAAACAATCCGTAATTTTTTTACAGTCACGTCCGATAATTCCGTAACTTGTGTGGTAAATGGATTTCTCGGGAATTAGACAAGAATGGACGATTCGGTCGTACATATCCGGTTGGCACTTGCTTGCACCTGCTCGGCCACCGATAAGATTATTTACAGCATGAACGAAATCGTATTACACGCATCTGTGCACGGAAATTGGCACTAACACCGTCTCTGTTCTTTTCAAAGCGACCACAAATCGACCGATATTGTCTGTGGGAACATAGCGAAATACGTTTTGATGTGAGCTTCAAATACGTGATTTTAAACCACTGTATTTTCACAGTAAGAATTTAATTAGATTTTACAATTATTATACGGAAAACCAATTGATTTAATAATAGCTGTAATTTAATTTGACGTTTATTTTTAATTCTCTATTTCTTCACATACTTTGAAAGTATGATTAATGATTTTCACGCATATAATTAAATATTAAAATATGAATAATTTTAATGGAATAATTTTGTAAAGAGTATAACTGTCGTTATACTCTTTACAAATTATACTCTTTACAAATTACTCTTTACAAATTATACTCTTTACAAATTATACTCTTTACAGATTTATGTATAGCAATTTTTCTCTAATTTCTTTATCTTTTTTGTGTTACTAACAATATGCATATATATATATATATATATATATATATATCATTAATACATAGATTATCCCTGGTATTAACTATAGGATACTATGCAGAGTATTAAATTATGCGGTACAGCCGATAGACGTGCATCCTGCTCAAATTCATAGTTGATTATCGAATGCGCCGGAGTATTACTCCTGAAATACATCGATATTGATCAAGGATTATTACATCTGTACGATGTGCATCTGAGTGAGAATATATTAATGAATTAACGCAACATATAATCATATTTAAAAATTCAAGATATTTCGTAATAGAACTAATCAATGTAATTAGTAAAGATAATGTTATTTGCTGTTTTCTTTAATGGTGTTAAAAATATTATTAAAAAATTTTGAAGAAATGTGTTTTTTAGAATAAAAACTGTAATATTTAATTTTGCTAATATCTCAGATACAAATAAAAGTAGCATTGTCCCATTAAATTAATATAGCAGGACTGTTTTTTTTGAATATAATATGAAGCTATTTTTTAGTAAAGTTTAACATCTTTTTATTATTATTAGTATTATTATTATTAGTATTATGCATTTTTTTGTAAAAAAACAGTCTCGATAACCACGATCATACTTCATCATGTTGTCTTCTACGAGTGATTGCTTCTGGGAATAGAGAAAGAAGATGAAGTGAATACTTGTCATTCCTATTGCTTTCATTCTACGTATGCGGATAGGATAAAATTTATTATATTGCCATTTCTTTTTTTCCAGAGATAAGAAAATCAGCATTAGATTTTATTTAAATGCAACATGAATTGAGATTAATCATCTGAATTATCTGAAAGTTATTTTATCATATTATGTGAATTATAATGTGAACTGTAATTATCTTTCAAAATCTTTTTTTATATAATATTTTTACATAATATCGACGTCTGTACCTTGATATCAAGTATAGAATCAGATAATGCATTTGAATTTTATTAAAATATGAAAAACCTACAAATTTTAATCATTTTGTTCAAACAAATACAATGGAAGATATGATAAAATATTTAAAGATAAAATAATTTTAGATTGAAGTATGTATTTTAGTTTAAATAATGCGAATACATATTAATTGATTTGAAAGAAAATATACAAATTTACATAATGAAGTATTGAGAAATGTTAAGAAGTAGTGCATAGGTACAATTTAGATTGTATTTTATAATGCATATGCAATATGTAAACTAACATAGATATACAAATAATATAATAAGATAAAACAAAACATATATCAGTTATATATTTATATAGTTTTAATATTTACTAATATTTATAAACGATAAAAATTCATTATTCATTATTTTATGAGTATCGTTGCTATAAAATATAAATATACATGTTTTATAGCACAACTAGTACATATGCATGTATCAAAATAGAAGTTAAGACAAAAATATCTATAACAAATATAATATTTTATTTTTTTAGAGAAATTGCTTAAAAATAGTAAAGCAAGATTACAAAAGTTTTACACATTCGATTTATATTCAGCTCAATATTGAAATATTGATATTGATATTGTAAAAAAAAATAAAAAAAGATTTGCGGGAAATGAAATTTTATGGTTACGGTTTTTATAATAAACGAGACAAGAAGTTCAAAATATGTGAATCCTAAGAAATGAAAAAAATGAAAATTTTATGAAAATATCGATTTTATATTGGGGAGTGTTTCTTCAAGATTCCTGTGGGAGCTATAAAAATTGAAATACAAAGACAATACGCCAGATTCGAATCAGATTGGATAATTTTACATCAAAAACCGATTCAAATGTATATTTCGTTCTAGTTAGGAAGAGTACATGGTGGATATTTTATTATGTATTTACAATAACATATGTCTTTTATTACATTTAATAGTATATATATATATATATATATATATATATATATTTCTTATGTCTATATACAATTAATTCGGGAATGTTAATTTACTATAGAATCTTAGGTTAAAACGTAATTATATATAAACGAAATACTTGCCGATAATCATAACGTCTAATGAATATTCATAATGAGTTAGCTATCTTCTGACACGCTTTGCAAGACATAAATTGAAATGGCTTGTTTAATCACAATTACGAGAAGTTAGCTTATAGACCTTTGTACCTTTGCAAGTCAAAGCATCTAAAAGCTAATGGCACTGGACAAAGTTACTAGTTTCAGTTCAATCCTACCATTTGAGAGTGAAGTCATTCGAAGCAAAGTCAGCTATGAAGCATTTGCTTCGTTGCCATTGCTTGTATTGAATTGGAAAATCAACGCATGCAAATGGCAATCGAAAAGAATATTAAATATTGTGCGATAGCAGAAAGGTGAGTTTAAAGTTACCTATGTATTCGGTTTGTTTCACAATATCGAAATAGTAGTATATAATATCGTAATAGAAGTACTGTGGAAATAGAAATGAAAGAAACAATGGGAATGATCATTTTCCCCTTGTTTCCTGCAGGGCTATTCTGTAACTTTTAAAACATGCGTTATGATATGCTTGTCTTTTTTTTACTTATTAAGAAAGAAAAAGGTAACCATATCGTAACGCATGCGTTAAAAGTTACAGAATAGTCCTGCAGGTACCCTTGTTATTAGAGTTGTATGAATATTGGAGTGAATTTGCATTCAATAGCATATTTTAATTTAAAAATAAAATATCGTATACGTAAAAATAATGATCAATGATATATTTCACGATTTCTTATATATAATAAATTATCACAAATTATTAATCATAATTCCCTTAAAAGTGTCATTTTTTCGAAAAAAAGCTGATTTGATCTTTTAAGGAATTTAATTCTTATAAACTCTCTTTTTATTTAATCAAAATTTAATTGATTAAAAAACATGTATGTTATGTATGTGTGTACATACGTTTGTATGTGTTGTAAATTGTATACTTCTATACATTAGTCAACTGTCGCAGTTACGCTAACTTTGGACCTTCTACAATTTCCCAGTTGTGCTTTATATTTTACGAGGTCCTTATCATTTCAGTGATACAACCTTGTTACCATTTCATGACATCTGCAAATTTAATTTGCGACAACTAAAACTTGTCATTCTTTCTTGTATCATAAAATCGCCAACATTAATATGCACAGTAAATTATGCCAACATATAATTCTGTTCTGTAAGTTATATTTATTCGACGGCAAATTGGTATAACGATATATTATCGTATCAAATATAATATGATACAAACTTCGATATTAATGTGAATAGAAGTTACGTCGATTTGCGCGCCCGAGAAGCGATAAACGAATGACGGACGACCACTAAGGATTAATCGTCACATAACGTCGTAAATTTTAAGGAACGAGTATTGATACCAAGGGAAATTCCCTGCATCATAAATGTCGTAAATGTTTCGTTCTTTCGTTAAATAAATTTTTGTTTATGACCTTTTGAAAATAATTTATGCATACTTTCATTTTCCGGTTGACATATAATTAAGATTTAATTATTAACATTTAACTATATTCACAAACATATAATTAAAATTTAACTATTAGCATTTATACCTACCATATTTCTTTGAAGAAAAAAAAAATATAGTATATTGGTAGGAATTCCTACTTTCATATTACCAATATAATATTTTCTTTATTTATACTAACTTTATTTAATGATTCGATTTTTTAAAGATACACTATGTAGTTTATTTAAAGAAGGATTCTGACATAATCGATTATGACATCAATGTTATGATGAAAGAAGTTTTTACGTTCTTGGTATGTGTCATTTGTTTAGAGCTTCATCTTTATGTTCTTGACTAAGAAGATAACTGTAGTCGTAAACTGATGAAAATACACATTGTAAGATAATAACGGATCGTCTAGGCTAAGTATATCATAAGGAATCATATAAAAGTCTGTCTGTGTTTAATAGTTTGTGAAAGTATTCTCTCTCTCCCATTCTCCCTCCTCCCCCTCTCTCTCCTTCTCTCTTTTTTGCATTCACAAAGATAAAGCTCGATTTAACAAATCCGATTATGAGTAATAACATTTAATATATGTATAATTTTTAAGAAAATTTATTATAAGAATTATATATTTTTTTATATTCCAATGCAAATCGTAATATTGCATTTAAAATTTCAATGTTTTTACGAAAGCTCAGTAATTGAATTTTTCCTGATATTATGATTTAATCTTTAATATTCTATGTTATTTGGTTTTATGTTTAAATATTTTCGTTGATTTTATCATAATTATAATTTGTTTGAGACTTTCTTCACGAAAAAGAAACATAAAATTTCTTGTTGTGTCTTATTACTAATTTAATGTTGGTATTTTTCTCAAATTGCCTTTCATCTGTGCACGGTATACCAGTCAAGCTGATTATATCTCGCGTTTTAGCATAGACTCTTTGTTTTCTTTGTTTCTTTAAAACAGACCGGCGGCCGACCCAATTCATCCGCTTTTTACTGCAAAGACATAAACCGAATCCTCCATTCAGCACATTGTCATTGACCGTTGCAGTAAGAGGTGCTTGACAAGTTTCTCGATTAAAAAGCTTCGTCTAATAATACAATTGCATTATATATAAGAAAATATCGTTCTCTAAAAAAAGATATCTGTCGTAACTATAATGACGAGTAGTTAGTAACGATACAATTTAAACTTAACGATCTTTTTTTTCATTTGAAATATTCAATTATATTTTACTACTAGGATTATATTTTTTTGTTTATGCTTGCTTGAAGCGGAAAGAATTAAAAGAAAAGTTTATAATGATCGTTAATAAGCAAGAAGTAATTAAAAACGACCACACTGGCAAATTTTATTAAAGTGAATCACGACGTTTCGACCATGGTTTTGGTCCTTTTCGAGTGAAAATAATTTAGTTAACTATTCTATCGTGAGAAATAAGGAAATCACTTCGTCAAGATTGTCATGTCAACCATCTCCATCAACACACAAAGAAAGACTGATAATAAGTTAATAAGAATGACGTTAGTTAAGTGATAAAGAGATGTTAAAGTTATACTCGGTAGCGTAGTGTTTTTAAAATCCACTTATCGTTTCACAAGTTATTATACAGTTATTGAGAAAATATTGTCAAAAAGAAAAATGTGCGAAATTAAAATCAAATGAGTGTATTCTCTTGGAGTAGTTGAAACGTTTATTTTTTGCGTGTGCGCAACATAAAATTTAATTTAGTTTATTTAATATATCACATACAGAAAAGAAATAGCGATAATTTGCATCACACGTGATCGTCCTTATAAATCGGTCGACTGATCTTTCTGCATAATCTCTTCTTGTCATGAAATTCGTGTTATCTATTTTACAACCTCATAACCGAATAATAGCTTTTCTATATCTTTCGTCTCATTTTTCGGCCCTGTTACGTATTCTTTACTCTGGACTGTTAATTCTAAGGTGGCAAACAAATATACAATTTCTAAAAATTTGTTTCGGAAATGAAATAAATTTTTCAAAATAGGCGGAAAAGAGATAAATATTTAATATACACGTCTGCAAGATATTCTGACTTCTGGATTTTCATAATTTTCATTGATATCAGCTTTTCAATTTTTAATATTCAAAATATATATTAATGTTTAAAAAAAATATATATATATTTTCATACTTTTATTAAAGATAATCGAGTAATCAAACAGTATTAAAATTAAAATAATGTATGTGTGTGCATCTAATATTATAAAATTATCAATATAATTTTTAAAATGTTACTCTAACACAAATTATTTGCATAGCTTTTATTTTGTCAGAGTGTTTTAAAAATTTAATACGATTATAAGCCTTCTTTCACTTTAAATCTAATCTTTGTTTTTATCAATATTTATCTTCTTATAATCTATTTTTATAATCTATTTTAATATTTATTTTCTTTTATATCGGCTATAATTGTTTTGATATTGATGAACTATTTAGATTCTTGAACGGTGGATGCCGTTAGCTACATATTCTTCGTCAGCAATCCGGCGACTTGGGAAATAAATCTCGTATTGTCCTCGATTTTCTTTGTAAGTTATTGACCGAAAAAGATATATGTTTGTTTAATATTTTTTTTATTAAAAATTATAAATATTTTTTCACTGCTTAACTGATAAAAAGAATCGTCCGTCTATATATTATATTAAAAAAATTTTTAAACATTATTTTGTGTGTATGGTTTTAATTTAATATTAAGTTTGTGATTAATTAAAGCTATCATAATTAAAAATGAAAAATATCATAATTATTATGAAAATTTTTCAAATTTTTATTTCTTATTTTTTTAGATTTTTTTTTAAATCCTTTGAATATTTAATATCTAATATTTTTATTAATTATATTACTTAAGGAATACAAAATTAAACATAAGAAATAAATTAAAATTAGAATCTATTTTACTTTTTTCTTTAATTTTATTCATTTATTTTATATATAAATGAAAACTATAAATAAGAAAGAAAGGAGCAAAATTTTTTATATATAAATGAAAACTATAAATAAGAAAGAAAGGAGCAAAATTCAAGCATTAAGGTACAAGAAACACATTCTTCTGTTAAGAGTTAAAGCAAATTACAATTGTAATAAAAGCATCGGAATCGTTAAGAGACGCTCGAGCAAATGTGATGTTCTTCTGCACTTTACTAATTGCATGAGGCAACGTTAATCGTTTTTGGACCGACATGTACAAATAATTAAAAATATTTTTTCTCTTTTTTTATAGCAAATAAAATTCATTCGGATCGTTTGCAGCCTCACCGGGGATCGAACTGTTCTATAACGATCGCACCAATTACGCAAATGGATGTAAAATTCATACAGCTAACATTAATTCCAACGCAACCCTTCGCTGTTACCGTCATTTTGTCGGAATATCCCGTTAGAATGGCTACTTCGTAACGTAATTCAGGTGCCAATTTCACGCACTTTTTCAGCCTTTTTCTCTACTGTCAACGTTTCCGTCAATTCCATACATTTTTCGTCAGCTAACAATCGGTGCTCTTTTTTTGGGTTGCCATTTTCCTTTATAGGAGACGCATGATCGATGCGGCGAATACTTTCGTAATGTTTTGTGCGTAACCATATATCAACGTCATTCGTCAATATGTGTACCTTCGCGTTTTTGGTCGGAAATTGAATAAGATGGCAATTGAAATAATAATTACGCTGTTTTTTGCAGAGAAAGTAGAAATGAAAGATATATTATTCATCGAGATACTTTTGATAAATTGATATTCTCCATTTTGTAAAGCTTAATTGTTTAGTCTAATATTACATCTCTTTACGATAATTACTTATCTATTTATTTTACGATAATAAACTAAATCTGATAACGCTCTCTAAACGCTAAAAATAAAAATAATTTAGTTAAAAGACTTTACAATATAAGCAACTATTTATATTTGAAAATTTTAAATGTGCAATTATATAAAGATGACAATAATGATCATGATTTTGTCTAAATATATTCCGAACTATCAACTTGAATGCAATTTTCCTGTTGGCCAGCCAAGCAGGTATTTGAGTAAACGAAATACGTGTTTCCATAGAGCGTTAGCACAGTTAGAAACTATTATTATTACAGCTATTTATCGAAAAGTATCTGCCTTTATCCTTTTGATATTATCCTTAAAATTACTATAAACTATATTTGATTGGTAAGTAATATAACAAAGACTTCGATACGCGAATTCATTATACGATTCTATTATGTTTATGTATAATCACATATACTTTATATACATGTATAATCACGTGTATTTTAAATACATGTATAATCATTAACTAAAAAGTTATCAGCAAAAAATTAAAAATGATTAATTAACGAAAAAGTACGATATTATAATTTTAACAATTATTCGATTAAAACGAGATAAAACGAACGCATTCATCTAACTTTTGTATTTATGAAGTAATATAATAGATCTTCATTTATATTCCGGTTCAAATTGAAACAATTTTTGTAGTTGAGAGCTTCTTCATTATATTAAACCCAAAATTTGTTGAAATAATAAACAACTATATCGAGATTTCCAGTATTCAAAATTAAGTTTTTATACATTATATTATATATATATATATGTGTGTGTGTGTGTGTGTGTGTGTGTGTGTGTGTAATTTAAAAAAAATATAATAATATTTATTTTTTCTGCATATTTTGTTGAAAATAAGCAATATTTTTCGATCTTTTCTTATCTTGATTTATTTAAAAACAGTTTATTATAGAACGAATCTTGTAATAATTTTCCGAAAAAAAAATAAAGACGCAGCAAAATCAACAGTTCCCGTTTTAACGCAATAGATATTGCAATTTTTATTATATGTTAGGAATTGTATGTACATCGATTTTAAAGTTGCATTTCTCCGATGAACACAGTATTGTAGCATTATATTAAAAATAAAAATGGAATTATGTTATGGCTTTTCTTACTTCTTGTTAAAAAATTGCAATCTTATTTGATCGAAAAATATAAGTTTTTATAAAAATTTGTAAATATTACAAAAATTTTATTTTCAACATTCCATACATTATTCATATTTTATTATCTAGAATACATGTTCCATATTTTATCTGGAAATTTTTGCTTGATTATTTATCAAAATTAAAAAAATACAGTATTTTATTATTTGATTTAATTTAAATTGTTTAATAAATGCGTTAAAAAAGAATTAAGAAATCATCCTGAAGAGAGATGTTAAAATTATTAATTTTTATTGAAATTTTTTTTTATAATATACAATGAAAATTAAGCTAGATAAGAGAGTTGGAAAATTTAGTTTAATGCAATGTTATGAATGCTCGCTTTTGGACTTTAAGTCATCGATGATTATGTTCGAATGCACAAGAAAAAGTTAAAAGGATTTAATATAAACCAAACTCAGAGAAAAAAAACTAATGTTACTAGCCGGCGGGAAAACTCGCTTCATCTCCTTATCAGCCATATAAAAGTTGAAAGTTGTCACGTCTATTCCTATCCACCAGAGTTCTGCCAAACAAACTTATCGTGATATCGTAAAACATACCAAATGGAAAATGCAATGATGGAGAGATATAGGATGAAAAACTCGATGGGATTTTTCGTTTTTTGAAAAGAAAGCACGGTGAAGATCGTAACGATGCCCGGGATCGGATGAGTATAAGAGGGGTTGGAGCACTGAGGAACTATTTTATCCTTCTATTCCTTATTCGTTCCTTTTTTGTGCAAAGTGCATCTCATAACGCGGAAATTGCTGAGTGCATTTACTAAAAGTTTATGCTTTCGATGTAACTAGGTTCGCTGTTTTTTCAAAACAAAACTTTCTGTTCATAAAAATACAATATTAATGATTTTATTGCAATTAATGCAATAATTACAAACGTGTATTTATATTAGAATTAATAAAAATTAACATAATAAAAATACAATTGAAACAATAATAAATAATATATTTGAATAAGATGGATAGTTAATGCAATCTTTTCTATGCGATTTTGTTAATATTTTTGTTAATATTTTTATTAATATTTATTTGAAATGCATCGCAAAGGTAGCGCCACAGAATAAAAAATTAATTATTTACAACTATTGTTGATAGCCTAATATTAATTGCTGTAATATGATTTTATCTTTCCATTAACTTTCTGCTATGATTTCCTAAGCTATGATTTCTCTAAGCAATTATTTCGTATTCGCATGTAATTTTTCATCAGCTTAGTGCATCATTCACAACTTCCTTGAAACCACTCGATTTGAAATGTCGTGCAGCGAGTGGCAACAAATTAATTTAGGTTGTAAGTGAAAGGAGTAGCGCATACATTTGATTTATTCAATGACCACATTATGGCTTCTTGGATTGCGCATGTGAACGAATACGTTATTTCCTACACGTTGTGCACGAGCGGTTTCGGAAAATGAACACGGCTATAAATCTTCCTGTTTGCAAGGAGCAGCGGCGACGTAGTGTCGCGTATAAATCGCGTGTAACACAACTCCGATTATGATAAATTTTTAACGCCGATGGTCTTATTATTATAGAATGCACTATGGTGTTTACATGAAAAGAAAGATTCTCTTTTTTTGTGTTCTATTCATTACACAGTTGTTACAATTTGGACAAGTTTTTTTTTTTATACAAAGAGAGAGAGATATTGATGAATAAATTTTTAGTGACATCTTTTTGTCTTATTTATCGAAAAAACAATCGATGAAAAATGTAAATTGATACTCGTTTATTAGCTCGGTTATTCAAGAAAGGCTAGTGAATGAGCCGTTGCTGAGAAGTGATTTTCGAAGTACTCTGGAAATAGAAATAGAGAACTTCAGTACATTCGCAAACGATCGAGTTCGTTCTTGGTAACATAAAAGCTCAGATTATATTGAAGAAACATACGGCTTCGAGGAGCTTTGCGAATTTTTTTCTTTAGCGGACATGTTTGCCGTTACAGAGAATATTTTATCATGATTAATTGAGGGGTGAGTTTCATAATTCAATGCAAAACTCTTATTCTTTGCGATTTCATGGATGATTAGTGGCATTTCTTGCTACCTTGCTCAAATTTTGCATATCTCTGAGCTGTACATAATTCCTGAGCTGTGCATATCCCTGAGCTGTACATAATCTGTTTTCCAAACCTATTATTCTTTTACTTAATATATATAATTCTATGATGAGGAATGTATTATATATATATATAATTCTATGATGAGGAATGTAATTTTATAATTTATTTTTATTTCCATATGTATTAAATATTGCCTATAACACTTAATCATTCAAAATAAAATTAATTATTTTACGTAAGCAATCACAAAATAATTAATTTTATTTTGAATGATTAAGTGTTATAGGCAATATTTAATACATATGGAAATAAAAATAAATTATAAAATTACATTTCTCATCATAGAATTGTAAATGATAGCAGCTTTTCAAATTGGTTCGTGAATGTATTTTACACATCTACCAAGCATCGCTAGGAGATTAGAGATAATCACTAAAAAAACTTTTCTAAATTCTAAACTATTCGTTTATCGAACATTATCTTACTATTTCATATTGCTTCATTATTTACAGTTATAATATTAAAACAGTAGATTGCTTTTCAGAATTCAATCCTAAGATATGGTAAAAGAAGTGATTTTCATAATTAAATATAATCAAAAAAATTACATTTAAAAACATTAGCTTGTACATACATTAGTACGTTTATTCATATTAATTTATTACATTTTTTAACATTTTATATTAAATTGTATATATGTATGTTTGATTAATTGTATATATATTTTATTAATTTTTTTCTGCAATTAAAAGTATAAATCATATAGTTAATGTGCAGAATAAAATTATCGACTCTTTGAATTTACCACCTTCTGAATACAGCGAAATTATTACTTCTGTTATTCTTTGAAATATAGAGAAAAGAGAGAAAGAAAGAAGGATTTAAAGTAAAGCCGTTTAAGTAATAAAATTCTTAGAAACTTATAAATTGAACAGTTTTCGAGAAAGTATTTTGGCATTTCTTATCCGTTTATCTTCTTACATTTTATTGCTCTTTTATAATTGTTTCTCTGATTTGTGATTTGTGATATATTAATTAATTGAGTTCCATATATACAGTTTTATTTAATAATTAATATTCTTATTATATTAACCTTTGTTTTCTTAAATTAATCCTTATCCTTATCCTTAATTTTATTTAACATTATAGAGAATATAAGATTATATATTTATTTAATTTTTTTTGTGTAATATAAATAATATAAGTTATTAAGCCGAATATTGTATAACAGTGTCAAGTTTGAAAAAGTTGTGTGACATTCAGTTAACGAGAAGGAAAAATCACGGCAGAATTAAACTCATTTATCATTCTTAAATTAGACTTTTATCGATTCCAATTGGTTCGAAGTCGATCAAATCGAGTTCGCGAACATAGCAGGAAAAAATCGAGAAATGCCATTCACAGTTCTCGGATATGATAAACTTTTAATTTATGCAACCTGCATTAGTCACTAGAAGATATTACGAATTATGTCAATGGTGTTACCAATCTTAATCCATTAAAATTATTTGAATGATACCTTCATTGCACAAATTATATGCAACATTATTTGAATATTATCTTAATCAATAGGTCAGGAAATTAAGAGAATTATTTTTATTCGCGTCATCTTTTAACGCATGACAAAAAGTACAAATTTTTATATAAATTTGCGAAAATTGTATTATCTTCTCGGATGTATAATACAATGATATTGATAGGATGAAACATGGAGATTGGAAACAATGGGAGCTGAAAAAAGTTTTGACTGACATACGTAATCGGTATTGTAAATATAGTTGTAGAATTCACTATAAAATTTTTTACAGGTTAGTTTACAAATTTTGGAAAGAATCTCTTATCTAGAGTATCATTTTTGTCTAGAATATCTTTTTTATTTAATATTTTTGACTGATATTGCATATGGATATATTATTTTATAAATATAAAGTTTTATTGCGGTAAGATAATATTGAATTTTTATGAAAAATAACTTCGACATTTGAAAGGATTAACAAGACAAATTAACATATATCAAATATATATTTTTAATGCATAATATATTTATATATATTTAACTCTTTCTACTTATTATTTTCTTTTTTATTACATTTTTTTCTATTTTTCTTACATTAGTTTATTTTTTTTATAATATATTATTAAATAATATATTATTAATGTCAATAAATTATTAATTTTATAATATATTATTAATGACAATAATTTAATAGAGAGAATCTTTTTATCTATTTCATATTTTATATTGCAATGTAATTCATAAAATTATTTACGTATAAATTTTATATGTATATGAGAGTATTATGTATGTATTATATATGTAACATACAGCTGAAATTCTTCATCTAATAAACTACTTTCGTATAATTGTTAAAAACTTTCTGAATTTTGGCCGGAAATGTCATCGGAAGAAAGCACTTCTGATTTTATGAAGTTATGAAATATTTTTATGTCTTTTTAAGATAAAATATAGCAATTCTTTTAGTTTTCAAAATGTTCAATTTCTTTTAATTTTTAAAATATTCAATTTGAAATATTTTAACATATTATAATATTTTGTAACATTTGTAATTTTACAATAAATTTTAACATTCCAATTTAACTTATTCGAAAAATCTTACATTGTTATGAGAAATTTGATAATTAAAAAATATAAAGATAATTTATTATCATATAAAATAATACATACCCATTTTTATATCTTAAACTCATCTTAAACTTGTCGTGAAATATGTATAATGAAAATCTTACTATCCTGGAAACTTTTATTAATCGGAAACAATAACGTATATCTGATCGTAAATTTATTGCCAATAAAGCAATAGTCGCAGTACGTACAAGTTACAAATTACATTGTACAGATACATAAAAGTGCTCCAGTTCAATTTACTAAAAGTACAGGGATAAGTCTTTTCTTTTTCAAAAAAGTTTCAGAAAAAGAATTTAGTTTATAAAGTTAGTTTCACAAAAAAGTAAAACTGTGTTTTTATAAATATAAAATGAAGACAAGATGTTATATTTAAATGTTAGATATTATATTTACTTATTTTTTATTTTTTGTTTATTCAATTTAAATATATATATTTTGTATACATACATATTTAGATACATACAAAATATATTAATGATATGTTATGTGATAATTTTATATTATCACATATATTATATAAAATCTTCACAAGCTAATTTAATAGTACAAAACAATTGATTTGAAAGTTTATGTTATTTATTAATGTAATCTTTTTTTTCACATTCTCAAATCTTTTTATTTTCTTTATTTAAAGTAGACGGAAAGGTTTACGAGAGATTTGCCAATGTAACGTATGTTATAAAATGCGAAAGCTAGAAACTTGGTCTACATCAAGGATGTGTTTTACGATGTGAAAAAAATATTAATTTAAATAACTATGTTGCTAAAAGTACAAATTATTGCGGTAAATCCGGATTACAATAATTCATAATTTAACCAAATAATTACTCGCAAGAGCAATATACTCGTAATAAATTACTTCTACACAGAGTAACATTATATTGATGTAAATCTCTAATTCCAAAAATGTTATTTCCTCATGTTATTTTTATATTTTTAATTTTTTTATTAATTTAATTTAAAAAAAACGAAACTTGAAAAAATTAAAAATAATGTGTATATGCGTTAGATTTAAAAAGAAGTTATTTATGAATATATCATAAAATTGTTTTTTATTAATAAAAATATGCATTTAATTAAAAAAATATGTTTATCAACATTTTGAAGGCTTCAGAAACTATGGAAAATTCTTCTAATACTTTTCCGATAATTTTTTTCTACTTTTAATATTTTATAGTGAAGGGAATCTCATACACAAATTAAATAAGCATTTCATTCGGTATTGCCTCTACGTGCGGTCGACAGTTTTACAGCAATTCGAATTTGATAGTTTCACAGAGTTCTCTGGTAAAAACTCTGTATAGAACTTCTATGCATTTATTTACGTGTCTTCCGAACATCGCGAGAATCCCGATTTATAAGCGAGAAATATAGTGCGACCGGGCTTACGGGTAGTCCGATAGATTTATCGAGGACATAAACTTTCAGGCCGAATCAACCTGAATGGATTGATTGAACTAAATGTTAGGACCATCTAAAATAAAACTGCTGACAATAGCATTGTGTAGTTTGAAATCTTAAATTATTCGCGAACACCGTTGATGAGGTCGCTTTTTCCTGAAGAAATTATCACCGAACGTTATTTTAGTATGTTTTAAAATACATAGCAAATATTTTTCATGAAAAATTTTATGCTGCAAGTTTTCTTAGAAATGGTTGTCTCATGTTTGCCTGCATAATCGAATGACAAGAATATGCATTTTATTTTAAATCATAACATAAGATATGTGTCGTAGATATGAGAATAATTTTCAAGTTCTTTTTGTAGTTGTGAGTGCGATTGAAAAAAATATTATTTATTATATTATTTTATATATTTTTCTTTCGATAGGAAAATTCTTAAAAACAATCGCCGAAAAGGATTAATTGCTTTTTATAAGAGAAAGCATTTAAGTGTTTCTTTAATCACTATATATGACAGTACACATCTAAACCGTCTTTATCATTATTGAATATGCATTAGTTATGCAAACTGTAACGCGAGTAAAGTGACAAGTTTGTAAGCTTCTAGACGACGGAGATATTTACGAGATAGCAAGTACGCATTTGCCTATCAAAGACGAATTATACAATTCCAATTTACCATAATTTACTCGCACACTTGTAATAAAAGATGTTCATCTTTAGTGACTTTTGAAGAATGTAATTAATTAACGACGTGATACTCTAATTACATTTTATCAGCCATGCCGGCCAATTATTTATCGCCAAGACTGCTAAACGAAATCGAAAACCGATATCTCACAGACGGTGAAAAATATTTGAACAGTTTCCCTTTAACAGAATTCACGAGGATCACGGTTTGCTGAATTCTCACTCTCAGAAGTTTTGCTCGATTCGCTCTTTCTGCACTAGCATATATAATTTCGCCAGCTCGATTTCATCCTAAACCCTTCCGCCGGTTTATCGTCAACAGATGCGATGCAGACTAGGCCATCTTTTGCCGCGTAATTACTCTGAAAATGGTATGTTCAAAGAGCAAGATTTTCTTCCCGTCTATCGTCGACAGATTCTCTTCAGGATGGTTAATTTCTCTTCAATGCGCGCATACAACTCGAATCGAGATGATGTACGGCTAATTATCCATTATTCGTTTCAAAGCATAAAAGCTACCTACGCACATTCGAAACGTTGTAGATTTCAACGTTTCTTTTCACTTTAATAACGTGATGAAGAAGTGCCTTTGTCCAAGACTCTGAGTTGCACTACATATGTCAAAAACAGTTATAAGGTTTTGCAACCCTTCGGGGTATTCTCTAGCGAGAGATCCTGCGTTATCTACACAGGCTCTTTTATATCATCGTATCACGACAAGAATGTTAAACGAGAACTTTATGTATATGTGAAAATGTCACAGCAAAGAATAAAAATGTTTTTCATGGGGTATCATATAAATGTATTATATGCATCAAAATTGCGTGTAATATAGGAAACAATTGTTTTGCAATTCAATTAATTTATTTTATATTGATTGCTTAACATTTTCGTATCATCGTTTCTTAAAATTCATATTTATACAATTAACTGAGAATGATTAATTTTAAATTTTTGTGAATAGCAACAAAGATATTTCCAATCGCGTTAGGACGCAGGAAATAACAGAACAATTCTAGTGCGATTGTTCAAGAACCGTGATTCATCGCCTTCGTATTACGTCGTATCGAAACAAACAGTTACAACGTTGCAATGACAAAACAAACGATTGTTTACTATACCGGAATTGTCCGGTCGTTTCATGATTCCTGACGAACTAAACTCGACCACGATAGCATCCACGATGCAGAGGAACTGATCGCACTATCGACATCGAGTACAAGATTGCGCGTGTCGTGAAACGATAAATTGATGGCACGTTTGCTTTGGTGCAGTTGGAACGACAATGAGCGTCCAAGCTTGTATCAAGGGATCGATGTAAATATACATTAAAAAAAAAATAAATTTACATGAGATAGAAGTGTACCGACAATATTATAAATTTTTAGTAGGAATAAATTAAATTAGAAGAGCATATACAGAATGTTTCATCAACATACAGATTAATATGGGTCGTTCATAGGAACGCAAGAAAAATAAAAAAAAACTTAAACTTAATATAACTCTTAACATTATATCAATAATCCTCATATATATATATGATTGTAATAATATTATGATATTATAATAATAATATTATAATATAATAATATTATTGCAATCATATGTAAATGAAGATTATTGGTATATAATGTTAAAAATTATATTATAATAATATTAATATTATATATTATATATTATATAATATATAATATTAATATTATATATTAATATTATATATTAATATTAATATTATAACATTCTTTTAGATATATACTTTCAAATATTTATGTCACAAGTTCACCATTCTGTGCAATTTAATTTTTTCTTCTAACAGCTTATTACGCGTTGATAACGTGACAACTAGTATACTTCGTCGAAAATGTATGCGAATGATCTGTATTATTTATTCTTGCATTACCGATCTTGCGCTCCTATGAGCAGATAATCCATTGAGCTGTATGTTGACGAAACACTCTGTACATATGTTAGATAGTAAATGTCATTGTGTTTTGTTAATTATAAATTTTATTAAATCAATTAATATTCATAGTAAAAATGTTTTTTTTAACGTAAACGTTGAAAATCTCTTCAAATTGTAATATTTTTTAAAAAACATTGCTAGAATTATGTTTGTATACAGAATTTGTGTATAGAATTCTTTGTTCGGATTTGATAGGAAAGATGCAGACATAAAATCTATAAAAGTCGCGGGAATAAAATCCATTTGATCTTTCAGTAAATATATTTTAAGTTCATAAATTTCGACTTTTTTCAGCACTAGCTTCTTTAAAGCTACCAGACATTGACTTACGCATGTACTTTTATTGATTACTTCGTGAAGAAAAATACGTGGCATAAAATTAATAAGCAGTGTGTGAGAGTAAGTATAGAGCGAAATGTATGTGTGTTAGATCGTTTATCAAAGTTTATTCCGATTACGACGTAGCTCAAATAGAAAGCATAAATTGAATATAAGAACTTTGATATGTATGAGTAATTTATCAAAGATTCAGGCGTAATAGAAGTACTAAAATAGAAAGAAGAGAGAACGCGCGTATATTTATAGTCACAGCTCTTCTTATCGTGTTTATTGCTACATATTCGAGATATGTCTTCTCGATATACTTTCAAGAGACAGTATTTTATATATTTGGGATATATATGCGTTTTATATACATACATATATATGTATATTAAACATAAAAAGAAAAGAGTCATGGCCATGGAGAATCGATACCATCTTTCGTCAAAAATATGACGCAATATTGAAAATTCACTGAAAGAACCACTGAAGTGCAAAGTACTTTTTATTAGGACTGAACAGCTTTTTTTTGTTTTTTTTTGCAGGTTAAAGAAGAAGAATCGTTATATACTGACAAATTTTTTGCTTATCAATGTACTTGAAATTTCCTCTTTTTTTTTCTTTAAAAATCGATCGCTACAACCGTTCATTACGTCGCGAACAATGTAGTTGTCTATTTGCAATCGTCAGAGCGTTTCCGATACAAGTCGAGAGGGAAGGAACTCTGATTTGCTCCGGGTTGTTCGTTAGTAAGTTTCGCGTGGATTCTCTACAGAATGTGAATTGATATATAGTCAAATTTAATAAAAAATTTAAATCTCATCTGAAATTTTTTCTAAACTTTTATACTGTTTAACGAATAAATTCAAATGTATAATGATATATAATTATTGTTAATATAAATTTACACATACAATACATATGTTTTGTCGGGATATATATATATAAAATTAAAAATATTTTCAATCACAAAGTCTGTGTATATCATTCAATGAAAAAAGCCATCCATAGCCATTCAGTATAATAGACTATCTTGATATTTCACCTATTTTACAATAACTTTTTTTTTATGTAAAAATAAAAATTTCTATTTCGAGATGATCTTCATGACTTTGTATTACGCTCGAATTGATATTTATAACATAAAATGGAACTCACTAAACTTTATCAATGGCTTTCATATATAGCAAAAATAAAAGGTTGACTCGCAGGTATTGAGACTCGGATTTTTTTTTTACAGAATTAATTTTTTACACTTAATCATATAGAACAATATAAACAGAAGAAAAATGTTTCAAAAAAATTATTCAAAAAAAAACTATAATTTTATTATATATATTGTATATACGCGTATACATTTCTTTCAAACAAATCTTTTTTGAATTTTTAGAAAGTTAATGATAAAAATGTATCTTTAGAAAATATATATAGCATGTTTTCGTATGCACTACATGATTTCTGCAACGCCATCCTCTTTACACCGTGTCATTCCACTCGGCTGATCTGCGCCACTAGCGTCGAGATGGGACATCTATCTTTCTTTTCTTTTTTTTCTGGGATGGCTGAAGGCCATCAGCCTGGAAGTGCGAGATGAATACATTGCTATTCCATGAAAGACACTATGAAATGCCAATATTTTACCTCACATTTTCCAGAAGCCACACAACGACTCACCTGTGCAGTGGACGTATGGCTGATGTAAAAGCTATCTTTCGCGGAATTTATTTGTATTCTTAGGAGATTACAGCTCTCTGAAAGATAAGACATACTTTCACCTCACCTAACATGAATTAACACAAATATGATTGCTGATTAAATAATAATGATGTTGGTCGATACTAATCGATACTAAGCTTTCTTAATTCTGTATTTGCAAAAGATATTTTCTGTTTTTGAATTCTTGAAACATAGTTTATCTGTTCAAAGTTGCTATCTTTTGAACAATATAATGTTCTTATTTAATTAATTAATTATTATTAATTTCTTTAAATTATTAAGTTACATATTATTAGTTAATTTATATTTTATTTGTCTTAACTTTATATGTATTCTTTTATAATTACAGAATTTATAATTGTAGAATGGATTAATTTTTGCCCTTTATGTATGCACTTTGCATTCTAAGATATTTTGTATCACACACTTACATATATATTTTATAAGATAAAAAGATTGGACTTTTTTCCAAAGAATGAAAAAATGTGAAAGCTTCCATTTCCTAGAAGTAGCTACTATCTTACAACGATCTCAGAGAGAATAAGTAAAAAACCAGAAATAAAAGAAACAAAAATATATAATTATATGTTTAATATATTCCACAAATACTGAATTTTCATCATAGAATTCGTTATATTTTAATAATCATTTAATTATTTTAATATAATTGTTGCTTTATATGCTTTTTATGGCATTTCTTAACGGATAATTGGTACTTATATAATAAACAGATTGAGGATTCGATTGTTAATTCTGATTTAGTTGTATCGAGTTATATAGTATATAATCTTTTAAACATTTTGTATTGATTATTCTCTCTTTCTCTCTCCCCCCCTCCCCCTCTCTCTTCAAAATACTATAACTTTATTTGCTAATTAATCATACTTTATACCATATTATTATTATTCAATTTGAGTCAATATATACATATGATATTGCATTATTTGTGTGTGTGTGTGTGTATGTGTGTGTGTGTATATGTTAGTAAAGAAGAAACGAGGAAAAATTGAATATAATTGCAATTTTATAATCAAATAAAATTGCAATTATATTCAAACTTGCGAATAATTTCGATTCACAAAAAATAGAATTTCTGATTAATTTATAAAATGAATAAAGTCATTTGATGTATATTTAATAATAGAAGTTTTGTGGAAGTTCTACAGAGAATGGATGAGAATGACAGAACGATATCGATAAGAAAAATTAAAATCATTGAAAGAACTTTGACGGTTACTGGTTGGTTTAGTCATTTCTATTGATATGAAACGAATAAAAAAGTTTAATAGCTATGGCCGGGGCAGATGGGATCTAAAAGGAAATGGCATAGTATTGTACATCAGTGTCAAGAGTTATATGAAAAAAATTCGACTATTTAAATTGACTCACATTCAAAGCTCTATCGCTTTTCCCGAGAAAGAAATAGCTTTCTGTTTGATCACAAAAAAAAATTTAGTCGAAATTTAAATATATTTTTCCATTCACGTATCGCGAATATGGGGTGTTTATTCGCCAGAAAGAAAAATTATTTTTAATTTAAAGGATTGTAGGAAAAAGAGAAGCCTTTCTTTCTTTATGCATCGAAAAATTAGCTTAAAAAAATGTAAAATAATGTGACGTTGTGTTATTACGACGTGATATTATATCTGCTAACATTGTATATATCTGCTAATAAGACAAAAAGTTTTTCTAAAAAGAAAGAAGAAAATCTTATTTCTTTTTCTTTTCAACATTTCGCGTTCATCCGCCTGCCGCAAATACCGCGAATGTGAAACTATAAAGTGAATCCTTGTTTACGATGTCGAATGTACAATGGAACGCTCTGGATATCGCCGCGAGCGTATATTCACGCCTTGAAGGAAGTTGCGCAGATTCTCTGAGTAGATCTTTGTCAAAGTATCGCCAGGGGAAATAGATGTAAATTAAATGAGTTACTTTCTCCGATTGAAAATGTTATGTGATTAATGTAGTTAATCGCATTCAAAATGTAAATATTGCTCATAAAAAATTGGATAAAATATGTATAATCTATATCTGAAAAATATAATGTGAGTTCAAGTTAAGTATCTGATGACATTTACAATTAGTACCAAGTTTTAAAGTTGTCGATTTTCGAAATAGTTTATGTGTGCGAAATTTATTTCTATATATTTTAAATATGCTTAATCTTAAATTCTTTTTCCTTATCAAAAGGAAGTTATAATGGCTCTTTAATAATATTATATTTTATTATTTTTTAAAAGATTTTAATTAGTTAATTTAATTAACCTAATACAATATATGGTAAAATATGAAATTTTAAAAATAATATAATGAATATGGGAAAATATTTTATTTTAGCTTGATAATATTTTAGATATAACAAATATAATAAAATAAAAATATAACAATTTTTTATAAATTTTAACAAATATAAGATTATAATTTTTTGTCTACAGAAACTACAGCTGTATTTTTGAGAATATAATGCGTTATAAGAAATTCAGTGAAATTTTTTACTTCGTTTCTGGTATTATAACAGCTTGTATAAATCTATATTCATTCATATTCTCACTTAATTAATGAATTATTATCTGTACTTTTCTCTTGACAAATATCATCTACAGATGCAGTGAAGCATAGCAAGTGACAATTTAATATCTTTAGTGTAAGATCTTGACACACACGAGAGAGAACCTTGTGACCGCATTTCATGAAAATGATCGATGACGTTGCATCGTTACCATGTAGAGCGATTGTATTTCACTCTTCGTATAGGCTTTAAGGCACCTGTCGCAGTTTCGTTAATGCATAACACGGTCCTTTGTATGTGCACCAATCTCTATACCATAGTTTATGTCGATACATGGGTACGATACACCATCCTTTGTCTCTTGATAGAGGAACGTTGCTCTCAAGCGAGCCGAGGAACATTGAAATTTATCGAAGAGATATGGTATGCACGATTTATTTATGGACATAAATCTTTGGATCATCTGTTAGATGTTTGTTGGCCGATATTTGTTGACTGGATGGACATTAATTTCGTCAGATTTTTATAGACTGTTTGCTTTTTGTTTCCGTATCAACTGTGGAGGATCGAAGATATATTCGCGCTCGTTCGCGGTAGATAGATTTATCAGTGATTCGAGCTGATTTGAACGACGAGAAAGCTTAGAATCACGCATTAGTTTGAATTATTGCACGACTGATAGTTAGTATTATCGATATAATGGCATTTAACAACAAGAATAATTATAATGAGATCGAAGTGTATATAATATTAATTAAATGCACATATGTAGTGTCAAAATATAGTTGCATATTTTTATGCAAAATGTTTTAGGATAAATCAATAAAGTTTGTTGAAAATTCATATAATGTTTTAGTAGATTGTCTCATTTAACGTGTAATTTGAAATTTTATGCTGATTTATTGCATGATAATGGATTAAATGGAAAATTTATGTAACATTAATTTAAACGGCTCATTTATAATGCATAACGTTCGAGTTACAACATACGATTTTTATTAAAATCTAAATTATTTTATTTTTTTAGAATCTTAATGATTGCAAACTGAAGGTAAAATGACAGAACTAATTATTTTTTCATTAAAAATTCATATAAATTAAGATTCCATAGATATTCTTTTGACATAAAAATTCTTTTTAATATGATTGTTAAAATTGACATATCTTAGATTTTTGTACGGAAAAAATATCAGAAAGAAATATAGAAAAAGTATATATATACAAGCTTTTTCGGGAAATACAAACTTTGAAGGTATATAATTATATATAAAAAATGCATATTTCAAAACTTAAATTTGTTTTTTTATTTCTTTCAGATACTATACATCTTTCTTTTTCGATTAATAATATCATTTATTACAGAATAAAAAATATAATTTGGGAAAAATTTTTATGATTTTAAACATGAAAAGCATATAGCATATGTTTGTGATTTTCAAATAATTTTCTCATATTTTATTGTTTGCGTAATTTGACTTTTCATGTTTCAATATATATGTATAAAGATTATTTATTATAATATGAACGGGATAAAATAGAAAAAAAAGTATTCTTAATGATTTACTGTAAGGTTGCTTCGTCTTTTTTGTTTCTTGTTTTCTCACGTTTGTAGAAATGTGAAAAGATGGTAGATACTCGGGGCGAATTATTATCACAAATTCTCTTAACATCTTGCCTTGACCCTCGTTAATTTAGAAGTCTACATGTCTGGTTGAATTATCATGGAAAATTTCTAAAAATTTAGTCGCGACATACAACATTAGTCATGATATATGACAGTAATCCAAATGATATGTACTAATATATAATCTTTTTATTAAAGAAATGAATTAAGTTTTAATCGAGTTTTAATAACAGCTATTTTAAAGCATATAAATATGAAAAAATAATTTAAACATTAAACTCCCAATTTTCAGTTGTTTTCTTTTAAATCGCAAAACGTGACATTGATTAATTTAAAATGAATAAAAATATACGTGGTGTGCGTGTACGTGTAATATAAAATTTTTTCAAACTATAACATTTCACTATTACTGTAAAATCGATAATTAGCATTATTATATCGCATCAACATTATTTATAATGTATTGTTCTAATGTATATATCATTAAAGTTTCGTCGATTTTCGAAGTTTCGTCGATTTAGCGAAATGCTATAGCGAAATGTTATAAATTTTCTATGGAGCTTATGTAAAATGATTTATTAGAGTTTTGAATAATTAATCTTATATATACCGTTTCTGCAACTCTTATTTATACATTTTATGGAAACATGTTTATTTGATTAACTATTAAACAAATACAATTTTGTGACATATTATTATGTATTGCATTAAGTATTTTCACAAAATAAAATTATGAAATAAAATTAGAAAATTTTAATATTCAATAAATAGTGATATTTTCTTTATAAATATATATTTTTTTAATTGTTCTCTATATTCTGTTTTCTTATTGTATACTACAATATTAATATATACTGCATTTTGACATGCTACAAATATAAATAACAAATATAAATACAATTTGCGTTATTAATGTTTGATTTTAAGTACAAAAAATTATGAAAGTTTTTTCATCTCTAACGTATAGAACGCGCAGCAGTAAGTTTATTATGACAACGCCTGTTGCATGATTTATAGTCTCGTTTTAAGACGAAAGAGAGAAAGAGAGAGAGAGAGAGAGATGCCGTTTTGCTTATGAAAGTTATTAAACTGTCGTGACAACATACCACGAAATAAGTATGTGAAATGGAAATAGAGATTTTTCTTAAGGTAGAAAAAAATGGCGCAGAAGAGAGTTTTAGCTTTCTGTTAGATATATTTACTTTCTCAACAATTATTATACATACGTAAGAATAATTTCTAAACTCAAAAAAATAAAATGTTTTTTAAAAAATTCTTGGGACTTGTATTTATATTTGTTGAACTGCTTCCACAATTTGAAAATTCCCCATTTTTCTGTTGATCGAAAATATAAAAAAATCAATTGAAAATTTAGATGATTCTCTTCAATGGATAATTTAACTGATTGATATTTTTGAAAAGAAAACATGGATCATTACTCTACATAATACTATGATCACAGAAACAGTCTTTTGTTCGGCGAAATCTGCATATAAAGACTATGTCGTAAAAGCCGACGATTTAGTTAAAGAACGCGGCATACAATCGGAAGATCACTATTAGAGAATACGAGAGGAGATACTCCAAAATGGAAATTGGGGAAATGTCATTACGCAGAATAAAAGATTTCGCTCGAAATCTTCTTATGAGATAGAGTATTTTTTTAAACATCTTTGCTTTGTTTCAATCATGATGCCTAATAGTATATGTTTGATATATATTTAATCTTTATCTTATTCGCATTAGTTTGATTAATGCAAAATCGAGAATTATGTTCATCTATCATATGTTTTATTTTCATATGAGAAAAGTAAATCTCATTGGACAATGATATATCAGATGTCATCTATTAAATCATCCGTTTCAAACTTACATTCATGGATCTGATGCATTTGATGCTAATATGATGCATTAGAGGTACCAGACGTTGCATTTACACGAATCATGAATCATTGTTCTACGATATCTCGTGGGTATAATAAAATATTGGTTTACGAATTTTAAGCATCATTTATAATATCTATTATTTTTCAAGTGTGCACATCACAAATAATATGGCATGTAAACAAAGTGTTATTATCAAAAAAATTTCGCACATGAACGCTACAAGTATAAAATCGGCATCATATCTATACATAAATTCAATCGATATTTTCTTCTTTCAAAAACGTTAAATATATCGTCGCTAAATATATTCAAATATTATATCTTCGTATATACAAATATTTTGTGAATATTTCTCGTTAGAAACGGCAGCTTTCGGAGAATTCAATTTAATGATGATATGTAGTTGTGAAAATATTTTCTTTGCTTTTGCGCGACATAGCATTATTCAATACAAAACATTAACATTGTGCATTAAAAGTGTATGAACTGAATAAATGATTGCCTGGTAAATTCGACGGTAATCAATATTGCATATTGAAAATTCTCAAAATTATTTACAATGAAATTCAATGGATTTGTCATGTTTTTCTTTAATATTCGAGAATGCTGATAGGTCGATTCAATAATTAAAGCTTCTGAATATTGTTCTGAATATTGTGAACAGTTTGGAATATTGTCGGCTCAATATTTTAATTAATTAACGGTTACCAGAAAGCGGATAAATTTTTTTACAGAAATCTTTTATTTTTAATACATGTTTTTCTGTATTATATTAACAAATAGTAAATTGAATTTTTAAGTCTCAGTTTTTAAAAATTATATTTTAAATATTATTTATTTTCTAAAAATAAGTTTACTGGCAGCTTTAGAATGAATTTTTGATAATTTCCGATGGTTGCATTGTGTTTCAATGATATTGCGAAACATGAAACGAATAGATCATGTGACGAATAGATCATATGATCGTGAGAGTGTAATTGAAAAATGTAACGGTTATGTTCACAGAATTTGTATTAATCGATTTTGGTGTAAGCATCCTTATACACACGGTAAAAAACATTTTGTATTTCTGTTAAAATTTTCTCGTGTAAAAATTTTTGTGTTAAATTTTTATACATACTCTTATATTAATGTAACATATTATCGTTATTTTGACATTTCTGCGTTGAGTTAATATTCACTGTAGAGTTAAAACAACACAATTAATATGTAAATGCACGAATTTTTGATGAAATATGTTACATGTTAAAATGAACATATAAGTTGTGTTATTTTTTTCTCTATAACAGTTTCCATATATTAGATCGACATATCTCTTTTGTTATTTATTATAAAAATGTAAGAATAACATTTTTTTAAAATTAAATTTAACATCATAAATATGTTACTTTAACATCAACTTTATTTCCATATAAAGTTTAAGTGTTACACTTTTGTGTTAATTTTTAAATATATTACTTGTGTTATTTATTTACATACTTGCCTTCTGTTAAATTAACATTAAAATTAAAGTAGATAAATTGGGACATGTGAAATATGTTAAATTTAACACAAAATTTTTTACTGTGCATATAAATGGAAAATGTAAATGAAAATTTGTAAAATGTAATTGAAAAACGTGTGTACGTACGTTTAGAAATAATATATAATATATAATAATATATCAAAACATTTCCGTCTTTTTTTTTAAACAGTCATAAAAAATTTTGAAATAAAGATATGTAACCTGTAACCGGCTTCTAACATATATGTCAATTTCAGAAATAGTAAATACTATTACTCTGTAAAACCGTTTCGAATTGTTGAAAAAGATATTTGTAATTTTATATAAAATATATTTTTTAAACCAAAAAATTACCAAATCCATGATTGAAAATAAGTATTCCATCAATTATTCATCGCAAATGAGGAAGGTTATGCAATCGTAAAAGTATTGTCCTAAAAAATCCGTTTACTTTTCCATTTCCGTTATAAACAGTTTAATGAAAAACATAATATCATATTGAAAAAGCCAGAATTCCGTTAGCACATCAAAACTCATTAATTCCGCGTTGAATAAATGAAAAGATAGATATAGTCATATAATATATATATATATATATATATATATATATATATATATATATAATTTTACACAGTTTTTTATAAAGGATTCAGACCTAATGGCTATACCACTAGGAGCCGTAATTTTTCTCTAGATATTTACTCGCTTCATTCTTATATTATCATACATTTGCGATATAACAGCAATATTTTCCAAATTTTAATTTAATCTGTTATTCCGTATAATATTTAATGTGCTCATATTATCTATAATATATAATTTATTATATTGTGATTATAACTATAAATATTTTATAATTATTTGTTTGGAACTTGAATTAATAGGCAAGTATTAAATAGCGAGGACGAAAATAATCATCACAATATATTTATTTTTATCAAATATCGCTAAAATAAATGGAAATTAATACACTAAATCTTAAATATTTTGATAATAATTATGTAATTCGACCATTCTCATAATAAACTTGTTTATCGTTTTATTGTATTATTTTATTTTCTTAATCTTTATTATATAGATATTCTTTAATAGTACATAACATTTTAATACATGGATTTAATATATTACAAAATGATACAAAGTATGTTCTATGCCTAATTATTTTTTATATTATTATAAAAGTTATATTTTAAAATTCAAAGTGTATTTTATCTGCAAAATGTTATATTAATATACTTTATTAACATAATTTATATATTATGTACAAATTTATGAAACTATAAAACAAAATTGCGAATGATGCTCCCGAATATCCTGGATCTTAATGATATATTGGATGATATAAAAGAGATTCATTGGATATAAGATAAGAGAGAGAGAGAGTTAATAAGACAACATACATAAGCGTGCAGTTATTTCTTATAGAAGGTAGTTCTAGTGAGATTAATATCAATTAACGGCTTAATAAAAAAATCCCAAAATATAATATAAGCTTTTTGTTGATCCATGACAAAAATGAAGCATGATCTTGGAATTAGTGTGCCGAACATTAATGTTGTATTTTGAGAATCTTCGCGATATATTTAACTATCTTTTGTTTCTAACTATTCTCTTGGCTCGTGCTCCAAAAAGCGAGTGATTAAGATTGATATGATAAATCAGTACTGTGGTATTTTTACAAGGAAAAATTGATAGAACAATTTCGAAGAATACTCATTAGCAGAATTTAAATTTCAAAAATAGTTTATGAAAAATATAACTCTCTCTTTCTCTTTACATGTTAATATTAAAGCTGTATGTTAATTTTTTTATAATTAGTTATATCTTCATTAATTATGTTTTGTTGAAAATATGAACTGTTATTTTTTTATTGTTAGCGTTGTTGATTAAATTGAAAAATTTTTGAAAATTGAAAAAATGTTAAAGAAAGGCTGGTAGAATTAAAAATGCTACAAAGAAATACATTTAAAAGAACAACAAAAATTTAATTCTATACATGAATAATAGATTATTACAACTACATTCTATGTAGTAGAAATTTGTATTGATACATAATATGTTTTTATTGTGGAAATTTTTTTATCTTATAAAATATCATCATAAAATTATGATGATAAATAATTTTTAAATTATATAAAAAATGTCTGTCTTCAGGAAAACATTACATTGTTTTAATATGTCCGATCTCAAGTGACACAATGTGACAAAGAAATTAACAAAAATTATTATCTTAAAAAACATTTTCGTAATATCCAAAATTACTCAATAATTTTATTTATTCAACATTTTTTTCACAAATGTAGTTAATTGTTACATTCAAAATATTAATTATATTATAAATATAATTGTTAAATTATAAACTACAAATTGTACTTTTACATACCATACATTACATGTTACATAACATACAAATTGTATTTTTTTAATAAAATGTTGTTATGTTTATATGTACTTTTGAATAAAAAATAACAATGATGTGAACTATATTTATAATATTAAATGGACTGTTTAATTAATTTTAAATTTCAAAATTTTATTACACAATTGTTCTCGTAAATAATAGAGCTAGAAATTCCGAATTGGATTTTATTTTACTTTAAATTATTAGAAAATATATTGAGATCGGAAGACAAGATGCGCGAACTCACTCTTTAGCTACATAGAAACTTATTCGATTAAACTTACCGATATCTCGTTTAAAAATTCTTCTCACAAAAAGAAACTAGTTCTATTCAATAAAATATAACTCTCAGGATTTATCAGTTTATCTTTTGATACGCATTTAATACGTTAAATTTTTATCATCATTGATCGAGTAAGATTTGGTAAGATATATGAGAGTTATTATTTCGCTGGATTATCTCTCTTAAATACTTGCGAAAGTAAATAGTATTATATTTAACAAAATATGATAATAAATCTTTCTCAAGACCAACTGCTTGATATCATGATTATTAAAGACGCTAATTTGTTTTCTTATAAAAGAACATATAATTAAGAGAAAATAATTCTTTTTCTTAAAAAAAAGACACTTATGCGAATAATCATAAGATTGAAGCATGACTTTCATATTTCATTGTATGCAAATTATGTGAAAAATGAAAGATCTTATACGATATTTTTGGCGATATGAAACTACCGCAGAGAGCATTCAGCATTTCAACGCAGCCGTCGGATATCAAAAGCAGAACGAATGCAAACTCGTGTGCAAATCCAATGTAGGATAAGCGAACGATTTAACTATATTCAGAAAGAACTCTAATCCGTCATCGCGACAAAAAAAGTAGAAAATGTAAAGCTGTGTTATTCATTGCCATTTGTCAATCTATTATAAATGTAATTGTGTAATCCGCTAGAAAATCACCATGATAATTTAAAGGATCTTCTTAATGTAAAGAAAAGGATTTAAAGGAAATTTTTTTGTGTTAGATTTATTGTATATTTATTCTTTAAAGAATTGTATATTTATATTCTTTATTATCTATTATATCTATATTTTTTATTATAATATTAAATTTAAAATGTTATATAAATATTATTATATTATAGATAATTATAAAATTACCATTATAAGTTTTTAAAATTGTATTCATATTTTTTTTTAAATAGGAAGAGAGAAATAATTTATTTATAAAATATTTCGCGAGGTCATCCATATATAATTATAGAAAATTGCAATTTCTCTACAATAATGCAGAATTATTTTATAATTTTAAATTTTATAATTTTAATTTTATATAATTTAAATTTTATAATTTTAATTTTATATAAAGGCAAGAGATTTTTTCTGACGAGATCTAATTTTTAATTAATTGGAATTTACAATTACGATAGTTGGAAAAAGCTTTCAAACAGGATTTGAAAATAATGAAGATTCTATATTATAGTTTCAATTTCGAGTTTAATCGCATTTTCATCACGCTTACGTAATTATTTCCAAATAATGTCACATCCTTCTCGGAAATGAGGCGTTACCACAAAATTATATTATGAACCATTGTTATTATATTCGAGGTCTAATCGAGGATAATCATTGGCAGTGCGCAGAATTGACTCTTTGGTAATATTTGTATTGTTGATGAAACCTAAGCAATAACGTTTTGACAAAGTATTACATTGTACCCATTATTTTATACCTGGATAATCCAGATTCCATCGTGTTTATTTTATCGAAAATATCAGATATAATATAAAAGTTATGTAAACAATTCAATTAAATCAATACTTAGTCTCTCTACCATGAAGTTGAGTAGAAATATTTTTAGAGATTTTTCTTTACAAATAGAGATTTGCAAAAATATATAAGAAATAAAAGATAACCATACATCTGTATACATATATGTAGAATAATTTATGCAAATTCATTTTTAAAATATTTATTTTATATATATATATATATATATATATATATATTTATATGGATATATATATTTATATATATATATATATATATATATATACATATATATATATATACATATATACATATATATTTATATTATTTTAAATAAAAACTTAGTAACGTAAATAAAAACAATTCTTGATATTTATGAAAGCATAACAATTTATGAAACTTGTGAAAAAGAAATTATTTAAAATAACAGAGGAAATTCGTTTTTTTGATACATAGAATAAAATCACTTTTCTGATAAAAAATAAAATTCAGTGCAAATTCTCAGAGCAGATTTTTTTTCTCATAAATTCAACATTTTCAGAGATGCTAGGATGTTTAAAATTATATTCCATTTTAATGCATTTTGTATGTAAACCGTATATTATATTGTTATAATTTTGGATTAAGTTTTAACATACAACTATTTCTCATTTGTATGACTACGTCCAAGATTCGATGTAAATCTTTCTATTTGCATTTTCTCCTTAAATTCAAATTCTATCTTCACTTTTCAATTTTTTATCTTCTTTCTTATATATCTCAAATGTAAATGTTTAGAAGAAAACTACAGCATAGTTTAGAAATCATAGCATTACATATCTGAAAATTTTAAATAATTTTCTAAATATTCTGAATTAAATGCATGTTTATATAAATTTAACGCTTGTAGCATTCTCAGGAAGCATCTTATGCCCCGGCAAAACTGTCAACGAGTTCACATGTATATGAAAAATAAAAAAATTGAAAAAAAAGAATGACTCAAATATAAAAAATTTAATAAATGTATGAAATAAAAGTAAGAGAAATGTATGAGAGAAAATTTAACAATCACTTATAGTTTAATAATATAATAGTTTTATTTAATTAATTTTTCTTACAATTGTTAATAAATGTATACGTAATTCTCTAGTAACAATTCTTGGCTGAATATTTGACGTTACAAAAGAAAAACCCAGATAAATAAATTCAAGCTTTTAGATCATCGTCACAGTAGTTAATTGCGTCTGGTTTAAAAGTGACATTGTCGCGACTAATGAAGTTCGTGCTTCTTTATGTGCATAGAAAGAGTATTCCCAGCAGATTTTTCGCTCATAATAAAGTTTAAAAATGTTAACACAAGTTTACGTGTGCAAAAAATTATGGAAATATACGATAAATTATTATTTTGTTTACAATATGTTTTAACACAAATATAATACATATAGCTTATAATGAACATGTCAATACGTCAAATATTTAATTTTAATGTTTCTAAATAATATATCAATATACAGTCATTTATTGATACATTTTAAATATTTATTTGTTTCAATAATATATTATTATCTTGATATTTGAAAGATTTATTAGATTGTTAGAGTATTTGAAAGTTACATCATGAAGTTGATTAACCACATATTTAGTAATGAAAGCAAACGAGAAACTACGTAGTAAATGCAGGTTCAAAGGCGTAAATATACTGTACCGTACATAAATAAACATTTCACAAGTGAGCGCCTTTTATGTATTTTGGAATTAAATCTTGCATGAAATGTAAAGACCAATTAAGAATTGAAATGACCCATAAATTTCTGCGGCTATGCTATGCGCCTTTTAATAAAAGGCTCTTCATTTATGCAGGTATTGTACGCGCGATGCATTATAATACGATTGTTAAATACTTGACTATATCGTCTAAATAGATATACACAATATTTGCATTACCAAAGCGGTAAAATAATCGCGGCAATAGTCTTCATTTACGATTAAATTTCAGAGAATATTGCATGTTTGCAATTAATCGAATATTGTAATGAAAATTTAGCAACTCACTAGCGTTAAAATCAGGAAGATATATGTTGTAATATTTGTTGCAAAATGCAGGCAGTCCATTATATTTCTTTCAATCCTGTTGTTCTTTAAAAGGGAAGCATTTTTATAATAGAGAGAAAGAGAAAAAGAGAGAGAGAAAGAGAGAGAACTTAACGTAAATATTGAGATATAATGCATGAGAGATAGTTAATAATTATTTTTCTTTATGGCTCCAGAAATTAGATTTAATACGTTGCATTTTTTAATCAGCATTTATTAATTATTCTGAAAATATTTGAATAAAAATTTATGAGGTAAAAATTAAAGAAACGTATGCGCAAATATGATATAATTACATGATACAATTAAATATGATACGATTTAATGTTCTTTATAAGAATTACAAACTAAATAGAGTATGGATTTGTTCTTTTCAATATCGAAAAAGCAAAAAATATAAAGTCTTAGAATTCAAACTCAAACAGTACAGAAACAATATTAATGTGGATCGAAACATTTGTCCACATTGTACTCTATTTAATTTCTTCTAAACAATATTAAATCAATTATATTTTTGTATCATACGAGTATTTGCGCATACATTCCGCGCTTTTGGTTCTTTACCTTTTTTTAATTTTTATATGATAATTTATCATACAAACCAATTTATGTTACAATTATAAAATTCATGAGATTCATGAAGAATGTTAAATTAGATGTAAAATATATACCGTCGCCTGTTTTCTTATATAAATTTGAATTATCTCGTATAAGGCTGTGCTCACATAAAACGTTAATACAATTACTTGCGATAAAAACTGTGAAAGGAGAGACATTGCATTATTAAAATTCCTGTCGTTTTATGGAAATGTTAAAATTTAGATGAATGTTAGAATTAATGAAATTACTCACAAAGATATGCTTTTTTATGATCACCAAGAATCGTTACATGTATTATTTCGCGATCAAATTTTCTTGTAAGATCGCTTTCATCTCCCTAGTTTTATAGCGACTAGATCGTCTCAAGAGCAAGAGAAGCAATAATCTGTGATCTATGTCAAGGAGTAAGTCTCATCTCTATCGAAATGCATATTCATTTCATCGTCTCGTAAGGTATCAGGTAGTACTATACAAGACAGGCATGTAATTTTCAGTTTTGGAAATAATTCCATGGGAACAACAGCTTGTGTGATTATAAATAGAACTACAATTCTGGCAATTTTTAACTTTCTACTATCGCTGTTTCGCGTAATACCCTATTCGCTCGAATGTTAATATGTTCTTCAATCCGGCTTTGTAAGTTTAACAGCTTCTAAAACGATAAAACAAATCCGGCGTGCATCCGTTACGAATCCGCGATGCGCAAGGTGCTGAAAATCCGTAGAATGAAAATGGAGTTTGACTCTGAAAGTTTGATATAAACTCCGTGGAAAAGTTTGCATGTGTTGAAAGTTATTCATTGTATCAATGTGTCTCTTCATGAAATCAAATATTTGAAATAATTTATATTTATTATAATTTATATTTATTATAAGAGGAGGCGCGGTGATAAATATAGTCATATTATTGAAGAAGAATTTTTCTAAATTTTTTTGCAGCAATATGTATTTCTTTCTTATATATATTTATGACAAAAAGAAATAGAGCTCTTTCGTCAGCATATCATAACAATCCTATATTTAAGGTTGAGTTTTCTTGAAAGTATGTTACGTGAAACGTTACAATAAATCAGTGTCGGTACACAGTGCTCTTTGCACAAACGCGTACACCCATAGTAAATGTATCTTCTTCTTCTCATAGTATATAATGTGAAGAGAGAAATAATAGAGAGAATAATGTACTAAATATGTTTTAAATGCAGCTATCTCACATTTTTAATAGTGATATAGAAAATTATGTCAATGATAAGAACGGTTATTTTTATCGAAGAGAGTGCAATTATTTTGGAAAATTATCAGCAGTCTTCAAAAAAAAGCGAAAGCTTATATTATACTTTTTGAAATAAAACTTTTATATATTTATATAATGCATGAATTTATCGAAAATTATAACGAATTATAATAAACAAAATATTTGATTTTTTTTTCGTTTTCTAATATAATATGTACGCATATTCTATATCTCTTCCAATATATAAAATCTTGTTTTTTTGAACGAATAAAATAATAAAATAACAAAAAATAATAAAATATAATAAAAAATAATAAAAAATAAAACAACAATGTAAATATAACTGAGTGCACATGTTGATACTCACATAGTCGATTTATCTAAAGGTAAGTCTGGAAGAAAAATAGAGAGCCTGCTGTAGCAGGACGGATTTTAGTTGGTACAGCTACTGTGACTCCATCAGGGTAACAAAGCCATGCCGCTACGAAGTTACACCGATAACCAAGGGTAGATTCAGTGTGCGCGTGGTCTCGTTAAAGAATTACTGCGGTCATAAAAGACCGCGTACGACGATCCTGGGTGCACACCCTAGATCTAAGGTTCACCGTTTCGCCACTTACTTTTTCTTCGACGATTAAATAAAGGTCAATGATTACAGGCTTTTGTAATAGTAGTTAAGATAATATTTTTAGAGAGAGAAATATAAGAAATTTCACTTTTAAATGACATATATAAGAAATTTTCTCTTAATAAAGGAATGCCATTGGAATAAGAGAATTCCTATGTAAGAGGAAAAATTTATATATGTATATTTTTAAATTTGTTTTCGACGATAAGATTTCTGCTCTCTAATATTTGACGGTATATACATTTTTATGCATACAAGCATATCCGCTACATAAAAAAATAAAGCGCAATAAATATTGATATTTCATACATATTCTCGGTAAAAAAGTTAAATCGCAAAGATAAGAAAATAAAAGTAATTCAGTGGGGCTACCATTTAATCGCTATAATAAAAATTACACTAACACACAGAAAGATTGGAACACTATTTCAATGTTACTACACATTAAACTAATATTAACTGCATTTAAGCCAGTATTTACGTCATTCTTGCTTGCTTAGCCAATATCGTCGGTATTATTTTGTGTAACATGGAATTACTGTTTTGTGTTAAATAATAAGCTGTATAAGGGAAATATGTATCTTATAATTAGTTGCTAGAACAGAAGCTTTATATATTCAGCGGAATCAGGATCCTACTTACCTCCGAGTTAAACTTTGTCGCATAATGTTGTCATTCTCCTTCCACGCTAGAGCATTATATTGTTCCTCGTGATACGGATAGCGCTTTATAGCAATTATTTGCACAAATAGATTGTTTCGTAAAAAAATCTCGAATATATATAGTATCGTTGTTAAAAATATTCTCAAAGCATTATCAAGAGTAATGAAAGAAGCAAAGAAGAATCCAAGATAGCTTGTGCAAAATTAAAATCGATTGAATAAATAACTATGACAAAGAAATTACGATGTTTCGCTAGTACTGCCAAAGTATTTCGAAAAAAATAAAATACAATCATACAATTTGATATGATTGTTCATAAAAAAATGAATAGATAATAATTGTTTGCAATAAAATAATGTTTTTTTTAATATAATTTTGTTTCAATTTAATTAGCTAATTTACGCATTGCATAGCAGTAAAATTCTTCTTATTACATCTTAATAATAATTTAAAATAAAAAATAATTTAAATTCTTGTAATCAATCTACGAAATGTGTAATAAATAATTGATTTTTAAAATAAATTATATATTAACGAAACTTTTTTACAAGATTGTCAATCATAATTAGCGCAAATTTTAAAATAACAGTTTCATATTAACACTCCATTCGTTCGAAATCTCTATATAGCACGGAATCTCCGTGTTAAAATTTCTGAAGTTTCATAACGAGTTGCATAATAAGCTTTACGGACTACAAATTAAAGAACACTTCGAGAAGATGACAAATTATGAGAAATTGAATGTCGATTTATATTGTTCTTCATTAAGTCTGAAGGAGGAACACACCAGTGATTCGACACGCAGATCGATCGGTGAGATATTTCCCCCGTGGTAGTTTTTTCTAAAGGACGATGCGACTCTCGAGCACGATACGCGCGCGAGATAGGGTCTAACCGAATGTAGCTACGCGCGTATACTGAAGGAACTTGTAGAGCGAGGGCGCCGGCTTGAACCGAATCAACCCCTCTTCCCAGCATCCCACGCGACGCGCGTTCTCTTCGGGCATTCGGGGTGATGAGACTTTTGGACAGATAATATCGTCAATTATTAAGGGAAATGCACGACAATCGATGAGTGATTGTCATTAGGGAGATCTATGTCTCGCAGATTTAATTATCGTGAGTTAATTGTCTCAACAGCTTTAATTTTTAATGCTGCAAGAGAAAAGCCGATTACGTTATTCGCGCCTGTCTGGATCGGGCAAATTTTGATAGCAACACTATTGATATTTGCTCTTTAAATTATTGCATATATAATTTAACGTAAATTTTTTAAACAAATATAAACACATTTTACTTTTGATTGCTAGTTAATTGCTAGTTAAAATTTAATTGCAGATTAAAAACATTAAAAACATGGCTACTGACCATTATTTTAATATTTTTTTGTATATTTTTCAATATAATACTTTCATTTTAATTAAAATGGAATAAATGAATTTTTAAAAAGAAGGGCTTGCTAGAGTTAAAGCGAAAAACAAAAATTCTAAAAGCTAAAAGCTAAGTGCTTCTGTGCTCTGAGACATTCTTAGAATAGTTTATATTGCATGCTTCAAGTGCATGGTGGTAATGTGCAATCGCAAGAAATAATATTCTCGGTGTATTTTAAAATCTCTAACTCTTTGTTTTGAGACGAAAAATAGAGTACATTAAAATATTTCAGAAAATATATCTAGACAGATTTTATCATAGCCAGATTTCTATGTACAACTTTACATAACATACTAGTCACTTATAATGCTCTTACATAAGAAATTTTATCTTATATGAGATACTGTATGTATTGTGCGTGTGCCTCAAGAATTTTATTTCGAAGAAAGCGATTTATGACTGTCATAAAATAAAACATCCATTAAAATATTTTTAAATTATAAATAAAAAGGAAACTCTGAAGAATATAAAATTAAATAAATACTTTTGATTCCAAGTTAAATATGAAAATGATATATTTGAAAGTTAAAATATTTTACTTCAAAGCATTTGGCTCAGATATTATTGAATCCTGTGACGAATGGCATTTTAAATAAACTGCTAGAGGAATTGATCCCGCTGCTCAATTTCACGCAAATTTAAAGAAAAATGATTACATTGGTTACGTACATTAAGATATATTACTACTATTATTTATAAAATTCTATTAAATATCTGTTTCATCAAATAATGTTTGTAACATTTGATTAAAAGCTGTCGTGAGGAAAGAGAGGAGTTGATTTAATAATATAAAGTGTTCGCGTGCTCATTATTAAATTTACCTTTGATGCAGCGCGAAACCGCAACATCATTAATAATTGACCTTTCTAAGAAAAAGGTGAACAGCTCAAAGGTTGATGAACCTGCATTCAGTTATATATGATTAAATATTATTCGCTCGTGATAATTTTGGCAAAGAAGATTAATTACTTATATAACGATAATGTCACAACAACTAGTTGCTGTTTATTAGAATGAATCGCGTGGACAGCATATTTTCTCTTATAATAAAAATAAAAGTAGATAAGTGGTAATGTGAAAACTAAAGAGATCATTTTCTATTTTCTATTTTTTATAAAGCTCAAATTTTCAATTTTTTATAGGAAATACATACAATTAAAAATTCAGAGAATATTTATAACTTAAAATTCAGTATATAAAAAGAAACAAAAGAAAAGATAACAAAAAGTAAAAATAAAAGTAAAAATAAAAGTAAAAATAAAAGTAAAAATAACAAAATAAAAGATAAAATTATAAAATTTTTATAAAATTTTTATTTAATTTATAATTTTTTAATGATTTTTATTTGATTTTTATTTGATTTATGATTTTTTATAATTTTTTTATTATAATAGTACGATTTTATTTCCTTTAACGACGTAAAACAATCCGATGGGAGTTCCCATGAATGTTTAAATATTCATCATTTAGATGTATTCAATAATTGGTTGAGATCGGAATAGGAAGATCAATGAGAACAGAATATAGGCCACATGAATCGATGGGGTAATATCAATATTGATGAATACGCAGATGCCAAATTATAGGCTTTGAACCTCCCATGAACGCCCATCACTGATACACGAGATAGCGACAGAAGTCATCGACAGAGTCGAATCAAATCTCTGAAAAACTATGAAATGATTATAAGATAAATCTAGAAGTTGGTTCCAAAAAGCCAAATCGCTATTGGTAATTATATTAATTTGGATAAAGTTAATCCTGGAATGATCGACCAAATTAGAAGAAACCATTATTACAAAATTATCGAGATCGATTCTAGTTATGTATCTACCATGTAAGTCTGCATTATTAAATTTATAATTTTGCCGGAAAGGCAAACTCTTTTTTTCTATATATTCTCTTCGATTCGTTTTACCCACAATAAATTCCAGGGTCCTCGACCTACTAATTTTTTTTTATGATTATTATATCATTTTGTTTTACTAATTTCTTATTTTATAAATTAGGTAACGCCCTTTTGATCGTTAAATATACCGAATGCTATTACATCAGATTGCAAATCCTAATAGTTACGGACCCGTATCGAGTATAGGCTATTTTCGTAATTTCATATCACTTCAAAATATTTTAATTTAATAAATACATTAAATAATTGTTTAATTAGTTAATAAAATTAAATTATTAAATTAAATAAATTAATAAAGTTACAAAAGCAGCTTGTCTCATTATAACGAAACTTTAATTTAAAAAATACAAGAATATTTTAGATTTTACTGACAATTTTTGCTAAACAAGAAGTGAATTTTAAAAAATTTATAATTATGAGTAAGCACATGTCTTTTAATACATATATTATATATTGCATATTGCATTATGTATTTTATATAGTGAACGCTTTGTATTTCAAATAGTGATCACGTTTTAGAGCTGTTAATTGACATTGAAAGAAAGAAAATAATATTTATGAATATGATTTATTTATTTATTTATGAATATGATTAGATTACGTGTAGTCTTGATCATTTATATATTTTTCTCCTTATCGCATCCGCGTCATATGATATATAATTTATTTTATATTAAATTCTAAAACTTAATAACGTATAAAAATGTTTCTAATAAAATTTATAGGATTTTGAAAGAGAAAAAGTGAATCTTGAATTTTAATTAAGTTCATTTTTCAAAATCAATTGAAGAAATTAGCTTCCAAAGAAGAACCATCTTAATTTTTTTAAATCAATTTTTCGCAATATTCAGTGCAAAAAATTATAAGGATAGAATAATCAAAAATTGAATATTTTACAAGAGATTAAGTAATACAAGTAATATTAAATAGTTTATGTAAAATTATGTCAAATTAAAATATAAAATATCGCATAAACTATTTGATTTTAACAAAAGTTATGAAAATGTAAGACTGCCTTCAGTTGTCTTCAAGAAAAATTTTATTAGCAAAAACTTCTTTTTTAAAATGATATGCTATGTATATAAAAATTTTTTATAAAAACATAAAAGAAAAAACTTTCCTCAGCTTTTATTTAATTATTCACAAATTGATACATTGTTCATAAAAATATCTATAAAATCTGTAAAAATATATAAAACGAATAAATATATAAAACAAAAATTGATTAGGAAAATTTATAAAGATACTTTTCTTCAATACGAATTTTTGAGTACTGATATTCATGCGATAAAGAGTATATTATATAAATTACATCACTCTCTTTTAATTTTAAAAATTAACGAACTAAAATTAATATGCATTTATCTCTCTCTCCCCCCCCCTCTCCCCCTCTCTCCCCCTAGTATAAGAGACGGACAAGAGTGGTGCAATTAATCAACATGAACGCTTACGTAAAGTATCTATTGCAAACAACAATTAATAATAATAATTATGAATGAATGAGAGAAAAAGAGAAAGAGAGAGAATGTGTGTGTTTGTGCATATTATCATGTATAGCTAATAACTGATCATAGCAGACGTTTTTGCGTTTGATGGCGCGTTCTTGCCTTCATATATTTGGTCTATAATAAGATAAATATTTCCTTTTACAAATCATAAATTAAACTTCGAACAAAATTTTGCAAAAGGAAAAATTGTCTCAGATTTGAGTCCGGAATATGACATTTTAAGGACAATAGATTATTTTGAATTATCTTACATATGGTTAAATATGCCCAGTATCATATAGATAAAAACGAGAAGAAAATAATTTTCAGATTTGTAGCAGAACGTACATATAATTACGTTATATAAAATATATTTTTACATTACTTGAAAAATTTTGATATAATTTTTTATATAAATTTGATATTGATGAAAATAACTTTTGGGTGTAGTTCCGAAAACTAGTCACCTCCGATTTTGATGAAATTTTGTGAAAAACTTCCTTTTAACTTAAAATAAAAGCTTGTAAAAGGAATTATGGCGACTCCTATAAGAAAGATATTTTTTAACATAAGATTCACAAATTATATGCAACATGCGAGTATACGAATTCTTAAATAATGTTTGTTGATATTTCAGGTTTCAGAGAATCACACTTATTCAAGTATCAACATGAATATTTATTATTAATATATGTTTTTATTAACGATTACATATTGCACTCGACTCGACTAGAGACAATCAAGAACAAAAAAACGCAGCAAAAAGTTAGAGAGCGGAAACAGTGTTGCTAATTACAACAGTACCAACTTAAAGTAATCAAACACACAGTGGTCTTTCAAAAGTAACTAAAACTTATTAAAACTAAATTATAAAATAACAGTTTTAGTAACAGTTTTACTTCAACAATGTTGATTTGACTTCTAAGAAGGTCAAAGTTATTTTAACTTTCTATGCAAAACGTACGGTTCCACATGGGTTTGCAACTTCTCATGCGCAACTACTCCGCTGATAGGCAAGGTAGACCTCGCTTTACAACTTACAGCATATATCCATTGTGATTGAACTCTTCGCAATGCGGTCTCTACCGGCGAGGCGATTGCAGGAGGAGGGACCGAAGGTACTCCCTTGCACCTCTTGTGTGTCTGTGTGTGTGTTGTATGTACACATATGTCAAGGCCAAGATCAATGATGAAGCTGCTGTTCGTGAATTAATGATAGTTTATTTCTTTTCATTTTATTTCTTTTCTTTTCGTTTCTTTTTATTTTATAATTTTGTGAGTCGAATTTGGCGTTCAATTCCTGCCAGAACGAGGGAGCCATAGACTTATAGAATAGACTGGCCCCTACCGTAAGAGGCAGCGTTGAAAGATCTAAAGGACAGAGAGATGATTCCGGGTATCTGTTCTTCTCTTTTGTCTCGTGGTAGAGACACTGATGGAATGAGTGAAAACGAAGCGAGCATGCACACTGCTTTCCCCTCAACTCCTACAGTGTCCCCACCACGAGACAAAAGAGAAGGACAGAGATACCCGGAATCATCTCTCTATCCTTTAGATCTTTCAACGCTGTCTCTTACGATAGAGGTCAGTCTATTTTATAAGTCTATGGAGGGAGCACTAGCATCGATTAGAGGGCGCGACAACTAGTTTAGTAGAAAAATGTATGATTTGCAATTATTGTTCGGACTGTGAAGAAGAAGCTCGCCTCTATTTGAGTACAATAAAAGTTTACATTTGTCTAACTGTGTCATTAGTACAAATAAATTTCTAATCAACACGTGCATATTACCGATCATCAATGGAGAGCACTAACAGTTGCCGTTTTTCTAGATATTTACCGTTTCGAACAAGCTGTCTAAAGGTAATATTCATTTTTATGAAAAAGGGCTTAAAAAGTGCCTTAATTTTCGAGTCGCCAAAAATCCTTCTCGTATACTTCTTTTGTACCTAAAAGGAACCTATTTACAAAATTTGACTCAAATCGGTGACCGATTTTCTCCGAAATTCTCCGAACTTTATCCCTCGTCACTCTCTATATTATCCAATTATCCTGAAAGAATTATGCAGAAACTCGCATAGAAGTTTAATTTATGCAGAAACTCGCATTAAAAGTTTAATTTATTCTAAATAAATAATTCATAAATGTTGTCGTCAAGCAGATGACAGTCGGAGATAATTTATATTTCTACTAACAGTAAGTTAAGATCTTTTTATATAATCCTCTTTTTATAAGATCTTTTTTTTATGTGATACTTATTTATAGATCTTCGATTTATATAATATATTTACGATCGAACATTTGAAGAGGATACTTGTAATACAATTCATGGTTCAAAATCTTCGCTCTTTGCAATAGACAAACTACTTGCTAGTTTATTAGATATACTTAATACTAATGACAGAGAAAAATACTTTTTTGGATTTAACAAATTTTGCTGAAATTAAATAAATTTAATTATTAGAATAGTCCAATCAAATTAATATTCGATTTAAAAACGATTGTTTGACTTTCAGATAACGTATATATTTATTTTAAATAAAATTTTGTATTGAAGAATTTTATTTTTTCACTGACTTTAACAATTATATTAACTCACACAACATCAAATCGTTTAAAAGTTTTTTTTATCTAATTTTAAATATAATCTGTTTAATATTCTGAATCCCAACAAAGAATCCAGATTATCAAATAAATTATTTTAAATTCAATTTGAAATTAAACCTGATACACAGTGATGTCAGAAAGAGGGTGCGATTCGCATGCACATGATCAGAGAATCTGCGTATGAGCAGTGTCCTCTTTCTCGCACTATTGCTAAAAGAAAAAAATATATTTCAGATCTTATGTTAATATTAGTCCTTCATATACATTTCATGATAAATATTGAATATCGAATACAAAAAAAGTTAAAAATGGTATCGTCGCGCAGCGGCAAGCGAAGAAACATATGCCACGTACTATTAGCCATTCCAAATATTAAATTAATTGAAATAAACAACACTCTTATTTGAATCAGTATTATTTCAAATAATCGTCATTTTTCCGTTAAACAATATAAATTAATGCAACGAAACAATCAAATTTTTGTTCTAATAAATAATGTTTTATATATAATAATTTTTTCTGTAGCAAAACAAATATAAGTCAAACAAACAGATATACTAAATATAAAGAAACGTTTTTCTCTGTGATAAAAAGCTAATTTTGAAATTATGTAAAATAATATATTTTTAAATATCAAATCTCACAAGAACCAGTATCCTAAAATATTCACGTATATATTGTCCTTTCTTATAAACATAATATTGAAATTTTTCTAAGAGACAGAAAGAGAGAAAAGTAATTCTCATGTTACATCTCACCGACTTCATGATTCCTTTCTGTTGCGAAGTTGTGAAAGAATATAAGAAGACAGCGATCGTTTAATTGATAATAAAGCTCGATACATATCGATAAAAAAATATTTTTGCTCTACTACTTTTTTTAATAAACTTAGGTTTTTATGAAATTATTATTAACTGATTAATCCACTTTCATTCTCCAGTCTCAAAATCGCATTCAATTCCGTCCCGTGTAAAAGAAATTAAATTCTTATTGAAAAGAGACCATTGAACAAATATTCGAATAAATAAATAGCGATTTTAAACAGCCTTTTTCCTGTTTTTCGTGCCTTACAGTTTGCTCGATCCAAGTTACTCGTCACTCTTTGACCACGTGATTTCGAGAATACAATTGTTTCACTCTTCGTTCAACCTATCCTGCTCCTAGTCTGAACATTTATATATTAAAATATATAATATATATTATTAATATTTAATATCTAATATATATATATATATATATATTATTATTATTAATATTATTATAACTAGTAATATATAATGTATATTATTATTAACTTTTCAGATAATTATGATGAACATATGTAACGGCATGCTCTTACTAGCAGAAATACTATTTATTATTTTAAAAGTTTTTTATTTCATTTGCGAGAGCATATTCACGATATTCATTCCAATGACAAAAAAGAGCGTAGCTAATGAAATTGTTTTGGTGCGTATGAAATTCATAATATATACATAGATATAAAAATATTTTTTTGTATGTGTAATATAATATTCAGTTTATAAAATTAAAATTAACAATACATATAGATATGTTAATAGATTCATTTTTATTAAAAAACATTATTTCACTTTATAGATTATTCTATCTATTAAACACATAAACGTTTTCTTATTTCGCTCCAAATTATTTCAAATATTATTTAGACTAATTTGTCATTAAATTTATTCTATTCCGAAAAATATTTAAAAAATATTAAAAATGAAACAAAATTTACTACGTTTTTGTTTATTTTAAAATATAATATAGTTTTTTAAAAATATAATTATTATTATATAAATATTATATAAATATTATATAAATATTATTTTAAAATATTGTTTGATAACAAAATTATATATATTCTAAATTGGGTAGAAATTTGTAAACTATAAAATATATGATAATATATAATTCACGTGATGCAACCTAGTACTTAATATACGAGTATACTGTGACAGGTAACAGGTGCAGGTCACGGTATCGGGAAGGAATTGGCGATTGGTTATGCATCATTAGGAGCAACAGTGGTATGTTGGGATATCAATGAAGAAACCAATAAACAAACGATGAACGAGATTAAAATGATGGGGAAAAACGCTGTCTACGCATATCAGTAAATATTATTTATTTTCTATATTATTTAATTTCATATAATAAAAACCGATTTGAATCATTTACGTGTATACAATTAATCACATAAATTTATTGTCAATGCTGATTAAAAATTTTATTGGGATTTTTATAGATGCAACGTAACAGATAGGGAAGAAGTCTTTAAGGTAGCTGGAAATGTGAGAGAAGAAGTCGGCGATGTTACAATTTTAGTCAATAATGCCGGTGCAGTATGTATTAAAAAGCTTCTAGATCAAAGCGCCGATGAAATTGTACGAATTATAGACATCAATTTAATATCGCATTATTGGGCAAGTGACATTTGAGATACACATGCGTAGTAGTTACGAGATAAATATATATAAAATAATTGACAATATATAATTTACATTATTCTTAGAGAAACAGATATTAAAATTAATTTATTATTGAAATATTTCCAGTTGATATAAATTTAAGATACTGACAAATACACGTAATATATACTTCCGCAAATTCTCAATAAAATCATTTTTAGATGTTGCAAGCGTTTCTACCAAATATGATTAAAAAAAATCACGGTCACATTGTAGCAATCTCATCAGTAACAGCATTTTGTGGCGCTGCATATGGTACAATTTATTGCCCCACAAAATCCGCAATCAAAGGTATATATATTATAATTCAATCTTATAATCTTAGGGTCATGTGTAGCGTATAATTACACAGGCCTGCGAAATTTTAAGTTTGATTACAGTTACAAAAAACAGAGTAGGTGAATCTGATATATTTTTTGACATTAAAAACGAATCTGGCCTCAGAATTTCCTCAGCACGTCAGGTTTTTGAGTAATTTGTGATTAAATAGTCCAAAAATATTTATTTTATTTCGGTAAATTTTATGAATTTATTATTAGGAAATCTAACTTTTTTAATATTTCTACCAATGGAGCATCATATAGTATTAAATTTCGCCTTTTAAATCCATTTTCGATTGCTGCCGCATCATTTTTTTTCGCTGAGATGTACAAATTATAAGACTGATCACTGTATATTGATCCAGTAAGCCATTTCAATCGATCGTATTATCTCTCTGTCTTATCACGAATCAAAATTTAGTTAAAAACACAAATTTTTGAATGCCGAATGTAGAAACATTTCAAAAAATTAGGCTCTTCCATAATAAATTCACGAAATTTGCCAATATTGTCATTTTTGGACTATTTAACTATAAATTACTCGGAAATCTGACGTGCTAGAGAAATTCTGCGGCCAGATTTGTTTTCAGTTTAACAAATCTATCAGATTTATCTGCTCTGCTCTTTATAACTCCTCGCAGGCCTGTGTTATTAATATTTACTGTAAAGTAACGAATATGCATATATGTGTATATATGTATATATATTTTATATATATACAATTATAATATAAATACAATTACAAAGTATATCTTACGTTTTTCTTCGTGTGCGTATTACAGTACTTATGGAAGCTATCAGTGATGAATTGCGTATACATAGCAAAGGAAAATCTTTGATTAAATTCACTACTATTTATCCGTTTTTTGTATCGACTGGATTTGTCAAAAAGTTAACAATAAGGTATGTTTAACAATATAAAATTAATGAATTATAATTAGTATTTCTTCTATAGCGATATTGTAATTGTTTATATTATTCTAATTTTATTCACATATTTTGTAAATTAGTATGTTCAATAAAATAAAAATATTTTTTACTCATAGATTTTACATTACACATATACATATATCTAAAATGTTATTTATTAAAGTAATAATATATTTTTATAATAAGAAATTTTTATCATTGCTGATAAATTTTGTTTGTTAATAATAGATTTCCAAATATATTGAAAGAACTTAAACCACAGAAAGTAGCTTCACTGACCATTGACGCGCAAAGAAAAAATTTGGAAGAAAGAAGTATACCTTCACATTTGTTGCCGATGTTATATTTGATGAGGTAAATCACGCAAATAAAAATTCTATCGTTAAATACACATAATATATTTTTAAATCAAATAATATATACTCTAATAAACTTTTTATATACTGAGTAAATTATACATATACCAACTATATACTCTAATAAACTGCAAAGCGATTTATAAGTCACTAATAAATACGAATGCTATTTTACTGCTTTTACTAATTTAACTCTTTTATATTATTTCTTTACAATCTCTACAATAAAAATAATATTTTGATTTCAGATTTTTACCCAACAAAGCAATCAGTTGTATATATGATTTTATTGATATCGGCGTTAACGCAGATGATTAAAAAATATGGATAAATACGAACTCATGTACATCATTATATATATATATATATATATATATATATATATATATTGTATTGTTTTGAATTTATTATTTTTATATTAAAAACGATAAAATAATTATATTTTTAATAATTATAATTGTTATAATCATAATAATTAAGTATTTTTATATAATTATATATTGTTAATAATTATAATTATTATAATCATAACTATTGTTATATAATTATAGCAATTCTAGTATTATGTTTAGATTTGTAAAATAATTATGCTACAAAATCTTTTACAGCAAATTATCGTTACTTTATTAAAATAAAAAATAATTTCAACAATTTCTCTATAATTCTAAGTAAATATGCACGCATAAAGTTCACGCTGTTTCGTTCAATAACATCGTCAGTTGCAACAAGTTTTGAGGTCATATTACGATAAATAACATTCACAATCTGGACGACAAAAATAATAGACAGCAATTTATCACAAATTTCATCGTTTTTATAGCGCACAACATTACTCGCGTTTGTCGTTTTAAAAGAAAACTGTATACATTAAATGATATTGACTGCGCATATTACTATCTGTTTGAATAAATGATGGACAATTTCAAAATTATACTCTGAATATAAAAAAATGATAAACAAAATCAATTGCATATCAAATTGTCAGAGTTAATCTTTATGTGTACAATTTTGTATATCATATGGAAGACAATTTTTCTTTATTGAGCTTTATTTTTATCGGATAATATTTTGCTTTTTGCATTGATTAATTAAAAAATTGATTTTCTGTATTATAATAAAAAGAAGCAAGACATTTTGTCCAATGTGTTTAATTAGTATTTAGAAATTACAATTATTTAGAATTTACAATTATGTGTATGTTTAAAAATTACAGATGTTGATAATGTTGGCATTAATCTCGACTCTATGCATACAGAAGTAAGAAATTTCTTTTCCAATCAGATTAGCGTGCTTTGGGTACACATTTGCAAAGAGTGCAATCTTGAGAGAGTACTTCTGATCATAGAAATTAATTGCACTAAAAAGTCGCGAACAGAAGTTTGTCGAAGCCACACATTACAAGGGCCGTTACTATGGCAGCTTCCCTTTCCTTATTTCAACGATAAAGAACCGTGAACTTTACGAACTCGTTTGCCGTCTCAGCGGGGCCATTTGATTACAGCGTAACATTCACAACGTTATACCGCGTCCTTTCTGTCTTGTATTTCCGTAATTTCGTAAATGAAGACTAGCTTATGTTAACTTTGCGCTTGCATGTTTCTCTTAGAGAAAAGATTTTTCTCAAGCTAAACTGCGTATAAAACTATTCTGAGAACATAAAATTAATATATTTATGTACGTACTTAGTATATAATATTTTTATATAAATCATATTTGCACAAAAGAAAAGAAACTATCAATTAATGTTCTTTTAATTTTAGCTTCTATGTGAAAAATTTATATAATTATTTAATATTAACATCTATCACACATATATACTTATTGACATATTACTGCTTTAGTTACTATAGTATTAATTTAACAACATAAAATTATTAATCGATTACAAATAACTAATCATAACTAGTTAATGCTGACAATTTTCCTGTTAGCGACGATGCTGCATTAAAAATGATTTCAATAGAGCAGACTTGCCCAAATTTTAAAAGTCTGTTTTATTTTAGTTTATTGAAATGAAATGTTTTATTTTCATTGTGTAATACTTCTATATTTCTCGTTCGATACGACGAATATCGTCCAAGAGAAATGCAATATCCATTCTAAGTTCGTAGAAACTTCGTCGAAGCAACAAATTCGTGACAACTTTATTTAACCTCACAGATGTCCAGATGAATTTTCGAATTAGGCAATTTTCCCTTAGGAATAGCGTTATATCTTTGACAGACACGAAGGCGAAATGCGCGGTTTACGTGATGATTCATCGTAGGTAAGGTTTATCCGCGTGGACTCACGAGCATTTCTCAAGAGAACTCGAGATAAATGGAACAAGTTTCTCTGGAGGTGCATCAGCTATTTCTATTACAAGAAGAAAGGTCTTCATCTTTGTCGCATTTCCGTCAGTCTTAAATACATAATTAATGAAGCTTTGATGGAATATCGGGAGACCTAATTGTTTTAATCATATTAGTACGTTTGCATTTTGTTATTTGCATTCTTTAAATATTTATTACACAAAACCGGATTTATTAAAATTTGATACAAATTACGATTTTATCTAATTTTTCTTATTACGAAATGTATTCACGATCTTGATTCCGATATTCAATTACGATTTATTCTCTATAAGCTATTCTAAATAAGCTTTCCATTTATCTATTTGTCTATGTATACATTTTTACGTATATTTATCTTGTTTCTATTTGTATTAGTTAAATTATTAGATAAATCAAGTATGCATAATCGTCTGAATCTAAGTAAATTTCTACACAAATTTTTTTTTATCAAATTCTTTTTTTCTTATGCTGTATTATTTTTAATCTTTGCAAAATATTAAAGTTTAAATGCCGAGCACGGCTTCGTGGATTTTTATTTTCATTATGAAATACATATTTAATAATGAAGAAAATAAATACAAGCTTACAATTAATGTTGTTTGTGTAATTTTATTTCGAACGATCGTGTAACTTGAAGATAAGATTAAAACGCTAGATCTTCATTACATCATAGCTTTGCATTGTTCAGTCACGCTTGTTAGCGCTTCATTAATTATAACTGTAAATTTTATTCTTTTTTGGTTTAAAAGATGCAAGAGAGTAAATAAATATATATATATATATATATATATATATATATATTTATATATATATATATATATATATATATATATATATAATTTCATCTACGTTTCAATATGAAGCACATCGTTTTCAACATCTGATATTGCTATCTCATTCTAATCATTGTGATTCGAAAGTTAATAAGAAGCTGAATAGAATTGTGCTTAAAAAAATTATATGATGTCTGTATCGTTAATACTCGAGAATTAAACAACTTCCATATATCACCCGTTATTATAATCGTGCACTCGTCATATCGTATCTCGTTTACTCTCTTGCGTCTCTTAAACCAAAAAGGAATAAAATTTACAGTTATAATCAACGAAGCGCTAACAAGCGTGACTGAGCAATGCAAAGCTACGATGCAATGAGGATCTAGCGTTTTAATGGCAATTGAACTGTGCAATTCGAATTTGCTCGATGTTCGTTTGCTGGTGGCAAAATTCCCTGTGGGAATCGGGATGCGCTTTAAAATCCTGATGCCGAGGAAAATTAGAGCTACGGGGTGGAATCAGATAACAAATCGTAAGGAATAATGACGGACGCGAATTCGACGTGGTTTTATCTCTCGTAAATGGATTAAAACAATTTGACAGAGCTCAGAACTGTGTCATGCAGTACATTTCGCCTGCTGGCGATAACCCCATTTGTCTTTCTATCTTTCTTTTCTGTCTCTCATGAGAGTTCGAAAACTACGGAAATTGACCGTCTGCTTTAGCACTCTTGCCAATTTATTACGCTTTTAAATCGAAGCGCCTATTGGTGGAAAGTTCATGTAAAATTTATGACAATGCGCATTTCATTATAAAATCCATTAACTTTCGTATCCAGAGGATACGAGAATGGTGAATGAAAAGCGGGTTCTGGTCTCCTAATTTGAATCATGTGACGAGTAAGCGAACTTCACTGGTAGTTCGTTTCTGTCTAAACCCTTCGATAAGTCATTTTTCGATACATTTCGAGCACATCATTATACATTGTTAGACCGAAATAGAGAACGAAATACAGCACCAATTATCGATTGTGTTGAACGAAACGGTACTTGTTTAAATTTCGTAGTAAGTAAAGGGAGAGAATTTCGTTATTCATGTATATATGCGGAAAGTGAGAGAATTTAATACTAAATTTATAACTTGACTTTGTAAGATATATAATTTTATGTTGAATGTCATATATTAATAATGTATAACAATTGTTTGTACGTATTGTGTGTATGTATTTTATGTATTACAATTTACGAATTTATTATTCAGTACTATATTATGTAAATTTTTCAAAACAGATCTGTAAGCTTTCAGATATATTATACAATGAAGCGACAGAAATATGTTTCAAAAATAATTCTGAAACATTTCCTTTCTTTACGTAGTATTTGAAGAATGAAAAGACTCGCATAAGAGAAATTATAAATTCCTTTTTTATTATAATGTTAGTATATATATAAAATATATTTTTATTTGCACTTTTTTATGCTCAGACAAGGATATGTAACAAAGAAAATAAGGGGGATATCTTTCGTGAAGCAAATTTATTTCCCGGATGTGTCATCTCTCACGCGTATAACTGCGAGCGTTTCTCTTCCAATGTTTTCTTTTCCCTTCATTTCCTCATTATAATATAAATGTAACATTATTCATCTCATACCATTCAAAATTTTCACAACATGCATAAAACCTCTTACACTTAACAGAAATTGAACTATGTTATGTAAATTTTTCAAAGCAGATCTGTAAACTTTCAGATATATTATACGGTAGAATGAAGCGACAGAAATTTGTTTTGAAAATAACTCTGGGACATTTCCTTTTATTTATTATATTTGTTATTATTTATATTATTATTTATATTATATTACAGTCAAGCGAAACGACATTACTAGCAAATTGCAGATAATTGATTGCTTTAAAAAATATCAAAAAGATAAAGACGTTAAAAACATGACATATACGTTTGAGCGAACAATGAAAAAATTAATTAATGTTGTTAATGATTAGAACTCTACAGATAAAAGAATATAGTTCGGATTATAAAAAAAGGAACTATAATAAAATAGATCTTATTGTTAGTTTTAAAAATCGTGAATGTTTCGAAAAAAATATGTTAAAAACGGTATAAACATAGTGACTATAAAATCATAAAAATAAGAATATCTTTTTTAGAGATATTAATTTTGTCCACACACACAAAATCAGCTTGACAAATTATAAATATAAAGATTAATTTTTTAAATCTTTGTTTTCCTTTATTGATAGCTTTAAATAAAAAGAAAATGAATTAAACTTTTTTTTTGTTTTTTCCTTGCGAACATAACCGAAATCGAAAGTGAGAAAGGTTTGACACTATTTAAAATCCAAGAAAACTTTTCTTAACTTTTCTTTCAGTAAATTTTATTTAATTTTAATTATTTGAATAATTACGGTATCTCTCTTATTGTTAGTTTGATTCTTCCATCTTAATCTGTCCGGTATAGGTGGCTCTACTACCAGTAACTACATTACCGCTGGCATAGCTTTCAGGTTTATTACTTAAACCTTGTCATGCGGCAAATACTTTCGTTAAAGTGAAGATATTTCCAAAAGAAAAATTTTTATTTTAACTTTCTTTCAATACAGATTTTTTAAATGTGTTAAATAGAAAATCTAATACAAAGAATTATTATATATATATATATATATATATATATATATATATATAATTATTTACATTAACGGACATCTCGTCAATGATTTTGACCTTTACATGTTGTTGAGAATGCTGATTAATTTTTCTTTTTGTTTTATTTAGCGGTCTCTCTTAACATTTTTGAGATATTTAATTAAAAATGTTTACTGTTTAAAACGTAATTTTTAAAACGTAATTTAAAACGTAATTTTCTGACATCATATATACACTTATTACACAAACTATATGTATCAGATATTTGTTTACAATATATTCCGATTGTTTCTGCTATTTAGTTTGCTCTACATTTAATCATAGCCTTCACTCTCCCTTACTCTCCCTATTTGTGATTTAAAATCGAAATTAGATTTGAGTTAGATTATATTTTCTAAAAGTGGAGCGCCCCCGTAGGGAGAGCGAAACCCATTGTGTCCACGCATATACTTTGCAAAACGAAGCGAATACATACCTCGATACATATCCATAGTTAAAAGTTTAAAACATTTCGGTCTTTTTTTAGATCATTTTCAGTTATTATAATCAATTAACAGAAAATATATTCTGTGATATTTCGAAACATATATTATGTAATATTGAAAACGGTGCGATATTTCAAAAATCGCAGCGTAATTCTCGCGTGAGGAGTGTCTCATTGGATGTAGCTGTCAGGAAAAGCAAATATAAAATAATATAATAAAACATAAAATAATAAAATAAAAATATAACATAAAATACGTGAAATATTTTTCCAAAAGTACCTTATGTACTTTTTGTTACGTATTTAAACCGCCTATTTTGCTTAATTTATATGTATTCTTTAGACCAATTGGATCTATCTTTTTCGTTGCTTTTGATTCAATCTTTATACAGAGATTGAAGAAAGAGATAAATATTTCTTCTATTGCCGGCAATTTATTATCGCTAAATAAGCGCAATATTTCGCTTGAATTTATTTGAATTGAAATCGATGCGCGTTTAGACTGAGAAAGGAGAAAAATTTCTTTTGCCGGTTAATTATCGTCACTGACAAATAATTGTAAATATATCACGCTCATTAACAATTGTTCCATTTTACGATCCTTTGCTAGATTTTCATTTTAATATAACTTTAACGAAAGTAAAACTAAGTAATCAATCAAAATTGATTAATTAAAATTTTTATACTAATATACATATAATTTATGGTAAAATGTAATTTATTACAAAATAAAATTAATTAAATATTTATATCATTTATTATCACATTAGTTAAAGCAAAGTTTAAGAACAGTCTACAAACAAATTGTAGAAAATAAAATGCAGGATGAGCTATAAGAAATTAAACGCGCATTATGAGAATAAGTTACTATATTACATACAATTGATAAAATTACTAACGTTCTTCAATCAATAAAATCTACAAATAAAATGTACAAATCAATCTACAATCAAATTCAAAAACATATTTTCTATAATCATAAATTTATTTTACAATATTAAATCCATATTAAAAGAATTTATTAAAAAAATTATTTAACTTAATCTATTTTAACTCATCCATTTTGAAAAAAAAACAGATCTATCTAAAATCTACACTGTATATTTACAATTTTTATAAATTCGTTATCTTAAAATTAAATAAAAGTTTATTTATCATTTATCGACATTGATGTGCGACAGCGGAATTGTTGATATTGAAGCTACGTTGTCTCTGCAATATATAAAATCTAAATTATGTTTATTTAGAAATTTATTAATTTATTAATTTATGTTTGATTAGAAATAATGCACAATACGAAATACTAATCAACGCAACTGTCGCGGAATACTTTACATACATGATATTCCTGATCGCGAAACAATCACATGAAATATTTTTAATCTGGATATTTTTAATCCGAATTAAATTTAGATCCTTAAAAAATTAAATGATATAACATTTAACAAAATATATTTGATTCTATGTATCATTAAAGGAATGCTTATCATTTATACTTGAAAAGGTAGCAGCAAAATAATAATTTATTATTTTAGATTCTTGTCACGCTATGCTTCTTACTTTGATTAAATATTTCTTGATTAAATGAATAAATTATACTTAAAAGTGCATTTTGAGATTTATCGGATTATATGTAGTTGGGAATTTATAAAAGTTAATTTATCTTTAATTATTTAATGCTACTAATGATTACACCTTTTTAAAAAATGGAAGAATATGATTAGTTAATGCTACGAATATTTAATGCTACTAATGATTACAGCTTTTTAAAAAATGGAAGAATATAATTAGAACTATAGAAAACTATAATAGAATAACAGAAGTATGGAAGATCATGTTGCGTATGAGAGCAAATTATAATCGCGTGCTTTTATTTGTGTTTTATTCGCATGTTTTAATGAAGTCTATCAGTAGCAGAATGCATTGTATTTCTTGCTATGTATTTCAATTAGTATTATTCATCTATTTTGCTTAGAGGTATTATATCTTTATATATTGAATTTATTTTCCTTGATTGTATTTAGTCTGATAACATTTAACTAGAAATGTATAGTTTGAATCTCTATTTGAGATCAAGGAAAAAGAAGAATTTTTTTATTAGCGATTAATTATTTACACTGGCAGATAAATGTAATAGTTGTGCTCGTTTACAATCATAAAATATCTCCCAAAACATTTTCTTTTCTTGATTTGAACAATGTGCATATCGTTCATATATATATGTTATAATATTTTATTCGGTTTGTATCTCTAACGGTAGACACCGAGTCTTGTAGAATTAATTATTTTAAAAATTAAATATTTTAAAAAATTTCATAAAATTTATGATATTATAATTGAAATATTTATATGCAAAATTAAAATAAATTTTGTTTTCTGTTGCATACCATTTTATTTTGTTTTGCACTAAATTGTTATACATTCAATCTCTCTAAACTGCAATATTATTTGAAGAATACCAAGATGAAAATAAATAATAAATAACTTATATATATATATATATATATATATATATATACTTATATATATATATATAACTTATATATATATATAAAAATAATAATAAACTTGTTACATATATTTTAAGAATATTGAGTTTATAACAATGAGCATTTCCAAACTATGCTAATGATGCCTCAAAATTCATATCTATTTTAAAAAAGAAAATTATATTTATTTAAAATACATTTTTGTGTTGTAGGAGATCTAATAAAAAATATAAACAATATGTGTTAAAATATACATAAATATATAATTTAAAAAATCTGAAAAAGATGAATAGATTCTAAATATGGGATCCTTTTATATGGGATCATTCCTATCATTGAAGTAATAAAATATATATATTTAATATTGAGAGAAGTAAAATCGAAGTGCGAAATTATGATATTTAACACATAATAATTATGTTCCTATACTATTTTCGTAAAATTATACATAGTTATTTTTATACGTCTCTAAGATGTATAACGCAGCCATGTGATCTCTACCCTCCTGTTCATCGTTAACAAGTGTTATAGTCTCAATGGAGCGAAACTCGCCCAGATACGCAATTCCGGTTGATATGTAGCATATGCATGCCACGAAATACGTCGCAGCATATATCCGTTGCACATTCTCTGACCCTTGTAATTGAAGCATCCTAGTGCTGACATACTGAGAGTAATACATCTTTAACATATAAATTATTACTTATTTGATAAAAATATTATATAATTTATTTATAACGATGCTTGTAACGATGCACGCTTACACACATGAAAATCATTCTTATAAACGTGTGTTAGGATATAAACTGAAAGAAATAAAGATGAAACCATATGTTTGAAAATTTATTTTGTCGCACATTAATCTGGTTGTATATGTACAATAATTATGTAAACTTAGAATCTGATTTAAAAATACAAATATTATATTAAAACGTGCAAATATTATATTATAAATAATCTTGGTAGATATATAAATAGTAAGATAGTAGTAGTAAAATAGGCAAAAGGCCCCCTAGGTCAGTCTTTGATGTTAGATCAATAAGATATATAAATCAGTAAATTTCTTTATGACTCCAATGATGGATAAATAAAATATAATAAATTTTTATTTAAAGTATATAATTTTTCGTATTTCTTTTTTTAATTTTTAAAACTGAATTAATATTCGAAAAAAGTTTGATTATTTAAAAAATAATAAATTTTAAAATGATTCATAAATGATTCACAAATATATATATATATATATATATATATATATATATATATTATTTATATGACTATACATACACATATATAGACTGCATACATACATATTCTACATATTATAATATATACATTAATAATTTCCAATTATTATTGTATTATACATTTATATGTAAATAAAAACAGATTTATTATATATAATTATTATATATAACAGTTTTTTATAAGTAATTTTTTTAGCTTTCTTTTATATAATTTCTTTTATTTAATTAAAATATAAAAAAATTTTTAAATAATTTATCGCAACAATTCTCTTATTTTTCAAATCTTTATTTGCAATAGACTTGTTTTTATTTCTTTGTTTTCAACAAATTTTAATTTAATTTTTATGCTTGTTATAAATCAAAATATTGATTCGATTTAAACAGTATCACAATTTTTTTAAATGCTATTTATAATATTTTATTTAAATAATTTTTATATTTAATATTCCATCAATAACAAAAGCAAGCGGATTTGATTGCTACGCATTAAAGCTTAAAAAAGTTGTTAGTATATGTATATGTAGTCTTTGCGATAATAGCTTTTTAATATATTATAATTCTATAAATTCAAAATGAAATAAATGTATTATAATTTTGTGTACTTAAAATCTTTACACACATATACAATATTATATTCATATCAAATGAATAAAATGATTCATATACTATCGATTTTTTCAATATTTGGGTTGTCAAATTATACGATATTAATAACAAGTCTTCATTTTTCTCGATAATAATAAATAATGGATAACGCATAATCAATGTGAAAGAGGCAACAACAAACTTTGATACTTTTTAATAACTGACTTTACCACATGTTTCTTTTAATAGTAAATATAATGATTATTTATTTCGTATCTCTTACATCACTTTAAATCAATTAGATGTAGGTGTGATCGCATAATTTATTTCCGGACATAAATGGATTTACATTTTTATTTATAAACACTACCATTTAATTTTATTAAACTGAGAAATATTATACTGGAATTATATTGGAATTCTTACATATGTTGTAACATGTAAAATAAATACGTATTATTACATTAACTTTTAATTAATGTAATGTATTACATTACCTTTTAATTAATGTATTTGGTTTTATTCAAATTTAATATGTGTATTATAATTCAGAATATTTTAATATTATAACCAATGATAATATCTGCATTGAAATTAAAATTAAAAATATTTTTGTAGCATATTACTAACTTTCTTTTATAAATACTAGTACAATAAAAAGCAAAATGTAATAAAGTAACTTTTAAGGCTAAATGATGCGAGCAATTTTAAATAATTGCTTCTCTGCATTTTACAACATCGAAAATCAATATTATTGCAGCAAAATTAATTATATCGAAGATGAAAATCGTGTTTGTGATTTTGACGTGAAATAAAATTGATAGAGCACTTTAACGATTTTCGGACAAGTCCGTTGGGGAACTCTATTCCCAAAGGAATATTATATTTACATGCTGCTCTTGTAAAGCTTTCCATACTTCGATTGCACGAGATCCGTTATATTTCAATATTCAATGTGCCAAATACTTTTGTTGAATATTCTGAAACGATTTCGACGAAGATTGCTGAACGCAGTGCGAATATATACGATAAAATGAATTTACGACGCGACATATATAAGCGGATTTTACGTATGAGCATTAATTACAGCTAATTACCACACAGGTTGCAGTGATAACATCGACAGCATACAAATGCAATTATCGGCAAGAGTGATTTACAAAAGTAATAAATTGTAAAAAAATCGCTGTTTGGGAAATATATTTCTTTATAATTTCAAAAATCATTATATTTTTTATATTAAACATATATATATATATATATATATATATATATATATATATATATATATATATATATATGTATGTATGTATGTCTTGCTTTTATCATTACACTAGAAGAAACTGGTTGTTTATTATTTCAAACGATAATTATAATATAACAAAAATACAAAATTATTGAAAGCATTAAACGTTCGATGAGATTATAAGTACGTGAAAAACAAGATTCTTTTTCTGAATTTGGTAGAATAATCCGCAATTAATCCTGACGATTAATGAACACAGTTGGCAGAGATTCGTTAATCTTCTTCGTTGCAAAGCTCTGCCCTAGTTTCGTACTAGAACTTTATTGATCGAATACAATATTTTAGTTTTACAATTACAATATTTTACAGTATACTTGCTTGTGAATTTTAATTTAAAGGCATACACGTGTACCTAAAGTGTCTTTGATAGTTTTAATCGAAAATTGTAAAAATCAACAAAAAACTGCTGCCAGAGAATAGAGTTACCGTTCATCGGAATTCTGTCCACGTCCGTTGCAGCGACTCCGTTCTAATTAATTACTATAATTTCTGCACGTCTCTCGTGCACGATTTGTAGTTCGCATGTGGTGATTGTCGTTTGACCAGTTGGTGTATCCACTTCTGGTCAAAAACGTTATTAGAATATCTCGTTCATTCTGTATATATATTATTAGATTCTAGTTTACTAAATCAGTTGCAATAAATTATAATTGCATATTTATCTATTAAACCTGTATAACACGGGCCTGCGAAATTTTAGATTTGATTAGTTACAAAAAAGCAGAGTAGGTGAATCTGATAAATTTTTTTACGCGGAAAATATATCTTAATAAAAAAAATCGTGCAGCTACAATCGAAAATGAATTTGAAAGGTGAAGACTAGTGCTATACGATGTCATTGACAGAAATATTTCAAAAAATTAGGTTTTTCCAAAATAAATTTAATTTGCCGAAATTGCCATTTTTGGATTATTTATTAACTTAATTATTATTAATTATTAACTTATTAAATTACTCGAAAACCTGACATGCTGAAAAAATTCTGCGATCAGATTCGTTATCAGCATCAAATAATCTATCAGATTCACCTATTCTGCTTTTTGTAACTGATCCTTGCAGGCCCATGCAATTAATGTTCTACTGTCAATGTCAAAATTAGAATTTATGTATTTAATTTTAAAATGTTTCTAATGCGATATTTCATATAATTTACGATGTTTGATCGTGTGTGTATATGTCATTTCTCTTCATTTTAATTTTACTTTTTATTTCAACATTACGCTTGAAGAATATCCGTAATATAAGTGATACGATTCGCTGTTTACAGGAATCTTTTTTAAGTTGTCGCATCTTGTTTGTTATTAAGAGATGTAAGTTGTCACTGGTTTGAGATTAATTGTATAGAACTAGTCGTTATAGCTTTATACTATAGAACAGAGAGACCATAATCACCGCGGATAATGAACGATGGTTAATCAAGGTGATTACAAGCTTAAAGACTTTACGATTAAGATACGATAGTGAGACACACGCCTCGAACACGGATATGGCAGATGCGGATTCGATAAACGTCACGATCCCTACTATAGCAATTTCACTATCGATATATCATATACTTACCTGAGGAGATAGGTATAAGTGGGGAATATGGCCATATCTGATCGCTTGGTTCATTCGCAGTATCTCCACAGTATCGTTTTATTCGCCGCGCGTTTAAATAAACATACTTCAAATTGTCATATATGCGCTGATAATTAGAAAAGATCCAAGACTCCGGTTTTGTGGAATTGGAAAACCTTGTTGAAATTTATACAAGTAAGTTTTAAAATAAGTTTAAATATCATGGAATAAACTTTACGAGAGGAAACGGCATGTGGGTTGTCATTCTAATTAAATACTTTTTTAAGTCAGATTAACCAAAAAAGTTCATATGGTTTTTATTAAAAGGAAAATATGTGCATATTATCATGAAAAAATAATTAATACTAAAAGTTTTATCATTAGCACTAAAGTGTGAACATTTGACAAATTTTCTACAAATTAGACTCGACCTTCAATCCATATTTATTAAGGAAAATCGACCAGCAAACTTCCTTGATTACGCGATAAACTCAAACTCAAAAATTAGTTATTAAAGGTCAGACACGAGTTTTGTGTCTTTCATTATCTTAAAAAATTTCGCATGACTCTTTTAAAATAGATTAAATGATAAAGTTAATTAAATAAATTTATAACAAAATTACTTTAAATCATATTAATATAATTAATGTTACGTTGAATGTACGTATTTGTAATAATATAAGAATATTTTTTTATTGTAAGAATCTATTATGTATAATTTGAGATGTGTGAATTTTAGAAATCTTTCACATGAATTATCAGTATCACATAAAAAGATAAATTATACACATACATTTAGCATAAATTCTTTATGAATATTTATAGCGAAAAGAGGAATCCGAATTATTTAATACATATAGATGTATGTAAAAAGTTTTTTTTTCTAATTAATTAATAATTTGATTACGATATGACTCAAGTAATTAGCGTGCTTGGAAAGTATGTATAGAAAATGTAAATTGAATATAAATTGCGCGCGTGTGTATATTATAATTTCTTGCATGATTTTTGACAGAAGACGCAATGCACATTAAATTACAATAATAACAATAGCTATCTAACTGTCTAATATTTCTCTTTTATGTCATGCGTAGAATATTTCATCATTATTGTGCTGTTGCTCGTAAGTTTCATCCGATAGAGTTGTATAGTTGTACGCGACGGTGACAGTAGAGTGAAAATGACAACTGATGTGCCAGAAACTAATTGAATTGCATGATATGAGTATAAACGCATATGCAAGGTTGTCCTGATTTTCGTAGACTAATACTCTTTGATATGGCATTTATTATATAATTTATTATATAATTAATGTACATATAATATTATTTATTGTATAGTTGCCATTTAAATCTTATAATATTTGTAATCAATATTATGAATATTATTTTCACTGTTTCAAATGATGATGGCAAGTGGATTTTAAGCATCGTTTTAATTTTATATATAATTTTACATACAATTAGCATCTATTAAATGCAACTTGTTACGTCACGAACGAACATCTAAATAAGAATTTCCATGGTTTTTTATCTATTCACAATTTATGTTAATGATATGAATTTTTATTGAGGATATATCAATTTCCTTATTCTCGTTCATTAATATGTTTCTTGTTTTCGTAACGGTTGAGTGCGAAGAACCGTGGCATTGGAATTTTAAAACTAAGAGATTCACTGAATATACATTTGATTAATTTTTAACATCGACAGAGTATTCTGCAAATTATTTATCATTTGATGCAATTGATAAAATAAACAAATGGAATTAATTTTAAAATATAAAATAAAGATTGTGTACCTCGTTTCTTTCATAGCTAATTTGATTATATGCATTCATATATACAGTCATATATTAAGTACGTCCTCACTCACCTTGTTGTATCATTTTCAATGTCAATTGAATACAGAAAAGAAATTCGAATGAATGAGCTAAGTGCATCCAACCAAGTTCGCTATCAAAAATTCTGAGTGAGAAACTGGTCTGACTGGTATCCTCGCTTATAATTAAATTCTTATATTCGTATACTGAGGAATTGTATTCGACAAATATTCGACAAATATTCATACAAACGGCAGTCTTTCGTTTTTACGTTACAGATTTTCATCAAAGTCCATTTGCGCAGTGTTACTCGACGTTTTGTCGATAAACTTGTTTTGCTCTACGTTAACGTGTGCATCTATTTGTGTGTGACAGGATTTCAGTTTGATCGGCGCGTTACATATTCCGAACGACGTGCGCGATCGGAATGGAAATTGTATCAGGTGCGATTAAGGTGCGTGAAAGGAGCAATATATCCAATCCGAAGGACAGATTGCCTATCGATGTTCTGACGACTGTGTAGCTCACCAAACGGAAAATGGTTATGCAATTCTGTTCGGGGAATTTTGTTAATACATTTCTATATAAAATCATATCAAAACCGGTATTACAATGTTAGTAGCAATAAAGCACGAATTAAAAGCAACATTCATATGCATTTAAAAAAGTGCATCCGGCCGAGTTCACTATTAAAAATTCTGAGCGAGGGGGGGGGGATGGGGGAACTGGCCTAAATATTCTTACTTAAAATTAAGTTCTTATATTCGTATGCTAAGAAATGAGCCGCGTTCAGCAGAACAATTGCTAAATATCGTTTTGTCATTGATTTGTTGAGTCTAAAAGTAAAAGTCAATCACATTCGATTGCTACTAAGAGTTTGTTCTGCTGAACATGTCCACTGCAATCAACAAATATTCGTACAAAAACAGCAGTTTTTCATTTTTCTATGTTGCAGACATAAAATGATATTAGTTCATCATATATTACGACATAATGTTACACATGCCGTTTTCACATTCGCTCACTACCTTGAAATCGTTATTGGCTTTACGCAAATTGCGTGACTGATTATTCTAGGAATAAATGTGAATATTCAGTTTCAGTTTTAATTTTCCAGTTCGTAATCATTTACCGATATCTTTTGAATGGAAATTGCGATTGAGATAACGAGATCTAATAATTCAATCGAAATGTATATTTGCAGATAAAAATGTATATTGAGATATGAAATCTCAATCGCAAATTATAGAAAATGAAACATGTATATCAGGATTTTTCTATATAATAGGCAAATAACATTAAAAGCACAGTTATTATAAATTCTCCTCTTCATTTTTATGTCTTTTGAAAAATAGTCGATAATAATTTACAGTACTTTATTGATTGACAAAATTATATTGAAATATCGTACATATTTTTAGAAAGACATTAACGGCGCTATAGATACAGCTAAATAACTGGACATTGATTAAATCATGACGGTTGATAAAACCGAGCCAAGAGGATTTGTAAAAGTATCGACCCCGAATTTTGAGCCATCAGAACGATGGCGAATTATAAGAAATATTTTAGCGATCAGTTGTGCTTTTATGATGAATTTTATTGCCTTTATGGGAGCCTCGAATTTACAAAGCTCTGTCAATGCGGATCAATCACTTGGTACATTTACTTTATCGGCGATTTACGGCAGTCTGCTCTTCAGCAATATTTTTCTACCCGCTCTCGTCATAAGGTAAGATTTAGATAATCTAATTTATATACTTCTCTTACATCTCTTTGTATTGCTTAATGTGATTTCTTATAATAAATCGAAAACCGGTATAACCTGATGCGATAGCAATTTGATCATATTTTTGATGACTATCGTGATAAATATTCCTCGCCTCGGGTTGGAGAAGAATTGTCATCAAATTTGATTGCTCTTACTCGTTATCGTGATGGAATAAATCGAGAATTTTGGGAAGTATATATCGGAAAAGAGCCTTGGATCATCATAAACGATGAGAGCACTCAATATATATAAGTGGAACATATAGGGGATTAGTTCTACAGAGTCCCACGCTACTAAACTTTATTACGCGCGTTGTCATTTTCACCTTGACCCAGAATTATGTCGCATGAAACACCATTATTCATTATAAATTGTGTGGGTTCCATTAGTCGAGAGTAAGATAAACGTATCTGCGTGAAAATTGGGTACATCTTTCTCATCAACGTAACTTTAATTTGTTCTTATATTTTTGATTATCTTAAGTGCAGACTTAAAGTATATAGTTCTTTCACTGAACGGGATCGTAAAATTGCTTAAGCTCATATTTAAGAAGTGATTTCGAATACGATCATAAATACAAATCTTAGAAACACTTTGACGAAATTTTATTTAAAGAACAGTTTAATTAATTAATCTTAATAAATAAATAAATAAATAAATTTATATAAATCTTTATTACAGTTGGTTAGGATGCAAGTGGACAATGTCTGTTTCCATATTGGCTTATATGCCTTTCATAGCTGCTCAGTTTTACCCAAAATTTTATACAATGATTCCCGCCGGATTATCCGTAGGATTAGGCGGAGGACCGCTTTGGTGCGCAAAATGTACTTATTTAACTGTAGTGGCAGAAGCCTACTCAACTGTCTCGGATATAGCCGCAAATGTTCTTGTCACAAGATTCTTCGGTCTCTTCTTCATGTTCTATCAAATGGCGCAGGTGTGGGGAAATCTTATATCTTCAGCAGGTGGGTTATATTGCGAATATGTAGCTTACGGATATATGCGGATGGTCAACTTTATCTCGGGATTATACGTGCCGAGAAAAATATTTGCATATAAATTATTTTGTCTTCGACTCAGGTGATACTTTGCTTACAAATGTCAATTTTAATGATGTGGAATAGTGTTGTAAGAATAAATTGATCGTCGTCGCGATGCTTCATGGTATATATATATAAAACAGAATGCTTTGTTGTTATAAACACGAACGAATTGTATAAGAAATATTTATAAGCCAATATAAATTAATATTCAGAGACTCGCAAATATCTTGTAATTCAATTTGATTATTTTTTTGTTTTTGCATATAATATGGTATATATAATTATATTTATAAAATAAAAATATAATAAAAAAATTTATTAATAATAAAAAAAAAAAAATAAAAAATAAAATAATTAAATTATAATTACTTGAGTATTGTTAAATTTAAAACGCAATAATAAACAATCGTTAGTCAAAATCACGAATCAAAACGAAGTAAGACAAAGCGAATAATCTATGCGATTCTCGCGGAAGCGCATATGAATGCATCGCTGTTGAGCTATAAAAATGCGAGCGTCGATGAAAACGAAATTAAGTTACTGTTGACGTGATCAGAAGAATATAAACTAACGAATCAAAGTTATATGTTTACGTCATAATCAAAAAATTGTTTGGATATTCTGACAATTATATTTCGCTCTATTGAATATGCAAATATGCTTATTTGATTATCGACATAATAATCGATAACATGTTTATGTTTGTACTGTGTTATTGTATTTAAGTTTTTAACGCATTCATAAATTCTGCGGTAAATGTACCTTTTTCACACAAAAATAATTTTATTATTAATAATCAAATGTTTTCTTCATGTTTTTTACGTCTTTTTTACGAATACAGTTCTTTCTTATGGAATTGAAACGGTTACCAGAAATGTCACTCTGAACAATAGTATTGTGGCAGAAAAATGTGGTGCAAATTTCTGTGGAGTGTCTGACATAGATCAAAATCCGAATCTGCAGCGACCTTCTGTAGAACGAATATACTTAATTGCTGGAATTTACTTAGGTTGTATGATATTAGCTTGTCTAATAATTGCATTCGGCGTTGATTCCTTATCCAGGTAATTCTGCATTTATATTTCGCTCATCCATATCACACACAAACGTATCAAAATATACTTACATAATAAGAATTACAGAATTATATTGCATAAGAATTTCTTAACGGTATAATTCTTATTTTATAGGTACGATAGAAACAGAACCAGCACGGTGAAAGGAACGTCTGGATTCAAACTTCTGGCCGTGACATTAAAATTATTGAAAGAAAAAAACCAACTTTTAATATTGCCGATAATATTGTTTATCGGAGCTGAGCAAGCATTCTTATTTGCTGATTACAATGCAGTTAGTAAATTACATTTACAGGAGGAAAAAAACATTTAATATAAAATCTAAATGTTATAAAAATAAGAAAAAGATTCTTCTTTTCTAAGAAATCAATAACAATTTATATTTATTGCAGTCATTCGTTTCTTGCGCTAAGGGAATTAGCAATGTCGGTTACGTGATGATATGTTTTGGTGTCACAAATGCTATAGCCGCGCTCGCCACAGGATCTATCGTAAAGTTGACAGGAAGAAAGCCCGTAATGATTTTTGCTTTTTGTTTGCACTTGAGTCTTTTCTTCTTCATGTTAAGATGGAAACCGACACCAGAACAGGGCATCATCTTCTTTCTGGTGTCAGGTTTATGGGGTGTGTGTGATTCGATCTGGCTGGTACAAGTTAATGGTGAGCGAAAATCAATAAAATTTCTTGTTAACATTGCAGAATAGTTTAATACATCTAAAATATTGTACCATATATTGTTAATCATTTCAAAATTATTGTGCAATGATAATTAAATCGAACTTCCTGATTTAGTTGCTGCGTGTAAGATTGTACCGACAGACATGAATATTTCGTATTCTACCGACGATACTATATCAACGAATAGTACAAAATCTAACTTACACAGATTTTTCTAAAAAATATTCTATTAGTGACTATATTCGAAATAATAGAATCTAATTAGTCTCAATTATTAGTTTAGAAAAACATTACTAATTGTTTGCAAATTATTTTAGCACTGAGCGGTATATTATTTCCTGGTCAAGAAGAGGCAGCTTTCTCCAATTTCCGCTTGTGGGAATCCACTGGTTCGGTGATAACATACATATACAGTCCGTATTTATGTACCTTTACGAAATTATACCTCTTAATCGGAATATTGTGCGTTGGAATGATCGGTTATGGCATTATCGAGTGGTCAGGTAAAATAAATAGAGTTATTTCTAACGACAAGCCTGATTTTGAATTGGTTAATAGAACTGACTAATAAATTTGGATAATAAATTTTACTAACAAAAAGATTAAGCGACAAAAAGCAGTGTTATCATAGAGTAGGTATTTTTTTCTCAGTCAATAACAAAGGAAATTTTTATCTTTTGATGTTATTTAATACTAAAGTACTAAAATAAGGGAATTATAAAGATATATCTTTAAGGAAAAATTAGATATTGAAAAAGACGATTGAAATACTTTTGATTTTATCACTTGCTTAATAATGATTCTTTGCTATTAATAATATATATATATATAAGAAATAACTTGTAGAATCTACTATGTACCTGAAATTATATTAGAGTAAGAAAAAATGTATTTTTATGAACTAAAACATAATATTAAGAAGAGAAATTTCTATAAGAAATTCTCATACAATTATAGCTTAAAAATGATTTTTTTCATTTTTTATAGCTAAATATGTTATATGCACAATATTACAAAAATCGTATAAATAATATTTTTATTTGAAATTATTTATGTAAAAATCAAACGAAATTTTAATCGCGAAAAGCAATAGGTGCGATTTTTTATTATTTGTACCACAATATATGTTTTTATTTTATATTTTTGTGGACACCTACTAAATTTTACACAGGTATTCGCTTAACGGCTAAGATTCTTGTCCTTCATTTAAATACGTAATTTAATGTTACATCGTGTGCCTAGGTGCTAACATTCAAGCTAGAGCTACGGCTGCTTAGTTTAATTGTATACTTATGTGCTTAATTGCCGACTGTGTGCTTATTTCGTTGCCAAAATCAATTGATTCCCGCCTTCAGCGAAAGCGGCTTACCGAATTGCGTGATTTTCTTTCCATAATAAGGTCGATCGATGTTCTCCGACAGTGGCAATGTCGAATCAATTGATCGGCGAGTCGTATTTTTAGCATCGTTAAATTGCTGATTGTATCGTGATTATTAGCTTAACTTTGCGTCCATCGTATTTACAATTCAAGTGTTCTGCAGTTCAGTTATATACTTTATAAAACGTAGTAGGAACTTTGGTTTCGCTGGGCAATGTTTCAGGAGCAGTTTCCTCTTATTGATTTGTGATTTTTTTTTACTTTATGACGCGACATGGTTTTAGTTTTTTAGGGATGTTTATTTTTTCTTTATTATTCGGTTATGTGACGCAGGGTTATCCGTTCTTATTTTTTTTCTATTTTATAAAAATCACCAGATAAAGCGAGCAAAAATTCAGCTGGAAACTGCTATAAAACATTTGCCCGTGGATCTATCTTCCTTAGAAATATGACATTCACGAATACAATTCACATGTTTTTTGTAATACTCATGTTTATATTTTCATAAGGATCTATTCGAATATTTCAATTTCACGAAGAAAATACACATGATTCTTAAACTGTTTTCGCGTTTTTATTTTTATCACTATCGCGCGTCTTTTGACGCTCTGCTCTTTTTCTCATTTCTTTTTTTCTTTTCTCTTTCTCCTCCTTTCATTCTTTCTTTCTCTCTTTCTCGTATAACAAAATTTAATAACCGGAATATTTCTGTACAAACATTTTTTTATCAAAAAGGATAACATACACATCCCCACTAATAAAAATTTTGAATTTTGAGTTTTACTTCGTATATCTTTCCGACCCTCACTCGTGTCTTTCTCTCTCATCCTCTCTTTTATTCGTATAATACAATTATTTTAGGAACAGATCACTTTGCTCATCTCAGGCTCTTAAAAGTAAAACCTTAAAATATGTTTTATTTTTAGAAATTTATTATTTTTTAACCATGTAAATTTTCTTTGCATGAATTCAGCTATTTATAATAGCTATGATATAATAAAAGTTAATTATATAATATTACAATATGTGTATCGTAATATGTACAGGCTACCCCTTGCGCCCCTAGCTACGCATCATGTTAAAGATTTCACGATATTATCGTAGCGAATAGCCCATTATATAAAGAAGATGAAGTACATTTTATGCACAATCTTACCCATTAAACGTACTTGTCTGCTAAATATTAAGAAAACCGTACTTTATGGGCTTTATTTAAATATCCTTTTACGCGGAAATACGACTGCGGGTTGTCGATCGCTTGTTGCTAAATGACTGCGTCACGACATAATGCGTTCGTATGACGCATGCAAATCAATCGTCTAATAGTTATGATGTGTGGGCGATTTTACATGGCCATTTATATATTTATTTATTGTTATAATTTTTCTCTTTGTTAAAAGGGACACAGTAATAATGCATAAATAATTCTTCGATTTCAAAAAAATCACGCATCTGTAGTATTTGTCGCAATACGAATCTACATTCGCGAAAGAATATACGAATAGAATATTATATTTGACTGCCATCAGAGCTTTTCTTTCTTTCGCGTGATTATAAATACGATTTATAAAATCAAGATAGAAATATGGAACAATACACGGAAGCGTTTTTCGTAATCGAAGAATTATGTTCGTCGATTATCCCGCAGATCGGAATCGAGCTCTAGTAAAATCCAAGTTTCATCCGAGCTTTCATCGTTATTCAGCGAATAAGCATATATGTATAGGAACGAAGGATGCGTGCTCGTTTAACACGTATACGTCTTATATGGCAGATTATTACGGACTAGTTTTGCAGAAACTCGAATCTCGTCTGTCCCTAACCGTCTCTTTCCTACAGGACTAACAAATACAACTTCAGGAGCGGCGTGTGGTATATAATCGTTTATAGCATACTTTCAAAGACGTTATTGCGTTATTTAGTCACTAAAGGAATTTCATTGATTTTTCTAGATACACGTGTAATTTACAAATCTCGCGCGCACTAAAAACTCTTCACCGATCTGTTACCGAAATTATAACAGAAATATTATTATTGCTCGTTTTAATTGTGTATGTATGTAAGGGATTTGATATTATATAATCAATAGAGAGAGGCGATGAGATTTTGTATTTATTATTTAAGCGATATTTTTATTTACGCAACTCAACGAGCGACAACGATATTTCAAGATCGGATGTAATTAATTTTCTTGAAGATTCGGTTCTCGAATTCAGTTACAGTTCTTATTGCGCGCAAAAGATTACCACCCATCGAGTGTTTCGATTTTGAGTGCATTCTCGATTGTTATGCCATTTGATTATGTATTGATTGCACGTAGCTGTTAAAATGTTCGCCGCTTTCTCGTAAATAACCGTTTTGAAAAGGTATAGTTATATTTTTATTCATTATATATCTGCGCGACGACTTACATACCTTTCCGCCCGATTTTGATGGATTAGTTTCGAGAAACATACATGTCCCGATGTGTCACATTCAAGCAATTAATTAATTAAGACGTATGGAAGCGACTTTTCTATCGTTGCTCGATAAACTTTTCACGTAATTTTGATCGTCGAGGAATTCTTTGTTACTCGATTCGTTGATGCTTACCAATTGTCAATAACTTGTTTGTTCGAAACTGGATCAGTTAGTCAAAGTGTGTTCTCTGGATATATATCTATGAAAATTGGAAGCGCGCGACGGATTGGTACCAAATGAGAGACAACGATTTTAGATTATCAGTTTTCGATATTCGACTCATGTATACATCACATATTCGTAGATTAAAGCTATTTACATATAGATGTCGTATACACCTGCGATCACAATATTCGAAGGATCTCGCCTCGATCTAGAACGATCTTTCCGTGTCGGATCGAATTTGACAACTATGATCTTTCTTCGGTAAATGCTTTTTCTCTTCAGTTCCGTAATGTGCCACGGAAAGTCGTTCTCTCACGTGCGATTCAATTTATTTATATTACTAGAAGAAACGCGATATTTGAAAAATTTCACGGAACGTGTTTCTCATCGCTCGCTTCAGCTTGAAGCTTTTCTCATATGTTGCTCGGTTGATCGGTAGATGTAGTCCTTCCCTATACAACGCCCTTCGACATCATCCTCACCGTGTTCTTCAAAGCTTGCCTTTTATTACAGAACCAGATTCTTATCACCTCCCTATCGTATCCTAGTCGGTGCGCTAAAGTCGTGATTTCGTTACCTGTAAGAAAGAAGAATTGAAATTTTTAATGTGTTAAAGACAAAGATTTGAAAAAAAATAAATTAATACCGAGAGATTTAATAATATAATATAAGTTAGTAATATAAAAGCCAATCATATGTTAATAGGCGAAAACGAAAAACATTTAAAGAAACAAATTAGTCGTTTCATTAATTAATTTAATAGGGATAAATAAAAGACGCGAGCAACTAACCGGTGGGATGAGTGTTTCTGTCAAAATGTGCGTTCAGCAGTTCCAAAGCTTGAGGCGTAAAGGATGTCCGTCGTTTTCGCTTCTTGCTTGGTTCGACCCCGATGAAGTCCGTCAGATGATTAACGCCGCTCTTGTACCTGGAATCAGATGCACTACTCTTGCTCAAATTCGGAAGATTGCATCATCGATGCAATATGTTAACATTATCATGCCCGTTATGATTAATTTTGTACGTTTTTGAGTGCTTGCAATTATAGCCGCGAAATAGGATCCTGTTTAAAGATCTGAGTTAATCACCACGTTTTTGCAATAATTAATTACAACCACGAGTCTACAGATATTGAGTTTAGCATTTTTCTTGCAATTTATTGAAGTGTTATTGTCAGAGATAAATCAAATATGAAAAAAATAATTCTATTTATCGTTTTGCAAGCTCGTAATTACGTTAATGCAATATAGAATGCTGATTAAAAAAGAAAATCGCAGATATTTCGGACGTTCGGTCGCAAATATCCCATTTAGTATTGAATTTTTCCCCGGATATACAGCTCGGTTGATTCACGAGCCGAACTTATTCCATGTGTATCGCGAAACAGACCTTGCGACGGCAACGTCGGCGTCGATGTCGACACGAATAAAATTAGCAATCGAATAGTCTCGTGACGCTTTTAAATTTCAATTTCTATTTTATTCATTATCCAATGAGCATATTGAATCTCGAATAGTTTCTGCGTTAAAATCGACACATTCGTTATTTCTCAATTATTTTCTGATGGCTAATTAAAATGTTTAATTAAACTAATGTACGTTATCTTTTAATGATTTTATAATAATTATTGAATTTATCATTATGTCTCCCGTTGCAGAATTCGTCGATCATAGCTATCCTTCTCGTGATATTATTATAACAAATAAGTTGAAAGAAATTTATAAATTTCCGATCTCGAGAGTCTTGAATCGAGAATATGCAAACTTTTTTGGCATCGTGCGACTAGTCGACGTAATTTCATTCGACGAATAGTATTATCGGGTGGTACAACGCGACATGGAAAAAGCTCGTGGTCGCGACAGTAAACAGGAGAACTTCCGTTGGGACTCCCGGGTGAGCGATGAGAAGCGGTTCGGGATAGAGGCTGCGGGAACAGAGAGAAAGAGAAAGAGAGAGAGAGAGAAGGAGAGAGCTCGACGTGGTGATACGGTTATAGGTACGGTTGCAATGCCCCAGCTCAAAATTTATGTTTTTAATTTAACTCCGAATGACCAACTGTCGAGTCGAAAAAAAAGTACACGGGGAGACATTAGCATCGCGAGGTAATATTTCGTCGAATTCGCGAAAACAATATGCTAATGGAGAAGTCGGTGTGAGAGCGCGAAGAACCGACGGACCGATTCGATGGGGTTGGGATGCCATATCGTTGGTATGCGTTGTATATATGCGTATATAGCGACGAGTGCAATGGAGAGAAGCACCGGATGCAAGGAGAGGAGGAAGAGGTGGGCGAAGAAAGAGATGAAGTAAATGCGAGTTAATACATAAAAGACGCAAAGAGAGAAAGAGAGAAAGAGGGATGAGGGAAGAAAGAGAAACTCGAAACTGCGTATAACTCGTGCGTAGGTGTACAAAGTATTGTATACATATACAGGTATAAGAGAGGGATATACGTAGAGAGGTTTAGACAGACGATGGAAAGGAAGAAAGACGAAAACAGAAGGAAGATGGAAGCTGCGAGTGGAAGGAACGACAGAGAGAAAGGGACGTGGAAAGTGGAGAGAGAGAGAGAGAAGGGAGGAAGGGAACGTCGCGCTGCCATGGGTAAGAGCGAGGTGACGGCGATGGTAAGGGGAGGGAGAGACGCAGGGGGAGAGGTACATCAGAAACCTGATTTTAATTAGTCCACAGTTTAATTACTCGGCAGATAAATCGTGCACGTGCACCGCATAAACTAGCCGCTTTCATTTTTCCCGGACGCGGCCGGCACACGGTCGACGCTTAGTTCTACGCCGCGCGAATGCAGGATGGGTCATTGTTGTTACCGGTTTTCCCCGTGAAAAGAGAAACGTACACCCGTCACCACTTCCGTCATCGAATGATTCGATTATATGTGCCGCGCTGCGCGGATCTTTCTCACGCGGATCGAAACGGAATGATTACCGTTTTAATCACCAAGAACGATCGCTGATCACTTTTGCGCAAATAAATACGATTTTTTGATACAGCGATGCTTTTTCTCTTACTTATACTTGTAGTTGCAAATGTAGAAATTATGCGAACATCTCTCCCGATCCGCTTTTATATTAATATTTCTTATAGCGCTAAATGTCACACCCAATTCTAAATTATATTTTATAATCTCGTATGAATATGCATAATGTTTAGCATTAAGAATTATGCAGATATTTAAATGAGGAATTGAATAAGGAATCACTTAGAATATCCAGCCTCTTTTGAGTAATACGAAAATTGTATATAATTAAGTGATAATGAAAATAGAGAAATCAGGGAAAGAACATAATAACAATATTAATATAACATCTAACTTGTGTGTGCGCGTATGTGTGGATGATAAGATCTTAATCCAATTTAATTTCAAAAAAGTTACATGCGAAGAGTGGAGAGTGCATTAGCACTCTGATTGCGCGATGTCAAAAAATATCGTGATGCTTTTTAATCGTATCGCGATTCATATAACAGCTACATGGATTCCTGATTAGCTCCCGGCGTAAAGTTCATTAGACTTTATATATCGACTCGTAAAATTTACACCTCATGGAAATACCGAGCCCGAGATTCTTAAGTAGGATCGGTGAATCTTTCGCGACACAGCTAAAGCCATCGTAGCCGCGTTTGCCGCGTAGCTGCCTGTAGCAAATAGCGATCGCGCAGTAACGGTTTCTTCCATTCTAATTAACATTCCGCGTATTTATTAGACGCAGATCCGCAATTAATCAGGTGAATTCAATTAGCGAATTACCAATTAGCACGTACACGTTCGCACGCTCTCGCGCAGATGTGAAGTCGAGGTCGCATTGGACGATTGCGAAATAATCATGTATCACATGCAACGTTAGAACTTGACTCGTAATCGAGAGAATTCCGCGCGACTAGAGAGCTTCAGTTGTTGTTTAAATTAATTACGAGAGCGAGAGATTATATGGTAGATCAAAAAGAACGTTGCGTTTATGTGTTGAAGGTCTAATTTGAGAAAGAAACATCTTCTCACGGATTGCTCGCGATTATTCTTAAAATATCGTAGGAATACTACTCACCTCTCTTCTGCCTCCTTCATCCACCTCTCGAGGACCGGCTTAATTTTCTGCGCGCTTTTCGGCGTAATGTCCAGCTTTTCGAATCTGAAGCCAAGAATAAGGCTTGATCCATCTTCTTGGATTCCATTTCTCGGGTAATTGATAAAAATGATGGAAGGAAATGGATGTGCGTGTCGAGAGAAGGCGACACAAAGACGTAAAAAGATGAAATGTCCAACTTCAAACATAATATAACATGTACGCAATGTAATAAAATGTTCATTTGTGGAAATTCAAATTGTTTGAAATATTTTCTCTGAGTATTTCTCGCTTTTTATTTACGTCTTTGTCCCACTAAAGGAGCACTAAGAGACATGCATTGATTCAATAACAGGACATTGACAATGCGTGCATGCTTTAAGGTTTGGTGATGCCGTGTATGATGTTGCCAACGCGCTACGCAAACGCTTTTCTCGCGCGGGCAAAAGTTCGAGTCTCTTGGATTAAATCGTAAAGCAATCGAGAGCTTTTAGACTCGACGAACGTTAAAAATCGCGAGAGTCCTTCGACTTTATTCTATTCTTTTATTCTTAGCGCGTTGGCGACATCATGCCCAAGTTTGCCAATGCCCTGGCTCGAAGAAAGTTAATTTTAGAAGTGCTCCTTTCGCATCTCTTTTCCGAACGAAATTAGAAATTAGTGAGAGTGTTTGTGCAGCTATACCCAAATACTGCCAATTCTAAAGCGGGAGAGGACCGCGAATCGGACGAACGCAAGTGACGAAGAGGAAGAGAGAAGAGAGAACGATTATCGTCTATCTTGTTCTTACGCGGGATGCATCGTTGATTTTAACGATTGATTAATCAAATTATACTCTCTCCCTCTCTCTCTTTTTAAAGCTCCTTCTCACGACCGTCGGAAGGTTCTCAATTTTCCATCGTTGGGTATAACTGCGATTTCTTAAAGGATTTTCGAGTTTTAGATTTTTAGGTAAATTAAGTAACGCATGAGGGGTGAACGTACGTAGCTTGCTGCTGAGAGGCAATCTGCGAGGCAGCGTACATCTGGGTAGCCAGGGCACTGGGGAACAATCACCAATGCTTATGTTAGTTGATACGATAAGAATTTTTTAAGAGGTATAAACTTTTTCTCTTTGTTTGTTACCGGCATCACCACGGTGGTTCCCAATCGTATTTCGAAGATGCGCTCGATCGACGAAGAAGGTAAATAGCATAACGGTTTAGAAAGCCCATGTGCTCATAAACATTTATTAAATATTATACATTCACAATGAACGTAATAATCTTGTAAAATTTCTACAAATGTCTTTAAATAAATATAATTTATTGATAATTATTGATAATTTCAGAAATTAGATTTACATTTAAACTGCAGCATAAATCAGGAACCATCGTGGTGTATTATGGTATAAATAAGTTTATCTTTCATAGCACCTCAAAATTGATAATGTGCCTGCAAAAGCTGCATCGAAAATTTTCCAGTCTTTGAACGAATTTCAAATAAGTTTCGATAAATCAGACGCGAATGGTAATTCTGTTAAACATTATCACACGAGAATGAAAAGAAAAATGTAAAATCTGCTTCGCGATTTTCTTAGCTTTACATTCGGGCATTTATTCCTAATAGAAGATACTATTATAAAATCAACGAACGGATATATGTATATATATATAACCGTGAACTATCTCTCTTTTTGCTACTCTGTAAACAAATTCCAACCCTTTCTACGCCATTTCCAGTGACCTGGCACACTGTCGTTTTACATTCTATCTTATTATTGAATTCTCATTAGCGACGTCCATTTCGACGAACGCGAGGAGGACGAAACAACGAAAACTAACCTGCATATGGCACTTTGACTGTATGCGGGCCCTTCGGTGACACTGAGGGCCTGCCCGACCTGAGTCTGTGTCAGACCCAGAGACAGTCTGCGTAGCTTGAAGACCTTCGCGAACTCCTTGATCTCGTCCAAATTGATCCCATCAACCACGTTATTAGTGGCCTCATTGATCGTTGGCTGGTCTGTAATGAAAATACATACAACGCTCTACTCCCATTTTTCTGATAAATAAAAAATTATGCTATAAAATTTACGCAATTTACTGCTATTTTTAGCAAAGAATTTTTAATAAAGAAAGTTAAGTCTAATTATTTAATATGTTGAATCAATTCTAAATAAATTAAACAAAAGATTTGAATTATTATATTGTTAGTTCATTATTTTCAATATTCTTTTAATAGTCTTATTAGGGATTTTTATTTTTTTACAAGAGCCATTATATTTAAACGAATTCTTGATTCTATAAATCATAAGTTTCTTACGGATACAATATCGAGCCAATCGTGAACGAGATGAAATATTCGTGGTTCAAGGGTTAATGCGATAAACATTCTTGCGTCACGCGTATGATCGGTTTTATGATTCTAATGGTGCATTTTTAGCACAACCCAGGGATTCATTGCCAATCATTCGAGCGCACATTTCAATCGATTCATCGGAACACACCGAAGCTTTTGCTTCGAGAAGGCTAATGACAGGCCCCTTCGTTAAAGTAGCTCGAGTTACAACGATTTCTCTCGTAAATCTGTCATCCCGAATATATACGCATGCAATAGAAATATCTACATATTCTCTCTTTCTTTCTCTCTTTCTCTGTAATCTTGACTAGTCCGCCTGGTTTCCGCGCAATAACCTGCAAATCCTTCTTTTACGATAATATTTCTATGATCATTAATTTTCGATCGAAACCCCAAGTACTTTGTGCATTTCAAACACAAAGTGCGAGTACATTAGACTCGGCTATGACTCAATAAAAGATTTGTCATTTAATATAATCAACTTAAATTTAGAAGAGCTCTATATCTTTGGTCATATGATCACGCTTATTGATTAATTTTTTTCAAGTTTTAAATTAAATTAATTCAAGTTTTAAATTAATTATTTAAAATAATTTAATAAGCTGCAAAAAATAATTTAATAAATTGTAAGTTGCATTGAATTAAATTTGAAATAGATACAAGATTTTTATAAAAGGTCAACAACTTATATATTTATATACATATAAAACTTGAAATATATTAACTATACAACAATTATACAATAGAAATAATATAAGATAATTATTCTTTGCATAATTGTGACTTTGCATCCTGTTCTCTATACAAATCATTGAAATTCTATCGGAGAATGGTTAACAAAGGCAAATATTTATGAAATAATGCTCCCATCTAACACTAGCAATTGAGAATCGTTAGCTTCACGAGTTGAATGATTATTCCACCGCGTCAGAATGACGAAGTGCCAGTCTACGATGATTGTAAGTTATTAAAATTATTGTCAGCCAACACGAGGTTACGCGCGCTGCTGGAATCTTTATGGCTTCCTAGAAGGCAGTGAGGAACGAACTAATGCCCCGTAATGAGCCCAGTGCTACACAATATCCTATTACAGTTATCAAACAATCGATGATCGTTCGAAATATTATTATTCGCAGCTATAAATACGCATTTAATTATTAAATCGCTTCTTCCGCGACGGCAGTAATGCTTCACTGTATTGTTGGAGAGAAGCATCCGAGTAAAGTCGATATTGAAAAATCAAATATGTGCGCTTTAATTATCAGAAATATAAAGTTTGTACACAATCACGCGCAACTGCGATTAACATCCTGTCAAAGATATCCGTTGGAATGTGACAACTTGGACAAGATAAAGATAAGGAGCGCGTTTGCATGTGGTAATTGCTTCTTTAAGAGAGATTATGCATGCAATTACTTGTCGACATTAGCGACTGTGCTTCTCATATAAGCAAGATGATTGCGATATAGGAAGATGATGTCCCCTGCAAAAGTTGTAATTAAAAGCTGTCAAGGAATAACAACGTGGTTACCCTCGGGGCCTCGATTATCATTTTCGCGCGCATGCTGATGTGTCATTTTAAACGCACTGCCAAGTAAACCGCACAGATCATTTCGACTTTCGACCCCCGTCGATTAATAGTTATTGCAATGAAGAAAAATAAGCTATATCTTACTCGGTGAATCGTTCAGAAGATCATCCTCCTCTTCCTTCGGGCTATGCATATTGCTCGGGGAAGCCTTTACTCCAACACCGCCTGGTCCATGCGTTGTCGTAATAGTAATCTCGCCGTTGCTGGCGGCCAATCTATTCAAAGCGGATGCGGCGGACACGACAGATTCGTTCAAAGGCGATGACTGCTCCGGTCGTTCCCTGTGATGTTTTTCCGTTGGCTGTGAACAACACAGTAGCGGGACAGATTAGCAGGGAATCTACTATAGGGATATGACAATACTCCTCTTCCGCGCCAATTATGTACTTAATAATGAGACGGAACCGCTCGGGACACTTTAGAGTTTAATTAGTGGAAGGAATGGCAGTACTGACGGAATACTTTCTTAACAAGATCGCTCGGTATCGGGAATTATTCAGGTTGCTCTGCTGATCCCGCCGCGCTTTTCTTCATATCGTGGAAACTACGATATAATCACATATTCGTCGCGTGATTCGATAAAAATCGATTTACATTCTTAAAAAAATTCGAAAATAGAAGCCAACAAAAGTACCTTTTTTAATTATAACATGTTTTTCGTGAACAATTATAGATAAAATTAAGAGAAAATGAATAATAGACTTAAAATCCTAATAAGTAATGATACATATATTAATTTTATTGCGTTTAATATGGCATGAAAAATTATATTTTATATTCATACGAGAATAGTTATCTAATTATATAAAGTACACATAATTATTTTAATTAAATTCAAAAAATGATTACAAGGAAATATATTAAACGTTATATAATTTCAACAATGTAGAATAATATAGAATTTTTAAAATATTTATTTCGCTCTTTTTAAACTCTTCTTGTAACATCGCGAATAAATTTATATTAATTGCTTACTATTTTCAAAAAAGCATGAGCTTTTGTGATAGGGACTCGTCATACATACTGTATAATGATTCATATGTGAGGTGTGTCGGTGGCTATGCTGTTGAGGCGATGTCGTTAAAAGTGGTTGCTGAGAAGCCTGAACGGCCTGTACAGCTTGCGCCGCTTGTGCTTGTGCCGCTTGGGCAGCCTGAAGCAGTTGCTGAGGCTGCATCGCGTTCAGAAGTTGTTGGCTCGCCGAGCTATTGCTCAGAAGATGCGGCAAAGCAGCAGGGTTCAGTCCTAATCCCGACGCCAGGCTGGGGCTCGTGGGAACTGATAAAAGGACAAGCAAATGCGCACATAGTACGATATACCGATGCTATGTAAATCACAGAATAGGCACAACAAGCCATAATACATATATCTCAAGATATCTAGATGTTTTGATGAGATTACAAGAGAGGTTGTTGTTTATATTATAAATTATTATAATTTAAGGAAAATAATTTATAAGAAAAAATATCGAAAGAGAGAAATTTAAAGAGACAAAAATAATAGATGTCCAATTTTAAATATCCTTATAAGATATCATTAAATTCGTGGCGGATATTTAAAAAATTATTTATGTAATGTGTGAAAATATATTGTTATTTAATTTTATATTGTACACAATTATTAATTTAAGAAAATTATTAATAAACAAAGAGAATAATATATTTCAATTTTTCTAGTAAATATATACGTGATATTTTAATAAGCACTTTAATGTAAAAAAATATATTTAGCGAAGTTTATGGCTTTGCCTAAAAAGAAACAAATATTGCGCCATATTGCTACGCTAAAGAAAATTAATTGCGTGTATTATGTCTCGTAATTTTACATCGATAAGAAAATCTTCTAAACATATTAGCACTAAACTTACCGTTGCTCGTAGGCGTGTTAAGCATGTTTTGCGGTTGAGCTAGAGACTGAAGGTTCGCCAGTGTCGTAGAAACTACTTGTCCATTACTGAGCGCCAAGTTTACCATTTGATTGTTCGTGACGTGGCTAACCGGTATGGTCAAGATAGTTTGCGTAGCGATTCCTGAGGAATACGAAACATTTTTCAAAATGACACGTCGTTCTTGACCGAATTACGAGTGAGAAGGGATAATTAATTTATGATATCCCTTGAAAGCGCTATCTCGTATAATCGTATCTCGAATCAATAGATACTTCATTTTCATTATGAACATAGTCCACGCGTCGTTGATCCAGGATGGGTGGTAAAGTTATCAGAGTCTCATAGAGGGATTATTAGGCAACCCATAGGGCAGGTAACCTCGCAGGCTAGCGTAGTTGGCAAACTATTATCGTCATCTTAATAGTGGGTACAGGTACTGGTACTGGACTGCGCTGCGAGAAGGACGCCTAATCATACTTAGAATAGTTTCGGGATTACCTCCAGCTCCGCTAATCTGATTACCCTGTACACGCGCTTAATATGATTACTGATCATGAGTACGTACCCGTGTTGCCACCTACAGCTAAGCTAAGCAAATCCCGTATTCCGAACAGCCATAAAAGTTTCACGTTCTGAGGTAAGGTCAACCGACAATCCGATTAATGTATAGTTCAAACGTTGCCGAACGATAACGCGCCGTTAATACATCGTTAATAATGCGCTGTCGACTCACATCTGACAAATTCGCTACAGTTTCAAAAATATTTTATTTATCCTATTCGCGATAACAATATTAATTGAATTCGTGTCTCATTACTAAAAGAAGAATTTTTTCTGAACTATTTTAGAAGTATCGAGAATCTTGTTATATCTAATTTATATTTGGCGGAAAGAAAGAATTGGAGGATGTTATTTTTACTCTTAATAATTAGGACGTGCATGACCTCTCAGGTATTTTAATCCTAGCCGCTTTTCGGATCTTAATTGTTCCCGCGCGACGCGAATAAAATCTCGGGCGGCTGATATCACTTTAAATAAAGCCACGGACATTCCTGTACGGACAATAATTTCTATGAACGACAACTATTGACCGCACTCTCGAGCACTCCTCGATTCATCCTCGCCGATACTCGATGTCTATCAGAGACCAATCGAGCGTTAGTCAGTTACCATCGATTGAGCCGAAAAGCAGTGCAAACATTATTTGCCGTCACGTAACTCGTCATCCTACCGCGGCCGGTCCATATCCACGAACTTCAATCCACTTAGGCGGAATCCCAAAGTTCTCCTTCTGCCTCTCGTTCCCTACCTGTTCCGTACGCTCGATCTCCATCTCTTTCTCTCTTCTCTCCCCTTTCTCTCTCTTTCTCTTTCTCTCTATCTTTCTCTTTCTCTCTCAATTGCCAGAATAGGAACTCAACTTGGTAGAAACGAAGTTAGCGCGGACCGCAATCGATATAATAGCGGCCGAATCCGCGGAGCTGCGATGTCCAGTGAGTGCTAGGGTTAGAAGCAGGGAGAGGGCGAAAGAGGGAGAGAGGGAGAGAGGAGAGAAGGACGAACCCGAGAAAGGAGGTAAAACGGGGTGGGATCCGTAGGGTTGGAGAGGGGTAGTGAGACGTTAATTATACATTGAAATTAGTTGCAGAGTTTGCCCTGTGCTCGCCGAGGCAGTCTAGGGCCACTAAGTATGGACGACGAGCCGGCCTTAGTCCGAGCTGGTCAGAGATAGTCGATATTATATTATATATCGGCACATCTTGATTGCACAACATTATGCGCTGGCACATCGTCGGGTTACTATGTGTTTCACACAGCGGACGCGCTGTGAAATCATCGGATTTTACGCAGATTTTGCGTGTAAATTATCGATGAAATTTTGAATAATTGAAATCATTACAATTATTTAAATTTTGCTCGAGACGGCGTCATCAAGGTCAATATTACGATGATGTAATGACAAGAGGAAAAGTCAATTATATATTCGGGAAATGTTGAAATTGTACGTGCTAACAAAGCTTACCTTGCGAAGTGGGGATAAGAAGCTGAGCCCCTTGAATGCCCTGAACCAATTGACCGGACGTTAGGATGAATTGAGGCATCGCAACCGGTTGCGGTTGAGATAATAGCTGAGGTAACGTCGCCATTGGAGCTGAGCTAGGTGGCAGAAGGTGGGAACCCGCCGTCGTACTCGAAGCTGTTGGTACCGTTCCACCTGGGAATGAAAATTAACAATTTCACTGCGTTAGATTACCTTTGTCATTTAATTCTCGCGCAATCCTCGATTCTGCAGTAAAGTCTTACGACTTTAACCGCGCGAGCTTCTATATCCATTTAAATTTCTACATAAGAAACTAAATTAATTTATATTTCCGCCATCTCTTACCTGACGAACTGACAGTCAGATTCAAGGGAGTATTAATTAATTGATTATTAGTTAATCCCGTCATCCCTTGAAGACCAGCGGCCAGTGACGCAACTTGTGGAAGATTTTGCAAATTCGCTAAGTTCTGGAGATTCTGAAGTGTCACCATGCCAGCCACTACGCATAAAATTTCGAAATAAAATGTCGATATGTAGTAATGTCGATATCGAGAAAAAAAATCTATATTTTGAGACATTTTGAGACATGAAGAAGAGACATCTTGTACTTACTCGTTCCGTTTAGATGAGCTTGTGCAACCGCCGCACGTTTCGCTTGATGGAGATTTTCAGGTGATGGACTCCGTCGTCTCTTTCGTGAATTCTTCATGTCGTCTATCATCATTTGATGTTCGTGAAGTGCACCACCACCTGTCGCTGGTTCGGGACTTCCAGTGCTACTCCTATCGCTATCCTGTAACAGACATACATATTCATAAATATAATTACAAATCAGATTGAAACTGGGTCACTTTCAAACTATAAGATATAAGCAAAATTAATAAAAAAATGCTTCTAAATTGAATTATGCTAATATATAATGCTAATTAATTAACAATATAATGCTAATTAATTAACAATAATATTCATTAATTAATATATATTAATATACAAATTATTTTCCTAAAGGATTACATACCATCTTGACCGTTTTCAAAATGGAATGGATCATATTTTCCCTCGTGAAAATCAATCAAACAGCTAATAAGGTTTTTACATGAGCTAACAATTTTTATTGTGGCAGTTTAATGCGAAAAACAGATTAATAATTATTTACAATTTATATAAAGGTGATATTTATTAAAATATATTATTTTAATTTGACAAAAGTGAGAAGAAGCAATGACAGAAAGTAAAATATATATATATATATATAAAAGTAGATTAGCGAAAATAATTAGCGCAATACGCAAACCAATGAGGCTTATGATACTTCGATGATCATTGTCGAATATCAATTTTCACTTACGCACAGCAATGAAAATTGAGTTCGTCTGTGTTATCTCCTGGTCCTTGCCCATAAACATAATCCAGTAACGCGTGCAAAGTGATTTAGTTATTCACGCTCAATAACACATTTTTGGAATTAACTTGGTCATCGAACCAACCGCCCGATTTAATCAATACCAATTTGATGCAGCCGCGCGTGACATACGTTATTGTAACTTCCAAAAATCTTTCAACGGCAAACAACTGCGAACAGTTATACGCAAAGGCGAGAATTACTTGAGCAAAAAAATATATTAATCACGTGTTTTCTCGTCGCTTTCTGCTTTCGCGTGCCTGCAGATATATAATTCATGCATATTTACAGAATACCGGCGGAATAATTAACGAACTCCCGGCACATTAAGGCGTGCCGTGTATTCGTATGTGTGCACGTATAGCCGAGGTTCTTAGAAGACAATCTAAATTATAATAAATCGATGGAGTATATATGCCGTAATGCTTTACCACCACGAGTGTATGTCGATGGTGTTGGTGGTGGCTGTGCCGCGGAGAGTAATGTTACCGGTGCGGCCTCTTTGCATAATGGTATGGAAATATGCCGGAACGTGTATCGCCATAGTTGGATACAGATTAAGCGTTTTAGAGCTTCGACACTCGAGTAATTCGGGAAAAAGAGTTTCCGCGGATAACTGGATCCATGAATAAATCCTGAGTAAGCTTCTTCGGTGACTATCACCTTTTACATTAGACGTGTGACTAGTCTAATTACACATGTTGATGTGAATTTTCGAGACGAACGCGTATAAAGAATATTTTAAGATGAGTTTAAGACGATGCAATAAACTCGAATCTTGCATCGGGAAGTGTAAATCATCCCTTTCATTGTCTTTTCTTCGAAGAATAGAGCGTAAAATTGACGTGAGAATAATTGAGAATGGATAAAACACGCAAATATTGTATTAATTGCATACTGTCAAACAATCTCATTACATTCAGCTCGATTCAAAAAAAAGATATCCTCTGGGTGCGGCTTGTAATCCCGGCTTGAATTTTCGTCAAAGTCGCACAATGGGCCGCGCGCGTCGCTGGTCGAGGCATTTCATTGCATAAAAAATAGATAAAGCCTGGTCGATAGGTAACGAACGAAAATAGGAGGCGCGGCAGTTCAATTTTTTTTCCACGCAAATTCGTAAACGGCTATACCACCAGTATAGCCACCCTATATTAAATGGACGAGGCGAGGGGGATTAGTTGAATGCACAAGCTCGACCATTTTGCTTGTAAAAGTGCGCACGATATACAACCAGCCGTAGAAACATATGTTTACGAGTTTTCGATATTTCACATAAATTAATCAGTGCCGCAACATCGCGACGCATAAAACGGCGGCTTTTGTATGAGATCATTGACTTTCCCCCCAATTGAATGAGAGGTTCTTTGCTTGTAAAAATAAATATTTATATGTTTTATTATACCCCTACAAACAAAGCTTATATAATTAATGCGCGTTTTAATTCAGATATAAATCAGTTTCTTAATCATAGGCAACTCTCGGATTTCAAAAGATTTTCTATTTTTATACATTTCTATGGTTTTTCATACCATCTATAAATATACATAATTACAAAGTAATAAACTTGGTATATCAATAATTCTATATGTCGCGGAAATAAGTTATAATTAGCGTTTGGTTCCTCGATTCGCGCCTCGGGACATTCAACGAATCGACTTACTCAATCAAGTCGCACGAAAGGAACGGTCGAGTCGCCCACGCTGTTGATCTCGCGGACCTTTAAAATTCTCTAGGAGAAATCGGTCGCGCGATCGATAAAAAATCCCGCGTCCATAGACCATCTCGCTAATGCGAAAAAGCGGGCTGGACCCCTCTCGCTCCCACGATCGGGTGAACGACCAGTGTGTGGAAGGCACGAAAAAAATACATGATCAGAGAGAGAGAGAGAGAGGGAAAAAGAGGGCGAACGAGCGTTCGTTCGGTTGGTCGTTGGAAATGCAACAATAAACATTACTTATCGGCGCGGGGGTCTCTAACAATACGTATACGAAGAGAAGCGGCGCGGCTGCCGGTAGCAAAGCGCAAGTTTTTTGCAATAAAGTCATTTCGAGCCGTTTGAGTTATGGGTAATTCCTGCGGAGCGCCCGGACCTGTGCGCTCTAGCTAGCTGGTCCGAGTCCGGTCCATTGATTAGTATTAATGACTTAGCTGCACTCATTTCGCCCGAATAAAAGTAATTGGATTTGGCTTCGACCCCGCGCTGTAGTTTGGCGTCGACGGCGGCGTCGGGCGGCGTCGACGGCGGCCGGCGTCGGCGGTGGCGACGGCAGTGGCTGGCAGAACAAAACTCGTGGGCGCGTGTAAAAATACATTAATATCTGTTTGCGCTTAATAAACGATAGCCGCGCTGACTTCAGACTAATGGCCGTATTCCGGAATCGGTAATACGCATTTTTATGTTTCTCTTTCTGATACGCGGCGCCGCATCGCGCCGCGCCGCACCGTGCTGGTTCCATCCCATCTTTGGTTGCGGCCGTTTCTGCCCTGGCGAACGATTTGTCGAGCAGGGCACCGTTAGCAGTTATGAAAATTGAACGATTTTTTTGGCAGGAGAAGGCTACATACGAACGCGAATTTTATTATGCGCGCGAGCTTCGGTCGAATGCAAGAAGTACGCGAGAAATATTTAGGTATTTTTTACAAATTTTTGCGAAAATTAATTTTTTATATTATATACTAAACTAATACATTAGTTAAGATATCAATGAAAAATATTGATGCATGTGTTTACCGAATTAAAGATGATAATTTTTAAAAAAGAGGATAATTTTTCTATAAATATATAATATATATAGTTAAGCATTAATATGTTTAAAGTCCAACGTATTTCAGTAATTAGATTTGACTTGATTTGAATCTCGTAGATATTTTGGAGTGTCTAAATTATTTATGGAATAATGGAATTCTATCAAATATAGCTTGCAATAAATATTGTTTATAAATACATTTGAGTATTACAAAACTAATTGATTTAATTTTCGCAAATTTTATTCGTATTCGTATTTGTATATCACTAATTATACGCGATCAATCGAGATCAATAGTTATTAATTGGAATTATTTGACACGTGAGAAAAATATATAAAAAGATCAGAGAGAATGATGAATTTCCGTCACGATTAAAGATTTTAACGAATCTTGTGGGGAAGTCGCAATTATCACCGTGGTCATTGCGAAAGGGTGTTATCGGGAATGGAAACCCAGAGAGGCAGTTGCAGAAGACCTGCTCTCTATACGAAAAGGACAAGAACGGAGACAACTAGAAAGGTAGACAGAGAGACTGTTTGACAGAGAGAGAATCGTGGAGACAGTCGGGAGAAGAAAGGAAAGGAGAAAGAAAGAGAGGAAGAGGGAGAGAGAGGGAAGAAGTAAGAGATAGAATCCGCTCGACCCTCGGTTCAGGCCGCTTTGTCTGTAAGTGTAATTAGTCCAGGGTGGGGTTCCTGGGGAGTCGAGGCTCGGGGGTATAAGGGAGGGCAAAAGAAGGGGGTGCAGTGGAGCAACGGCGTGGTTCATCCTGGCTTCCCTCGCCCCATCGCCGTGCCCCACCACCGCCTTATTTATATGCAAATGAGCTTCATTTCGCGATATTAATGTTCCACCCGAGTCGGCCTGCCTCGGCGCGAAGGGGTGCGAGGATACGCGGAAAAGGGTTCGTCCTCGTATATGTTTACGACCATTTCGCCCGCATGGACAGCAGCCGAGTCAAAATGTCAAAAATTGTGGCGACCTCAACACGCGGTCAAATAGATAATTTTGTCTTTTAGTAAATGCATGAAGTTATAAAAATGAAGAACGTCTTAATTGCAAGTTGACAGATTTTGAAGAAAGAAATATACTTGTGTCGTTGCGCTTAATTCTAATAAATTGAGAGCAATGTTATGATGTCGCAAGAAATTCGCGATTGTCTTTTTTATGCGTATCTTTTGCGTTTAATCATCATCATTAATGCTCAATCTTTACAAGCGAATTAAAAATTTCCAATAGTACGCGTTGTAGGCTCAAATCGTGGAGCTTATATAGCGCGCAGATAGTATAGATAATGACCGATTTATCGTAACGAGTGGAGCGTGGCAACGGGTAGAGACAGACCCCCATCAAGGCCCCACCGGGGTAAATTAACAACAGACAAGCCACTTGAAACATTACCGAGGCTTCCTAGCAAAGCAAGCCGGGGGTGGGCTCGCGCTGTTGCCTTACTCAACATAAATTAGGGCCGATAGAAAGGGTAGATTGCAGAATGTTGAGTGTATAACGACCGGCGCCGCGTTCTGCTGGTAACGGTGTCTCGAGCATCCGCGCGTCGCGTCTTACTCTTGCAGCACACGCGAGCCCGAAAAATCTTGCACGCCACGTAATACCCGCCCATGACTAAGAAAATTCGAGCTCTTACATCGAAGTCTCGTGTTAATCGATGCGAGATGTGTTACGTGTAAGCGCCGTTATAATTTCATTTTTCTTTTTCTCTTTTGCGCGATCAAATTTTTAATTTTTAGGAACGGATGGTGAAATGCACTGTTATATTAAATAACTAAATAAATAAATAAATATATAGATGTATATTTGCGATTTGTAAAACAAATCGAGTTTTTGTATTAAAAGAATCGAATATTTATAAATTGTAATATGATTGCTGCCAATTTCGCATCATTGCGCGATATTAAAATACGTTTTTGCATAATCATGTGGAATTGAGAGAGAAAGTGATCGTTATGCTGAACGGCGTCACCGGTAATGTCCCGAGTTCCTTCGAAAAGCTTAATTACGACGAGTCAGCGAAATAATTCGAAATAGGAGTAAACGTTTGTGCCGACGGTATTTGCATTTAATGGATATTAAAATGAATGACCATCGCTCATTACGAATGCCGCGGGGCGTCCGTGGTAAAATCGTGGGTAATGAAGTCGCGAGACGAATCTTACTTGTAAATGGATCCTTCATTATATCCAGATACAGTTCTTTGAGGAATGCGTCCTAACGACTGTTCGGACACGCTGCTAAGAAATTTATGAGAATTTCTCACTGTAATATCGAAAAATAAGATCATATAATCACCTTTATTATCTCGCAAATATAGCCTTGATGAGATATTTTGAATTAGATCTTTTTTCTCACGCAACTATACATGTTTAATATTAGTATGTGCTATCCAAACAACGAAACATATAATTAAAAAAAAGAGATAAGAATATATTTTTTCGAATATATTTTTCCATTTACATAAGTAATTATGTAAGAAATGCGTCATATGTTTCTCAAAACGTTCTCTCTCCTCTCTGACCAGTGCTAACAATCAACTCGAGCAATCCATTCCGCGTATTCTTCACGGCGGGCATCTTAATGCGCGCGAGTCGTAAACCGCGCGAACGTGGTGTAAATCTATTCGTACCGTCGTTGTTTAGCTCGGTCTGCGCCCTAAGAGAGGACGGTCGGTCGAAGTAGAAAGAGAGGAAGGACAGGGACAACGCCGGCGGGGTGGTTGAGTGAGAGAATCGGAGGTGGGTCGACCGATGCATGAATATACATGACCTTACCACCAACCCTTACACCGCAACGGGGCTCTGCTTACATTATTGTATATCTAATTCCGCGGATGGTTCTCAAAATTTGCCGACCGCCGCCGCGACGACGGCGCTTCGCGTTGGCCGCTTACATCCGGCTGAGAATCACTGCCGGCTCACGACATTATGCAGGCAGTCTACATATTATACATTCGGACTGGGATTCAATTAAGTTTGGTTAGACCAAGTCCCGCAGCCCTCTCCCGCATCCGGTCTGTACTTCCTTTCTCTGACTCGCGCCTGGTTCCAACTAGCGCACATTTTTGGTGCAACCGATATTGTCATCTAATAAGACCATCGTTTAGCTTGTTGTTCGACACTGCGAAATTCGATCTCGAAAATTTATCAATCGTGAATTAAACTATATATGTATTTGATTACGTGCGCTCTAAAAATAGTATATATGTAATAATATATATAGAGAATATCTCTCTGGAGATAATAAAAAGACACACTACAAGTTGAAATTGTCAACGGTATTTGAATAGTGAACAACTAGTAATAAGCATAAGAAATAGAATATCTTACAATAAAATTATAACGTCTGTATATCTCTTAAATTGAAGAAGGTCTATGATTAACGTTAGGATTCTTTCTCTCTCGCCGGAACCACTAATTATCAGCCGACTCAAACGTACGCAGGCATCGGTCCTCGTGACTTAAGCGGCGAGAACGTTTGACATTTGGCGGGCGTAACCAGCTGTATAGCAATAAAGTTAATTGAAATACGTCAAGTGTATATAGCCTAGCGCTGAAAATACTTATGCGAGTTGGTGTGCGTCGCGCTGGCTTAAGACACGCACGCATGCACGGTCGTGACACACTTCGATATATACTACCGGATGGATAATTAATGGGACCACGTGGTGCAGTCACGATACGCGCCACGGACGAGAGCGTCGGCGAGTGCATGAACGCTCGTCGAAAAGGATGACGGATCACGAGGGTCGCGGGGTAGAGAAGTAGAGATCACGTAAGGGTGAACCAGACGGGGAAAGGGGATGCGGACGATGCGCGCGACGGACGGGAAGGCGAAGGGATGCTAAAATAATGACGGAAAATTGCGCGCTTCCATGTTACACGGCGCTGAGCGTCGACACTTAATTCAATTCGATTGCGATACAGTTCAATAATTCGATTAATTAAAAAATATCGCAGAGTCGCTCAGCCGATTTGCGATCGGCTGCGCGCCTTTCGCTTCGCGAGAGGCGTAAGGTCTTCGGACGAATCGTCCCCCTTTGAGCGCCCCTGGTTAAAGAGGGCTGCAACATCGGCTGATACGCAGAGTTAGCTAATAGCTGAAATGCAACCCCACACTCGATGTTGCCGCATCATCTGTGATTATTTGAGTATGAGTATCGAGCGAACAGTGTTTCCCAAAAGTCCTCCGAACGAGCGAGCGAGTTCATTGGCGATTTTTGCAAGTTTAGGTGACATCATCACGCGAATCGACTTCAATCGTGCTCTTCACCTATTGAGTCTCGCGTGCAATATGTGCTTGATTTCTCAAAATTTTATTAATGGATGTTAATAAAGAACTTGTGCTTTCAGACTGTTTTGCAAAAGAGAAGGTTGTCATTTGCGTTCTCGATTGTTCTCTGCTGAGATGCAAGACAATATTCTTTCAACCAGTTTTAAATTAGCTGGAGCGATTCCTTCTTGCTCTCTGCAATTTTCGCGATTGTGAGAAATGTATGCGAATGGGATAATTTCAGAAAGTTATGATGATAACTTTATACAAAAAAGATACAAAAAAAGGTAACTATTTGTCAACTTATCTAGAAATAAAAATATAGCTCAAGATCTTTAATTATCGATAAGATTATAAGATCGATTATAGGAGCCGTGATACGTGCAATAGTCAATATTTAAAAACATATCCCGGTATAGCATCGCAATATACCAATATTTAATTAAAAACAAATGGTGCGATGACGTCTACCTGCGGATTACTTTCTATTAGCTAATTAATTACGCCATATCAATATCTCTTCCGCTATTTCATTAATATGATGATAACGACATAATAATGCGACTGCCACGTCACGCGACGGCCCGTGACAGTTTTCCGGAAATCTGAAAACGCACAGGTAGTCTCCCCCTTCCGTTTCGCCATCAGAGATTCGCCATATTTAAAAATAGCTGACGACGAGGAGCGCCGTCATGGAGTATTCGGGTATGTTATAATCCCGGCGCGGTGTCATAATGATAATAACAACGCGTTAATTAAACTCGCTGATTTATGCGCCTTTCATATTGTAATTGCTCACCGAACTCGAGTCGAGACGCAGAACGAGCGGGCGCGCAGTTACGGTCTCGGACGATCTCTCGCTCAGAGAGCTGAGATAATGCGAACGAATTAATGAGTCAAGGCGCAATTAATATCGAGCACTCGCGCGCTTGCCGTCTATTCGGCGAAACCGCAACCGCTGTGCCTTCAGCCGCGCCGCGGAAAAGAAAAGACGTAGAGAAAATGGAAAGATGAGAGCGGATTTTCGTAATCTTCCACGTTATAATCGTAATAGCGCGAGAGGAGTGTTTTTCTCCTCGGCAGAGAGTGCGAGTCTCGTTCGTGCGCAAATTGCGTATTCTCTTTTCGCTGCTTAATTCAACTCAAGAGTCTCGAATACAATTCGTTACGATTTAACGTCGGCCACGGACGGAAGGGGGAAGGGGGGAAGGGGGGAGCAGAAAGGGATGGACGCAAATCGCTTATTTACACCGTGAACGGTGTAATACGCACGCGCTGGAGGCCATATTTAGTTTACCAACCCGTGGGTATAATGTCTTTTTAGGTACGTTAATTAACAGTATTCATTTTGCACAAAGGTTTCTAATTACGCACTGTACGGAGCCATAGACTTAGTGCCGCCTCCGCAATGGAAATGTTATGTCCCTTCTCGCGCCGACGTCTAGAGTTCATGACATCGACGTCGAGGGAAGCTTCGTCGAAATCGGAGCACTTCCGGACCGGATCTGTAGATCGTCGTCGGTATCGGACTCGGTGCAGCCGGGATTCCTTTCCGTCCTACGCGAGGTTCGACGACGTTAGGTAGGCGGCCGAGAACCAGGACGAGTCGGCCGCCACATCGCGGGTCAATACTTGTCCGGCCGCTTCAGTTAGCAGTCGCATTAATTAATTATAATTAAGTTTTAGTTGACGCGCGGCTGTGGAGCGGAGCGGGGTAAGCAAGGCAGGTAGCTACGCGACTCGCATTTTGAGCATTACCGATATTATGCAGATTTCACCCCTCCCTTTTCGTCGCCGGGGTGTATACTCCCCGGTTTTCCCCGTCGACCCGTTTCTGCCAGTGCGTCTTCTCTCCTTCACCTTACAATGCCACCCCAACCATCGCGCACCCCGTCGTCCCGGCCATCCTCATCCCCTCAAGACACGCTCACTCCTCGTGCCACTTACCAAGCGAGTCGGAGAATGAATTATTTACTTATTTACGGTACGTAAACGGAACTAGCGAACGGCTCGTTACTTACCTATAGACATGTATTAAAATATCTGAATTTTGGCGCGTCGCTCGCGGATGAAGATCGATGGAATAGATCAATTCGTACAATGTGTTTTATAGCTTTTTTTGTAATAAATCCTGACACGATAGAGCAAAAAGCATCGGCGGTCGTTAATTTACCCAACTCGTTCAAACTGTTCGTTTTAGAGCGCACTTTTCGTATGAACGCTTTAATTTTACGGACGTCTCGATAAACTTTCTTTCACGAAGAAGAATTTTTGTAATCGATCGAATATGAAAGAGCGAGGAATAAGACGCGTTCTACGGCCACGATCTTCGTCTTTCGCGGATGCTTTTGGCAAGGGGTTGCTGAAACGACGTCAGACGTAGTCTCGGGCGGCAGCAACTGCACGTCGCCGTAAGAAGCTGTTAATCTTCGGTAATAAACTGTATTTTCATTATAATACGGCATGAATATGCAACGGCGATAATGGCCTTAATATCCCAGCATGCATCTTCCTGTGCTTTACGAGCTGAGCCTCCTCTGCCGGAATTTGAGGCGTACTCACAGTGGATTTTGCGACGACGTTACTGCCGCCGCTACTGCCGTCGCTCTCAAGGAGATCTCCTTCTAAGCGCAACGCGTATTCGCGATCTCCCTTTTGAGGCTGCGAACGAATCGTATCGTTTCGTTAGTTATTCAAATACTATTGTTATTTTATATGCGATGACTCGCGATGATCTAGAGTTATTCCGTTTCATTGTTAAAAGCAGCTTTATAATGAATATTTTTGGCACTTGCGCCGTTTATATTAGAACTCTAGACGAGACATTTTTTTTTAATTGTTTAGTGATCTAAAGCACTCATGAAACTGTTGAGAGAGATCCTCTTCTGGTTTCTTTGAAACTTTAAAATTAATTTAGTTTAAATAAAATCTAATAACACAGGCAGAATCGAGAATGTTACGAATGTCTACGAAACTAATTTTATACCTCCTCCGATATAGAAATAAAGGATTTTACTCGATCGAGAATCCGAGCTCGTAATGGGCGCGATACGTTACGCATCGCCGTTAATGCGAGCCGACTTAATGTAAGCAGCGAGCGAAGGAATAATAGCGGCCTAGCCTACGGACATTCATTTATCTTAGTTTATTGCTAACTGCGAGGAAACAAACACCGTTGGAATACACAACGACGTGCCATTAACCTCTCGGTCGCTTTACCAACCTGGACTTAACGGTGTGTCGTACACTTTTGCCCTATACTTTACTCGCCCTCGTTCGATGACGACTGAACGATAGATCGTTGTTAACGTTGCTGTTCCTCCCTACTTGCAGTCGGACCGCACGATATTCTGATTGTCTTAATCCTTTAGAGTGAACGGAACAGGAAACGAGACCAAACATTTACTTTCGTTATTCTCTCATATTTATCTGAATAGAATGAATCGAACTTAAAAGAGGTATCCGCTATAGTTTGCGTAGAATATGGCAAACACAAGCCCGATAGTCGTTGGTTTACTCGATTCATATTGGAACATGTGAATAGAATATTTTGATATATTAAGCAAGGTATCTTCCACCGTTTTTTGTCTATTAAAAAATTGCTGTTTAAATTTATTTGCTTTCAATCATACGATGATGTTGATTAATTCCCTATTCTGTCTTTGCCTCATTTTTTTAAACTTTTTAACTACAGAATTATATCTATATCTTCTTCGTTACTTATCTCTTTGTTGCTCTTTGCGTCTCCGCTTATATTAAATATTTAATATTTTAACCTCAGAATTAATAACATAATTTATGTTAATTTTTTTATTACTTTTCCACTTATCGCATTTACTATTTAGACTTAGGGATTTACATGTTACAATACGCATCTCTCTATTTCGGCGAAAGTTTGGTCAGCATAATGAAGAAGAAAAGATACAAAGGATACGCGTGGGAGGAAAGAGATTCCGTAGGATAACTCCAACGGAAAACCGAGACGAAATCGGACACCGATCGACCAAACTGCGCGTAATTAGCGTATCCTCGTAGCGCGGACCAAGCGTTGTTTTCTAGTGAAACAAATTAGACCGTCGTGTCGCACGAACGAATAAATTTAGAGAATGTTTCGCACCGAACGAAAAAAAGAAAAAAAAAGAACGAGGGAAACGAGCACGGGCGAGAGTAGGTGGATGTTGGAGGAAAAAAATTCGAGAGGGTAAAAATGTTTCTGGCATGGCGTATAATGGACGCATTGCGCGCGAATATAATGAGATTTTACAGTGCAATTCACATAAAGCATCGGAAACAACAAAAGGCCAGGATGGAGGGGAGAAGCGCGATAAAAATGCCTGCGTCTAAACACATTATTTCTACCCCACCCTCGCATGCATGCGTTCACCACGCGACGCTCCCGATCTCCGTCCGGACCGTCGACTCTCGCCGTCCCATTATCATTCCACGGATTATTTTTCGTCACTTCGAAAGAAAGGAAGAGAGAGAGAAAGTTACCTCACGTTACGCGGAAATACAGCAATGCATAAATATACGGTATCGATATCTAGTTTGGCTCTTCTTCGATATAAATCGATCAGAGTGACGTCGTCATGAACTTGATCCACCGATCAAGACTCCCCCAAACCACTACGATTTCATTTATCTGTTTTTATCCTTTTTTCTCATTGAAACATTTCCCTTCCGGTCCTTCGACCCTGAATAGCCTTTGAGCATTGTTAAATGTTAGCGGTGGCTTGAAAGAGAGCGAGCTGGACGGGGAAGGGAGACAAGGATGGCGAAAGAAAATCGAGGTATGAGAGAAAAAAATGGAAAGAGAAAGAGAGAGAAAGAGAAAGAGAGGGGGAGGGAGAATAGTAAGGGAAGGGATGATAGAGGCAATCGCAGCAGCGAGGGAGGCGGAAGGAGACAAAAAAATTGGAGGGTGCGTTTCGTCGCGCCGATAAATTTTGAATGCACCTACACCGCCGTCGGGAGAATTAGTAGCCTGTTGGTAATGATCAAAAAAATTATAAACAAAAGATTCCACGGATGGTGAGCCTTTTTCGTGGATCAGCGAGGCAAGCGGAGCGCTTGCGAAAAGCTTTGACGGTTCCCGACCTGGCGCTCTCATTGCCGGCCAAACCTACGACGCTATATTTAAAAATCGGCGCGCTCTCCCGGAAACTTTCACTACAAAGGGAAGGGGCCAACCGTTTACATCGGGTTTATTAAAATCGTTCGCGGACAAACTATAGCCACACAAGTAAACGTAGGGTGGGTAGGCCAGCGATCAGACTTGTACGCGCAAATTTTGATTTAAGAGAAGCAGCAACTCCTTCAATTGCATCCAAAATTATTCGCGAATGCATCACGTTCTTTGTCTTTCACCTATCGCGTTGACTTCTCGTGACTACACGTTGACGCAACGAATTCGTCAATATCATTTATTACGAGAGAACAATGCACACAGCTACCGACAATTCGCGTGTCTGACACACTATAAAGGATTGCAGCGGCAGCAGCAACCGTTCGCACGCGCGACTCGACACTTTCAAACAGTTGCGCAATAATGGGCCCGCTCTTTAATAATGCGTGCGTTACGAGAATTCGTAATCAAACCAGATGGTACACAGAGACGCGTGCGTCAACATCGGTCAGGCGTGGGCGATGGAAAAGAGAAAGGGAGAAAAGGAAAGAGAGAGAGAGAGAGGGAAAAAAATGATCCGCTATCGTACTGACAAAATCATTGATATAACGGGCAGTCTCGCTCCCATACAAGCACCAGATTTAAACGCGAGTTCCGCTGATGCGAGTCACTGATGCGCCCATCCTGACGGTGTGCTACGAGGAGATTCATTATTTTTAATTAAACAAAATAATAATACGCTTATTAATTGATTAATTAAACATCACGCGCGCATTATGCTCCTCCATCAATGGCGCCGTCATTTAATCCACCCTTCGAGCCGTTGGCTGCCGTTGGATGCTTGTATATTTTTTTATACCTCGCAGTTTTATAAATTTATTTAGATGGAAAAATATCGAAAAGAGAAACGATAAATTAAATAAAATGTATCGTATATCGGATCTATCAAAATTTCTTTTCATAAAGAAATTTCTCTCATCTTCGTAGCTCTATTTCTTGTCTTTGTAGCTCACAATGTTTATAAGACTGTGATTTCTCTTAATAATAACAACAATAATAATAATTAAGCACAGTATATAAACATAACGAACAAGTGTTATAAATGATAAATAAAATGAATGATATATATTTATTTATAAAAATGATTTTTATAAATAGAATGTCAACATTTGTGTATCCTCTTCTTTCTCCCTCTTTTATTTGACTTACGATTGAAAATGTTAAAAAGCGACGTTTCACTCGCAAAGAAAAATTGGAATTGTTATTATAATTCTGGAGAAAAATCGCGGTTAAAGATCAACGGCATTTCTTGAACATAAATACGTACGTAATGCAGTCTCGCGCAGCGAGCGGATGCGCGTAAGCGCGACACGCGCGAAGTGCATAAACTTCCTGGCGCAAAAGCGAAGCTAGAAAACCGTGCAAGTTGCGGTGGCGAATGCGATATAAAACGCCTTTGTCTTGCAAAAACCCGCAGACGTATATCATGCGAGCCCAGGCCGCGGGCATTGTTTTACTCTCGCATAATTACTGCGAGTCACGTTTTAAAGTTGAATTTCACCTAAATAAAGCTTAATATTATTATCGCGGTCGCAGTCGAGGCGGTACTGCCATTATGAGCCGGTTACACTCTCAAATATCGTTATACCGCATGATCGTTTTCGCGATATTAAGTGCGGTGCCGGGTTTTTCCAGTGTTTTTCGTGCGGTGTCGACCGCGACCGGCGTTAATTAGATGCAAGGTGTGGACGTACCTCGCCCTGGGCTACCACGTGCTTTTGACGTTAACTTCGTGATGCCTTTGCTCGTTAACGACGATGATGTATGTTGGAACCGTTTAAAACTCCACTGAAACGTCGCACGTTCCCTCTGTAAAGCGCGGTTCGAAAATATTTCGGACTTGCAACGAGAAATTTAACGAGCGGTTTTATCGCATTCTAAAATATCTTCTTAACATCCTCGAACACTACACGGCGAATGGAAGGTTACAAAGACAGAATAAAATAATACTTTATGTTCTAAATACCGCGGCCTTTTTCACAACGATAAAACTATTAATAATAGTGGGGAAAAAATTAAGAGGAACAATTTAATATTAATATTTTGAACTTGCGATTATATTATTTAAAATTGCTGATATATATTAATTTTTAAATTCCTGAGAGAGAAAGGTAACAACAATTTTTCATCTCGTATCCGAAACTACTCGCACAGATATCGACAAAGTCTCCAGGCGTGGAGGAATCACGTGGAAAAATGACACCATTCTCTCGCTTGTAAAATAAATCCGCGGACATTAAAAAATCCATCTGCCGCGTATTTCCATGAGTATCATCGAGCGGCGCTGGCATACTCAATTTCCCGCCTTGTGTTCGATACTACATTTCGCTTCCCCGCAGGAGGCGACGTATTCGTACATCATGCCCGAAATAAACGTCAGTTATCGACAATGATCCAATGTTATACGCGGACTCGTTTCTACGTACCATTTCACGTCATCGGCGACTGTAACGCGCGATAGCGCCGTAATTTCGCATTACGCGTTTAACGCGTGAAACGTTGCGACACGAAAAAGAGGAACAAAAAAAAAGAGAAAAATTAGACACCGACTCGTTCATAGACATGGTCGCGGCAAATTTGTTTATCGGCATGCGAGAACGGCGGGGCATTAATACACGAGGCGTCACAGCGATAACCATTCTCAATATCCATAATTATTATCAGCGGCGGGCGATGTTGGCAGCGGGCGCACCACGTGACTCGTTCACGTCGAAATAAAATGACAACGTTCATTTGCAAATGCGCGAAAGTGCATTATTTTTATTGAGTTTGTTAGTGGTCGTTTCTGTCGGTGTGGCTCGACTATACTCGTTTCCACGGATTTGTGTGCGTGCGAGCGCACACGTGCGTTAGCTTTGTCGAACGGTGGAATGTATGATCGACTAAAGGGGGTGCGATGGTTTCATCGAGGGAATACGAGCGCCGATAGATCTCTTTTTCGAATCGCGGTAGAAAAATTACGTCGATATCTGGCAACAATACGATACTGTCGGTCGGATCGAAATGTAGCGATGTAGCGTCCTCGGAACTCGAATTTCAATAAGAAGACCTTTATTGGCAGCAAAAGCATCGTTTATATGTATTTCGTTCAAACATTTTTCGAGACCGTTGATGAACGCGATGAAGAACAGCGAGATGCGTTACAAAAATAAACGGAAACGTTATTATAAAAAATATGTTTGGCAAATAATCCGAGATAAAGTTACGGACATACGTGACGTTAATTGACTTGGGAATATAAATATCGCATATAATTTTGCAGTAACGCAATATTTACCGATATAATAATTACGGATAATAAGTAACAATTTCCGCTTCTCGCAACGGCAAATAAAATATCCATCCCATACGCCCCCTCTATTATTTTTCGCCATCCTCGCCGTTCAAATCGCTAATTGAACTCGTCTCGTTACAACTTTCTCGCGGCACAATCCAATAATACAACATCCATTTCTGTAACGCTAATCACGGCAATTTTACCCGGCAATGGGCGAGATCGTCATATCTGCAGTTTCTCAATGTAATTAAAAATTCGCGCAATTGCCAGATCCTCCGCTAATTCTCACATCATATATAGAGATAACGTACAAAGAGTGAAAAGAGACTCGCAAGAAGGAAAAACCTATAAACAATTATATATTTTCACGATGATAAACTTGCTCTAAGATTAAGCTGTTTGGATAAGTGTCTCGATTACCGTCTCAAGATTTGCATACGGTACATGAGATATCTCGAGTCATGATTAAAATCATCGATAGGGTGGCGAGCGTTGAAAGCGTGTAAAGAAGGTGCAAAAAAGGCGGCGGCGAATTGAAAATCAGCGTCGCCGATCACTTTTCGACCGCGGTATGCAAATAGGGCATGCGGTAACGCGCCGACGATTATACCTGGCACGCGTGCAACCAAACCGTCGTCCGTGGAAAAAAAGAACTGCAAGGAGACAAAAAGTACAGGCATATGGAGGGGCGATGGCGGTAGTGGACTGTCGGTAGTGGAAAAAAGTCGCGGACGGTGAACGTTGTAAAAATCCAGGAGGGGGGACCCCCGCCAATCGGGCGCATTGTGTCCACCCGGCGAACAATACCGTCGCTGCTCGAGCGACTGACGCATTTTCACGCGAATTGGGCGGTATTGTTGGATTTTTCAAATTGTATTTTTAGCCGGTGCCGGTGTCGACGCGAGGACAAAAATTGCCTGTCGTCGGGCGCGTCCTTCGCGTACCTACACCGCCCCTTCGCGTCACCCCCTTTCGTTCTACAGTCGTCCGGTACCTTTTTTTCGGGCGTGCTCGACTGCGGATCGTCGCTTGCGGCCATTGCGAATAAAGCAATGTTCTTCCAAAACACGAGATGCAACTTGCAATACTGTGGACGATCAACGGCCATGTATTGCGTTATGTTCGCGGTGAGAAAATAGGAGTTGAAATAAAAAGAGCAATGAAGTGTGTGTGTGTCTGTGTGATAGCATTATCTTTGATTTAATATCCGAAATTTCTTTCTTGTAGATTCAATCAATTGTATACAGGGATCGATTCATATATCTAAAAAAAATCTATCTTTCACGAGCAGGTATAATTACGATAATTATCGTAACAATTTGAAGAACCAACTAATTTAATTTAAGATATATGCAACAGTAAAAAAATAACGATAAAAAAACGAGTATATTTTATTAAATTTATATACGTATGCACTATATTAGGCATTTTCTCTCTTTCTCCGACGTATTATAGATAGAACCTGAGGAACTTGAGAAGGTGCGATCAAGGAGTTTTGTAGTAAATGCAGCCGTCCAAATGCTTCAGCGATTTCGCGAAAGGGAGGCAACCTTCCTCGACAAGGAAAGTACCGCTTGTCTGGTTGAGTGACAATCAAAGGCTACAACAGTGCGCACCCTCGTTCCTCGATACAAGGAGCCGAGGTACAGTCGCTTGTCTGCAGCGGGCATTCCTAGTACAGTAATCTTATTAAATTTACATATTAATCAACGGATTTTAATTATCCCCAACCCCCGCTGAGCCACGGCGAAGGAAAGGGAGAGCCGAGAGCGGAGGAGAAGAACGACGAGAGAGACGGCGCAAGATTGAGAGAGATGGGGACAACGAATGGAACGAGGTGGATCGGCAAAGTGCGGTCGAGCGAGAGAGAGACGTATAGTCGTAGAGTAGAGAATGAAAGAGAAGAGAGGGAGGAATAGAGACGGGATGAGGAGAGATAGAGAGAGAAAGAGAAAGAGAGAGAGAGGAGAGAGAGAAAGAGAGAGAGAGAGAGAGAGAGAGAGAGAGAGAGAGAGAGAGAGAGCTCCACCCTTGCGCGGCGGTGGCGGTAGCGGTGGCGGAGACCGAGCCAGCTCTCGTAATTTACATTAATCCAATAATTGCATGGAGGTTTCCTAATTAGAAATTCAAATGAGGTGGTGGCAGGCAGGCACAGGCGGGCAGGGCTTCCAACTCAGCAGTGGGAGAACACCATCGCCACCGAGCAAAGTCCGTGCACATTGGGCGATCGTACGTCGGCTGGCCCTGGCCTAACACGAGTCCGAGTAATGCCAGGGTGGGCGTCAAAAGCTACCAGAATCCTCGAAATTTGGATCGCCGTGCTCGTGTAACCTATACCTATATCCAGCTACGGTCACACATCAAACAGCGAGCGAGGGAGCGAGAGCGTTGCTACCTACGTTACTACTTATACTTGGTCGGGGAACACCGAAATAATATCTCCGTTGAAATTTGATTTAATACGAATATATGTCGTTACATTCCCCGTTTTCTGCCGCGCAACAAAACATTTTTCCCATATGTAACACTAGCGTCGCTCCTCAAATTTTAAGTATCAGTGCGCAAGGTGTTATCGCGCGAGATTGTCTATCAAAATGCAATCGCGTAAAACTTATATTTAACATTAGCTATTGTACGAAAGTAACGATCGGCGTAAATGGCGCTTTGAAAGAATTTAAAACGTATTCTCTTGCGAAGATTCAAGCCGGTCACCGAGCGAGAGCAATTTCAGCGCAATATAACGTTGTCCATTGGTACATCCCGGTGCGTGTGGTCCTTTTGTTGTCCCCGGAGGGTTCCCTCGGCAAACGTAACACGTCCCTAATATCGTCACAGGTCCGTCCCTCAATCGTCACCCAGGGCATATCGTGGCACACGGTTGAACCCGTCCCTGATAGTCCCAACGTGCTCGATTAACGAAGGTGTCAACCTACGCGTGAGCCAACGCGTATCATTTTCACGAGCCGTCTAGTCTAGAGTCGCGAAAGAGTGATGCAGTTTTAGAAACGTTCGCCAAAATGATTCGCGTAATGATAAATAAATCTTTGCAAAGAGGATTCTTTGCTTGGTCGATTCCAATTATATTTTGAATCGATCGAAAAATCTCACTGAATTTCTTTCTGAAGATAATTATGCAAGCAAATAAATGCTAACAAATCAATATAAGTTCTTTAAACTTTCAAAAGTTATTAATTAATTAAAATTTGAACTATAAATGTTGATAAAGTAAAAAATTAATAATTAATTAAGTGAATTGATTAAATAATTAAATCGAGTTTTTATGTTTATTTTTGCTTAAAATAAATTTGACATTATATGTGTGTGTGTGTGTGTGTGTGTGTGTGTGTGTGTGTATCAGACGCATATTAATTATTTTATTTTATCCAAGTTTTTCTCACCTCATCAACAGCAATACAATTCTATCCTCTAAAAGCGTTTCCCGCTCTTACGATCTTTGTTAGAATTTCAGGTCATCGACGAAATCGTCGACTATTCCTGCTGCAGCAGGTCAACCGAGTTTCGTCGAAGGAACTCCGCGTGCAATTATGATAATGGCGACCGTAGTCGAAGCACCTAACCCGGGCTAACTCCGTACGTTAGTTCTGGTAGTTCAGATATCGTCTGTGTTTAAACAGCTAGGCGGTGCTGCGGCAACCGTCGTCGCGAAAGGGGTGAGACTAAGGGGGAGAAAGGGGGGTTAGCTAGCAATGGTGGGGAGAGGGGCGAATCTGGATGGCAGAGTATGAGGCTACGACGGCAAATCTACATAATATAACCAACTATTGTTCAAATAGACGGCGCTCCGCAGATTCAATTACCATTGTGATACAATTAATGTTGGGAATTTCATCAATTCGAGTGCCGGGCACGGCTCTTACATATGCATAGGAGAATCGAACGTGGCGCGGATCTCGCAGTCGAAGAAAGTCGATGACAAATATTATACGAGCTGGTTGCTGGCTAATCAGATCTAGAGCGACCGCTGTATCGTAAAGAATGTCGCGACATGCCAACAATCAGAAGCGATTAATTTCCACATTTGCATCTCGCGTAATAAATACATTAGCAAATATAGCAGGCGTTCATATTTTTTACTAATAGTTGCAATAATTATGTCAGGCACGTGAAGCGATCTAGATATTTCTCTAATGTATCGCTCGAAAATCACGTTAAAATTATTCTTCACGTGGCTCGGCCAAATGCAGGTGAACAAATTAGTTAACAATTTTCACGGATCGCGCGACAATTTTGTCGCGTCCAGAACGCAAAATCAACGCGCACGATGGGCGGCGCGTCACGTATTAATCGCCGATATCGTTTGTCGAATTAAGCGGCATATCGAAAGCTTTCAAAATTAAGCGCGTGCGACAAACCGGATGAATACAGACCCATCGCCGGCATGAGAGCCACTGGCTCGCGTGCGGCGATCCATATAAATTCTAATTCCGCAATCAGCGGCATCCAAGATAGTTCTAGGCCGATCCTAGCCCACTAATTCCAACTACCTCTACCCGCGCCCTGCCTTCTTATATTTACCCGACAGTTCATAATAGCCATAATCAACGGTTATACCAATCCCACGATAATAATTACCGAACCTGAAACTTTCACCGGTGTGCACCGGCCACTGTGTGTCTCGTGCGGATAATTCCCCGCACATGCGTTGCCGCCCTCATAGTGATTAAATTTCCTTTCTCCGCACGAGGAGAGAAAAGATAGATCCAGCCTACCAAGAAAATTCCTGGCTGCGCCAGGATCGACCCGTGACTCTGATTTGGATCGCGGCCGCACACTGTATTATTCATACGTCGACAAAATGCGTGACCGCAAAGTATACAACTCGTAATAAGTCAAGGCGGGCGAGGGTCGTTAATAATATCACTCAGATAACGAGCTCGTAAATAAGCGCGCGAATATGTATAGCACGGTCATGCATTCTTAACTTTCTCAAATTGGCCCCTGTTGTCGTCGTCGGCCGGATGAAAATCAACTCGTGATCGTGATTTTGACGTCGCAACAATCTAATTTCCTTCATATCGACCTTCGCCCAAGATAATTCACTCGCACACGCGCGGAACAAATAAAAGCCATCTCCTTGACGGGATCCACGAAGTATTAGCCGCGAATAATCGCCTGCTGATTACACGATCGGTAATCAAACGAATGGGTGCATCAAATTGGAATATGTAATGTTCGCGGAATGATTTACGCGTGTGCGCGCGAATCCTTGTCGTTGGAAGGACCTTGAATTATCGAAAATAGGTTGGGTCGATTCGAGTCGAAGCCAGGCAAGTTTGCCACGGCTAAGGCGGATGGTAAGGGGTCGAGGGGAGCAATTTTCGTCGGCCCCTTCGTCTCTCCGCACCCTTCTCGTCTCCTAGAATAATCGATCGTATAATTATCGTGATGTACCTGCTAATGCCGCGAAAATCAGCCCCTCGCAGCGTCCGCCGAGCAGACGGCGGGTTAAGCGTCGGTAGTAGGAGCACATGGTAATTATATCACCGCCTAATGGATATAGTTAATTGCTAATTATGAGGCCTGCCGAATGATCGATAGTACCGTGAGGCATCGCGGCCCCTGATCGTTCGTTGGAAACGACAGGATGGTGGCGAGGGATTGCCAAGAGTGTCATTCAGATCAATGCCGAACGACCCTGACTCCACTTTCATCCTGAGCCAGTCAAAACTCCCGTCAATCGTTCGTCAAAGATCGCATACAGTTGTCAGTTGACAGATTCCTTCCGTCGTCAGATTTCCTTAAGCGTAGTATTTTAATCGTCGAAATGATTGTATTTTTATCATTGTTTTTTTTTTTTAATAATTGAACAGAAATTTTTAATTTCTGAATAATGATATAGAAAATTTAGAATAAACTTTTAATAAAAATAAATAAAGCGCTTTCCACTAAATTAAAATATGAAAATAAAAAACTTTCTAAAAAAAGATAAACGTAATTGCAGAATAAATAAATAAGTTTGTATTCACGGTATTTCCAAGTATCAGGGCTTTCTTACGCCCCAATTATTCTTTATCAGAAAACATTCATAATCATTTTTACACCGAATCGAAAATGAGGGATCTAAAGACACGATCGTTCTTAAGTTTGTGACACGCGAATAGCTTTGGCGGCAGGTACTGGGGTTCCGCTGAATGTTGCTGGTGACACGAAATCGCACACACGTGTACAGAATCACACACGTACACATCACTCTGTCTCTCTCCCTCTTCCTTCTTTTATCGTGTTTCTTTGAAAGGTTTCTCCGCTTGATACGCGATAATTAGATATCGTGCAGGCGAGAAATTAAAAGTGAAACACATAGCTGCGCGCCTGTGTCTTTAAGGCGTCTCGTTTCGTAGAATCGCGTGCGCGGACTGCAAAGTAAGCCGCCGCAACGCTGACTATGTGCAAACGTCAAAGAGCGGAATAATGTTAGCCCGTTCTAAGAGGGACTTTATTAGATCGCCCCGCAGTCACGCCGTTCACGTAAAATCTCGGCGTAAAGTGTCACGTGCGCCTATTCGAGCCGCTTTTGCCGGCAGGTGAAGAGATCCACTGAAAAGGTCGACGAAAGCCATGTCACACAAACGAAAACGGAAAACGGGCGCGTGCCTTGTAGAAGGTTTTAGGGACGACGAAATTTCTAGAGGTTGCCAAAAATCAAAGAGATGGAAATTAACTCAGTTGAAAGACGGGGAAGGCGAGAGAGAGAGAGAGAGAGAGAGAGAGAGAGAGAGAGAGAGAGAGAGAGATAACCGACTGAGAGATTAGCTAACGAGATTTCAAGTCCTCGAGAAGGTCGCACCGCAACCTAAAGACAATTATATAAGCGGTGGGTGTCAAATGCTGCCTGTGGTGATATAATTAAAGTGTACTTAATCTTACGTACGACGCTCTGTGTCGTAGCCACCCAAAATTTGTTGGTTCGTGAACGATGAAATTAACAAGATTCCGTTTCATTCGCGGTTAAGTGGAAAAGCTGATGGACAGAGCGATGAGAAACACGATCAACGAATGTCAATGACGATGGCACTCAAGCCTCCATTGTATAAAAGAAATAAAAAATAAATTATCTCATGTAATATAATTAAAAAATACATAGATATATTGTATAATTTTATTATGTCATTTGCACGCAATATTTTATGCCCTCTTCAAAAGTAATTCTTTATGCATCAAACATAAAGATATCTCTAGCAAAATATTTCTCCCCATCGGAGCATAATAAATTTATATAATCAAAAATCGCATTTCGGAAAAATCGGAGTTTGTCATTGCTGTCACATCCCGTTGCTATCTCGATTGATCGCACAGAGAAAATTCTTCAATCTTAATAATTTTTTTCATATGAGCCATATCGGATAGTGCCTACTTATGCGCATATTCTTGATTATTATCCCGGCGCGCGCGGCGCAGCGGGAATAATCGTCTTAGCAGAAAGCCACGAGCGTTGTAGTATCGTTGAAACATCTAGAATTATGCTCATTAACACCGAGGCATCTGCTAATGATCTTGACTCTGGATTGTATAACTCAAGGACTGCGCGGAAATCGGTCGCCGCAAATAATATATAATCTTTCTTAGAATAAAATTATGTCTTCCACGAATTACGTGTGATTAAATTTAACGTGATGTGTCGAGCGATGATCATTTTTATATAAATATATATTAAACCATAACTACATACATAAGTATATTACATAATTATGACTATCTTGAATAATATTATTAATAATAAATCTTGTTAATATTATTAATAATTTCTGTGTGTTTTTTTTTGGAGCAAAGTAAGAGTTATAATAAGATCCATAAATTTTTTAATTAATTTCATATAATTAATTCTTCACATCAATTTATTAGTTTTAAAAAATGTTGAATATTTAACAATTCTTTTTTACAGTAAACTTTAATAGTAAAAAGTAGATAGCAAATTTAAATATCAAGATATTATATTTTCAAAATTAATTGTCTTTATTGCACATTTTATTAACTACAATCGACCTTTTAATATTTAATACTTATGCGATTTAATACTTTTGAGACTCTACTCCTTGTGCCGTCCCGCACAATGAAAGCAACATGCTACGAATAAACTTACTTATTTTCCTACCCACTCGTCGACGAAAGCAAAAGCAACATGTCGCAAGTTTAAACTTTCATAACAAATTATTATTCATGTGCGAAAAAGTGTATTGATTTTTTTTATCTTTACAATTCGTGATCTTGTTTTAAAGAGTCTAATAAATTACTTTAGCACGCATATTCATAAATTGATAATTTTAATAAATGTTTAATGCTTGCTTATTTTATTTCTTCACTTCTTTATGCATTGGCTCTTCTTGTTGAATTATATGTACGTGTATATCTCCCCTTAAATCTTTCTTTTTTTATCATAAAAACAAGTAAGTTAAACGATCAACGTCATACTCCAAGAATCTTGATCTAATCTATAATTTCAAGTCATAATTTTTTTGTATCTTATGTTGCATTAAAAGTAATTTTGAAAAATAAATTAATAGATTTTATAGCAAATTAAAATAAACAATAGAATAACAAAAATACCATTAAAAACAGTGAAATAATTACAAATAAAATTAAACCAAGAAAGAGAGAGATAGAGAGAGAGGAATAAAATAATATGATATGCAGACTAGTCTGCGTTGATTTAAATTCACGATTTAAATAAAGGAAGACACGCTTTATAAAAAAAGAAGCATCAAATATTACGGCGTTGTGGATTAACACACTCCCATGCATCTTTATTGTACCGCTTGGTGGCTTTGGTCATCATTACTACGCATTGGTGTCCATCCGCGAGATTGACCGGATTTACCAGAGCAATAATAATTTATTCCATCGTCCCATCCCTCTCTCCGTGTCCATCGTTTCCCCCCTTACACCATCTCCCACCACATTGACAAATGCCAAGTGGATCTCTTAACATGTGTCGAGTGGTCGGTCGCGCTGATGACTTCTGGGAAGGCTTTACGGCGACTGACTTGACGCTGCAAACGTCGACTCATAATTACTGCAACGATCGTGGTAGCTTGGTATACAATGAAATCCGCGCATCCAAATAACCATTATCCGTCATGAAGAGCGAGGAGAATTCCATTTTCCGAAAATCTCGCACACACCGCGATACTTGATTCGATCCGTTAAATCTCTTCCGTTCTGAATACGCGCAAATCCGCGAAAATGTTTCATGAGAAACGCGAAAAAACTCGGTCGAAGAAGAAGAAAAGACGAAGTAGCGGGAACGACGACTGAAACTAGCGCGGTCAGAGGGAAGGAGAGAAAAAAAGGAGCAACGACTGGCTCGACACTTCGTGCAGGACCGAGGCCACGGTCGGTTTAATTAAGTTGCGCGAGCTGGCAGAAGTTTCGTCGGGTTTGTTTCGAGGTGCGGGAGAGAAAGGGAGAGAGAAAGAGAGAAACCGGGACTGTGTTGTATAGCGACACAAATAAATTTTCCCGGAATGGCATTGTCTTTGAGGTCGACACATTTGCGGAATAATACTCGATAACTCGGGGGTAGGAGAGGGGGAAAGGCGAGGAGAAGTTATATTAGGACGGCTTAATTAACCCCCCACCCAATAGCTCTGCCCCACCAGTGCCATCCACCGCCGTCTTTCCCCCTTCACAACCATCCACCCATCGCACCCTCTCTGACACTATCATTTTCTCTCTCTCTCTCTTGCGCTCTCTTCATCGTTCGCCTCGTCTCTTTATTGCCATCCTCGTTCACGTAACCGTGCTCGACCCTTCTCCAGTACGGTATAGATATCTGCTTCGACTCATTATGGATTCCTTATTACGGGAATAGATTAACGGATTAAATCTTAACCGACGACAGAGCAGCACCGAGAGAAAGAGAGAAAGAGAGTGAGGCCGAGGCCGTGGCCGAGCACCACCGTCTTTATAGACGCTCTATTATCGTCACCTTTTCTACAACTAGAAAAGCGGGTCAATAATCGCCTCGTAAAGAATCCCATTACTCTCAACGACGACGGCCATTTCACCCGAGTCATTTGCAATCATTAACATCCGTTTAAAGTTGGAGACGCAAGATAGAGCAGAGGTAAGGATAGAGGAGTTGGGGGTGACGCTTGCAATCTCGCGTCTTCGCAAAAAGCACGCGAAAATAAAGTTTCATTACGTTTCGTTTCCGAGTCGGCGGCGTCGAGAAATTAGAAAATGCCATGTTAAGATTCGAGCCGTTCAACTTCCAACGGGATTATCATCGCGTCGAGCCAAATGATATTTGTAACGAAAGTATTTTCAACACATTTGTAACTTTGGGGAAAATAAATTTGCATGCTTAATTGAGATCAGCAAACGACACATTTGTTCGTATTTTGAATCCAATGGTAGGGTCTGACATAAGAGCGGGTCTTAGAGATCGAGCCGCGCGGATCGATCGATCGCGAAGCGATCTCTCGACTTTGGCAAGTCGTTCCGTTGACCCCGTTAACGTAGAACCGGTAATACGGAACGCTATTTATTCCCGAAGTTTCGAAGGTTCGGCTGAGCCGAAAGCAGCTCACTTCGAGGTAATTACGAGGATTCGCCGTCTTTCTCGGTTGCGCTGGCGCGCCGGGCGTCGCCGTCTCTGTTTCTTCGTCGACGCAAAGTATACCTCGGTCTCGCTCCCGCCCGCCGATTCTATCGGGCATAATTACCTTTCGCTGTCCCTCTCGGATAATCATTGTAACACCTAAGCACCCTACCTAACCTACCGGAGCCTAGCCAGCGTTTCCAGCGTTATTCCCCATCGATCGACCGCCCTGACGACGATTTCCGTGCTACGACGTGGTCATTGCCGTACGACCAGATCGTTTCGCTAACGATCACGATGTCACCGAGGAATTCTGGATTGTTGTACGAATACGAATGATAAAATTCACGTCAACTGGATGCCGACTGAATTTTCGCATCTTTCCATCGATGTATTATCAGAATCGATTTTTCCGAAAAATTTTAATTATGAGAAACGTTCTAGTTTTCGACGTACACATGTATTCTCATCGAGTGTAAATATAATTTACATTCATCATGATTAAAAATTTTGTCATTACGCAATATCACGTCGGAGATACTCACTAAATTTGTGCTGTCAAGATATATTCGAAGTAAGAATGTAGGAGAAAAAATATTACGAGAAAATATGTGAGGTAAATCGTCAGCGATTATTCGCGGATGGACATCACAGTTTCCATATAATTGAACGATTAAAGATCGTATCACACGGGATGTACATCTATGAAATCGTGACTTCTTAAACGAGACTTTCTCGTCAATCGAATGAGGCATATCTCCGCGGAATATCCGATACAACGTTAATATGCAGGATCCCGTTTGACCGAACCGCGACACAGCCGCGGTTGCGAGCGCCGATAAGCGTTGCAAACGTAGGATCGATGACTTTTCGTCTCGATCGGCCAGAAGCGCCAGCGATGCGCTAAAGTTTTATCGATCCCTATTCAATGAGGATACCGCGCGCAACATGCGCGACGCATTAAATCATTGAAATTTATGCAACCGGCCGCGGTACGTGCAGTATCTTTCACTTTTCATTACGGGATCATTTGTCATGCGGCCGTAGATCTCTTATCATTCGGCGATCATAAACAACCACGCATAAATTCCAACTTTCGCGCATAACCTGACGCCGACCATCGACCGGCGCCGCCAAATTTATTACTTCAAAACGCATCGGGAATAAGCTTGCCCTATATGACAAACTTCTATTCCGTCTACTGTGCCACTAGCGATAGTCATCGTGCGATGTACTGTATCTGCGAGTCGACTTTTATTATCTAGATAGTTGTATTATCGAGATTGACGCCGCTAATCAAGTGATCGCTTTCGATTCTTTGAATTGATTCTTTCGAATATATCTTACCTTGTAATCTCCGATATTTTTCTCAGGAACACGACTGCTCCGCATACAAAATAACAAGTCTCTATTATCATTAGAATTTCGAAGAAATAAATATAAATTCTGTCGAAATAAAGGAACTTATTTGGACAGCTTGCGATCGACCAGGGGGGTAAAAATTTAAATCTCCATGTAATAATGACAATCCACACAATTCGCGCCGATATGCAGTGCAACGAAGAGAATTCACGCTATTTAAACATCATTGTTCTTGATATTTCCGTGTTGTTCGTCTTCTTAGAACATCGAAGAAACGGGGGAATCAGTTTTATAAGAGGGTTTAATGCTCTGGACGAATCAACGTCGCGCGTTCGTTCACCCCTTGCGTCGCATAATTATGTGTCTATGCTTTATGGCAACGACGTATAAAACGAAGGCGGGCGGGCGCCGGACTGCTTTCAGACACTGTAAATTAAAGTTGAGAAAGTGCGCTATGCGAGTAGTCATCGCGGAACGCGCGCGTTAATTAAAGCTCATTGTAATAAAGAGCGCTTTTTATTCACTTTGCCTCATTCAGCCAACCGGGTCTGGAAGGGATATTTTTATGTTTAATTATATTACGTTTTACGAGTTCCTCCTCGACTGTTTTCTTAGCGACGTAAAAGACCGACGCGATGCTCGGAGTTTTAAACTTTAATTGTCGTCAAGGCCGTGCGGTTTATCCGCCAATAAAAGTAGTCCCTGGTGAAGCTTTCCTCGGCGCAAGAACGCGATTCTACCAACAGAAGAGTTCTGGAGTCTATAGAGAATTTCTGAAACATCTTACTGTTAACAAACAAACAAGTTGAAAAATAAAGTCGAGATTAATTTCTCCGATTCGCAAATTATTCGCGGTTTATCGCGAAAAAACTGATCCGATCAAACATTAAGGATTCAATCCGGTTTCAATTCGCGTCTTAAGCTGTCGATCTCTCGCCTCTCCTCGCACCCACGTTTCTCTCAGTTAGCATCTTCGCTTCCCACTCGCAGTCTCCCGCTCCCCTCTCTCGTTCTCGCTCGCTCCTGGCACTGAGAGATATCAATTAGCACTGCGTCCCAGGGAATTAATCTCGGGAATTAATATCACGACGTTGCCAATTAATTTTCGTTAATTTCGAATCAGCAGTTTCCAGAACACCGTCGGTACGGCTCCCTAACACAAATCCCTATCACCCGTTACGATAGAACGAAGCAAGGCGACGATGGTGAGAGGGAAAAGGTGGGCGATACGAGAGACACATAAGAAAGAACACGAGTACTCGCACGTGCGCACAAACGTTGGCGTACGATTGTGAATGAAGAAGAGATACAGACCTGATTTGGCAGCAACGTAGAACTTTCGTCAAGTTTGCCACACAAGCCAACGACACGCATCAGTCGGTTCTTGTCACGCGGTCGAGGACGTAAGGAGGTTGCGGGACTGGCCTCTCTCGTGCGTTTATCAAAACACATATTTAATTATGCCGCGCATCGTCCCGCACACCCGCCGAAAGGGTGGGATACGCGCGCGCACCTCGCTCTTTCGTTTATTCCGAGCTTAATTCACACCTGCAACCGTGACGGGACGGCTAGCGTCGCTTAAATTAAAGCGGCGAATAATAAAGGCGTCAACTCCGCGCGCGCGCGCGCGCGGCCGTTTCCTTTTTATTTCTGTGCACGAGCGGCCGCAAGTCGCAGTCCATAGCGCAGCGAGCCTTTTGTTCTTTGCATCCGAAAGAGATAGAGAAAGAGAGATAAAGAAAGAATAAAGCACTCGCGCGAATATCTCTGCGGATCGCGAAGAAATTCACCGCTAGCGAAATGGTACAATGGCCAAAATAGTATTTTGTGACAGCGTTTACAAAATTTCGTGCATATATTTCTCTTCTTGGAATAATTTGAGAGACGAATTTGACGCGCGCTGTTGAATTTGCGCATGCAATAAAATTAAGCGAGCTCCTTGGGAGATTTTTGGGTACAATTTCAAGTTGCGAGACAAGCGTGAAGACGCACTTCTCGATTCCTCTCGATTCTCGCGAAAGGGCGACCGAAACTCCGAGCGAGTCGACGAGGGTCGTCGAGCGTCTCCCGCGACTTATCCAGACGACGTATTTAAATTCAGTCGAACTTTGGTGCCGTAAGTTCTCCCGGCTCGGGACGGTTGAATTGAAAAGCTAATTCTCGTCGTACAATCGGCTCGTCTCGGCATAGGGCAAACTTTGTGAATGTGTCTCATTAACCGGGCGCGTCGAGCGTGCGCGCGGACGATTTGCCGAGCGAGCGCGACGTGCGTGCGCGTAGCGTTTCATCGACGTAACCGCCGCATAATCTCTTTGCACGGTCAAATTTTGCCGACGTGCGTTTCGTTTCAACACGTGGTCAATGCGACCCAAGATCCTTCCTCTGAATAATGATATAAAGTCTGTCTTGAGATGCTATTATCGGAGAAAGGTCGCGATTTTTGCAACCTATATTAAATTCGTGCGAAAATATTAATAATTATAGGTATAATATAGGTTGCAAAAATATAAATATTTTTGCAACCTATATTAAATTCGGCGCGAAAAATGTAATTTTACATATTACATCGATTACGTTGCTAACATGTTTCGTTAATCAACGAAAAAATCGGCAAGAAACGATTTTCTATGGAATTTCGAGCTCATTGAGTTTCCGCATTCCTACAAAGTATTTATAAAAATGTGAACTCTTCGCCGATGAATCTTTTCGTTACGAAACTCGGCATAACGAAGGGATCGATCGCGAAGTTCGCGACGGCACTTCTGCCGCTTCTGTGAAGCTCCGGGCGGACTTCTCTAAATAATGAGATACATTTAATCACAGGATTAATGAGCGCCAAAGAAGCGGAATGAATTATGAATGATATTTATTATTCGAGCACCGAAGCCACCAGGAAAATAATAATGGTAATCGTCGTCGCGATTGTAATAATAACAATAATAATAGCAATAATAACTACGACAATAAGAGCTCGCCGCTTGTAGAGAGTGAGGCGCAGAGACGAGAGAAAACAGAGGATGGGGAAACTTCGTCTCTCCCGGCTCTATTTGCATAAAATCGTCGTACCCGACGCCTCCGAAGATAATGAAATGAAACTAAACAAATAATGTAGATGCTAAACATTAATTACATTCGCCCCAGAAAGCGAGCAAGGGCGGAGTGGCGGCTAGGGGTTTTCGTGAAATTAAGAGACGTCGAGAGGATAGCACGGACAACGCGGCGGACGGAAGGGGCAAACTGCCGCGCCATCGGGGTTGCGAATTAAGAGATCGCTTAAGAAGTTTAAATGGGAAACATCGTAAATGGAGAAAGAGCAGAGGAGCGAGGTATTCCTTTTTACGCGTCGAGATCGTCATCGAAATCGGGGAACACTAATTTACATTATATGCGTTCATTCTTCGATAAAGTTGGGCGAGTCAAATGTTAAAACATTATGATTCTTAATAAGGTGCGGATAGAAATTAATATCCCGAGTTTAGCAAAATTCGGCTTATTTATAATCATAATCGATCATTCGTATAATTTTCTAATTATGAGTTTTATAGTTTATACATTGATACTCTTAACTCATATCTCTTCTTCGTATAATACAATTGGATAACTCCAAATAGAACATGATCTTCATTCAATATTTTTACAAGTAATATTGCATAATTGAATCACAATAATGCTCATCTTTTTCAAGATAACAGCAGAGTTCATCGGCAAAGAGCGCAGAGGACTATAAAAATACACCGCATCCAATTAGTAGAAAAGGAAATAAAGATTGCTCCCCCTCGCCTCTGTTCCTTCTCTTTGCAAACGATCATCCGATTATCTCCGCTTGATTCTGCAACGCCTAGCTAATTACTCGCTTCAAACGAGAAGAGATAGGAATTCAATTATCTCGGCGCTTCGAAAGTTTGACGGGAACCCGTATCTCAGGTAGGTAAGTCGTCGCGAAAATATGAACGCGAGTCAGTCCATCGCGCGAGAGAGTCTCTTTCTGCTGCCCCGTATTTTTAAACGCGAACGATAAAATGTTCGCGGACACGCACGTTCGCATAAACGCATACGGTCGTGTCGCGGACGAGTTATGCGACGTACGGATCAGCGCGTACATACATACGTATACACGTATGATAGCCACTGACCGTTGCATTTCGTTGGGTATGCATTTACGAGCATGTTGGACCTCTTTCGCGGAGACATTGATGGACAAGCGCAGCTTATATGGACGCCGCAAGGGAGCCCGTCGTTGCCGTTTACATATTTATGTTATGACTCCGCTTCACTCGACTTAATTGACGGAATTGCCATAAATTTACGAATATCGTGTCGTGTGGACGCCACGACGGTGAACAGAGATACGCGCATACACACATATATATACATACATGTATGTATGTATGTATGTATATAAGTACGATTCTCTCGCATCTGAATTTCAATGAATACCGATTAGGGTAGTCGCGGAATGTCGTTCGCTATCTGAGAATCTCGTGACTCCGGGATCCACGACGTTTACGCGTTCACTAGACTCGGTACGTACATTTTTGTATTCGCTGACATGACGTTAAGACGCGTTGCGCCATATTTAAACGCTTAGAAGAAACTGTTTCCTTCTAATCTGCGACTGAGCCAACCGTAATAGATTCTTGCGCAATTGTCTCATCGTAAAATACATCAGAGACGATCAGTGATCATTGAGTAGTAGTTGGAAATCATCGCATATGATGCGATATTAATGGAGTCTCCCATATTAATAGAAGGTCACATTCATGATGATCGTCGCACTATCACAGATAGAAGTCACGTTGCGTATTTTCAGTTGAAAGTTATAAGAACGTTATTTATTTTCGATCAACATACAAGAGAACAATTTATCGTATCATTTTATTTCGATACGATATAATCTGTAAATAAAATATTTAGAGTTATGAAAGTAAAATAAAATGAAATATATAAATATATTAGGCTATACAAAAGAGTAATCTCGCATGATAAAATGAATGGATATAAGCTGATAAAGCTTTTAAAACAAGTTACTCTTTTCAACGACGAACAAGCGTCTTTTCTCTGAAGGATCTTAACATTTCGTAAAATTTAAAATTTAGATTCGAGAGGATAGGATGGACCTTAGCTCGCCGAAGATGCGAGCGCGACGTTTCTCGAATGATGTAGCTGCGCATAAAGTGGACAAACTGGGACCATTTATCTGCTTTCCTCATAGCTCGCCGCTCGAGTGAGGAGGAATCGGAGAGGGAGGCGTGGTAGAATGGGCACTGGTTTATTTCAGGGATAATCCAAACAAATGTACTCGGTGGCTCGCGAGTAAATAACATGCAGATGCCGTAATACTGGTTGACCGATGGCTTTACTCGTCTCCGGCTGCGAACGTGCCCCGCGAAGTTTTTGCAAAAGAAAACTTTTGACGTACGTATATGCGATCTCGCGAAAAAGGAAACTTCCGAGATAAACGCGGCAATCTGCGTGAAATAGCGATATTAGTCTGAACGCCTTCTTGAGTTTTGTATCCCATTTTATCAAAATTTCTCGTCAAATAAATTATATGAGAATTATTTAAAATCAAAAAGTAAAAAACACACACAAGTAAATAAAAAAAAAGAAAGATATATAAAGATATATAATTAGTATGCATTATATAATAAGTTTATATAGAAAATTCTCTAAATCTCTCGGCTTCTTTAAACATTTTTTTTCGCTTCGCGAGACCTTGAATTTCCCGATTCTTTATAGTATCGGCAATTGCGTCGAGCGCAGTAAAAAAAAGTTTTCTCTCTCACATTCAATGGAGTTTCTAGTATGTCCGAATCTAACGGGGAAAAGGTAAGGGGAAGAGGAGAGGGGAGGTAGAACGGATAACCTGGTTTCGAAAGGGGCAGCAGATGGGGTGTTGGTCAGTGGCTATCTCAGACTTCCCTCATCTTGTGCCAGTCTGGCTGCCTCGTGGCCGTCTCGCCGCCCCTTACGTCGAACCACCCTGCTGCTTTATCCGCCCGCTGACCATCCACCCCCATAGTTTCCTGGGAGATCGATTGTTATGCATAGCCTGTATTTGCCCGGCCAGCTCTGTAACCGGCCCTGGAGTCTGGAACTCGACTGCAAGAAGCGACCGATCGACCAACGTCCAGAAGACCCCGGCGCGAGTACTCGGCCTCGGATACGAAGAAAGCAATTTCAGACGGACGGGCAAATTAGACGACCGTGGTTTTAAGGCTTCCGTAGATACGCCCAAGTAAATCGATACCTCGATGGATGGAATAGTTCTGTCTGCATCACTGGGTGTCTGCTTACATCCAATCAGTTGGACGCCGTCGCGTCCACAACGATCGACCGCGGCCTCTTTGCTTCCGTGTGACGTATATTTGTCAAGTCGAATCAATTCTTCAAACTCACTTCGCGCCGCGGCGATATAGGACATTTAAGCAATTTCATGTACCGAACGCGCGATATCTCCGGGGTTCTTCTTCTTCAGGGTTAAACTTCAAGGTTTAATTAGAATTGCGGAAGTAGGATTTTTTCGCAGAGCTCGATAATTAGTTAAGAAATCTGTCTAAAAATATCTCCTTTGAGTTTTGAGAGCAGAAACAGCTGACCGATGGTGAAGAGACCATTGTCTTCTCTCCGAATGTTTATTCTTGTGTGGCCCACCTTCCGGGCACCAAACAAACAACGAAATGCAAATCGAGATTATTCCCAGCTGTATTTGCTGTTAACCTGAATTATTCGAGTCTTAATGATGGCTTAGGTAACAGCCCACTGATCTGAGGGATTATACCGTGAATATTGCAAGGACTAATGAACACCCGGGAATTAGGTCCTCACTAGGATCTTTGGAAGAAGGGATTCGTCTAACATACGTTCGCAAACATATCTGCATCCCATCATTTCTAAACTTTTTTGAAGAAAGAAAAAATTATATCTGCGCAAATTAATACGTTTAATTGTTACAGCATCTTTTCGGACAAAACGTAAACTTAAAACCTAGCGAAGCTTATGATTTGTATACGCGTATTCCTCGTATGAAAAAAAAATATTTTGTGATTATCTAAAAATTTAATAAATCAATTTGATTTTAAAATGAATCTTATAGCTAATATAGCTTTTCTACATAAACACGATATATTACATTTCACATAAATGTAAGAAAACCGCGACTCGAGGTACTGACATGTTGCGCAAGCGATGGCCGAGCAACGCGGTTAACCAAAGAAAGCTGAAACGGCGCGCCCGAATAAACCGACGAAACAATAAAGCCGAATAGAGAAGTAACTGCTAATGGTAAACAGGGATAATGACGTTTGGATCGACAAGCCGAGAATACCCGAGGGAGCAACGATGTCGACACCGGTCGTTGAAAGCTCTCGCGCCACGCAAAGTTCTTTTTTCGAGAGAAAGAGAGAGAGAATTTCTCTCTTTAAACTCCCTCCGAAGTCGTCGATAAAACGTTTAACCTTCCCTTTCTTGCGATGGCTACGTGTGCGCGTCCACATACATGCAACTGATCGTAGGTACATGTATTTCCCTCTACTGTCTCATTCTTTCCGTACGCGCGGGGAGTCGCGTACCCTCGAGCGTTTACGCGTTCATAAAGCTCGAAGGATCGCAGTCGCTTTGAGCCGTGGAAGACCGTGCGCACCATCGGTCGGAGGTGGGTGTCGTGGGATCGCGGCCGAGAACGAGGATGGGACGAAGAGAGGGATGGAAGAGAACGCGGTGGCGCCGGGCGCGACGGCGGCGGTGACGACGGCGGCGGCGGAGAGTGCTAAGGGGGTGGTGAGAGAGCGAACGAGGGTGTTTTTCCACCACCAGTTGCTCGCGGCATCCGCAAACCCCCCTCGATCCCGGCGTACGAGAGGGAGCGAGAGATGGAAGGAGAGAGAAACGCAAACGAACAGCCAGACCGTAAAAGTACTAAACTTCTATCTACTCCTGTAAACCTCTTCTTCTCCATCGTATCCCTAATCTCGAGACCAAGTTAGAGAACGTAACGAATGATGCTTGAATGCGAAAAAAGTGGTCTGTCTCGATCTCGTGAGGGAACGAGACGATCGAGGTGGCAGGATAACCGATGGATAATGGTTTGGAGTAAATGCTATATATAAAGAATAATATTTCTTTTGCTCGAGTTGTATCGCCCTTGTGTATCGAACGCAATAAAATATGAAATTAGCATATTGAATGTTATGGCATTGGATATTAATATTTACGAGGGATGTTTTGTATAGTGGGCTTTTAATGTGTGTGTTTCTTTCTATATAATCGACATGTATAAGTTTATTAAAAAATTTTGCATCAGAAACTTTTGTATTAGAAAGAGTTTGAAATATAATTTCTGATAGTGCAAACACAAGATGTTGATTGTCGTCAATGTAATCGTCCGGAAGAAACGATGGAGGGTACTTTTTACCCACCACCAGTTGCTGCTATCAAGGGATTCGAATCGAATCTACTTTATCGTAAAAAGGAAAAATCTGGAGCTTTGGTTCAATTTTCCTTTTATCCTTCGTAATGTCGACGTTGTTTCAACATGAAGAATAATCAAATGATGAAGCTATCAATGATTCAAGAGATAAGAAAAAGTTCCAATAACATATCGGAATTTCATAAAGATTTGTAACACGTCTTATTAATCGTTGCATCGGTATTTGCTGAAAGTAGTTCAAGGTCGAGAAATTTAAGTGTCTTCGGAATTAAATCGAATCGATTGCAGAGATGAAATCTGCTCACGACGAAAGTGGCTATGTAACATTTCCTGAAAGGAAGTTATGTAGAATCGATTTTAAAGCAATTAATTTACAAGACTTAGTTCAGAATTTAAATTTAATGAATAAAATTTAAAAAAAGTATTTTAGTTAAACAATTTTAAAAATATACTGTCAGCGATATATATATATATATATATATATATATATATATATATATATAAAATTTATAATATATTTGCAATTTAATATCAAATAAAACTTGTAATCAAATGCTTTTAGTTTGTCTGAAAATCTTATAAATAATGTTTATGTTTAAGTTGCCGTTCTCCGAAATATAATTACTATGCTCGATTACTGTTTTTAACATTCATCGTTTAAGAAGCATTCACGAACGCGAAGTACGTTCACCCGGGGGCAATATCCGCCCTATAACAGTTCTGCTTACATTAGCCACCCTTATGCAAATTGATAGGAAACAAAGTACGTCGGATATGATCCTTCGGGATTCCGTGGGGAGAAACGTACACTCTTTTATTGTACATACTATACTAAGATTTTTCTATTCAATTGAATTTATTATCGGATTTCTTTATATCAAACATTATTTAGCGCAAAAAAAATAATATCATTACTCGCAAATTATTATGTTTATAATTATTAGAAAAAAAATGAAATATTTAGTGAAAATACGAGTTGAAACAAATTTTCCGTGATATAAAGACGATTATCGATAACGTAGTTCGAATTCCGTAGAACCGAAGGTGCCTCGACATAGTAGGATGAGGGATGGGCCGAGTGTCCAGGTTGGAGGGTCGTTTATTGATCTCTCAAGTCCGAACCTCGCCTCGTGTACAAGAGGGACCTAACCCCATCCCATGCGCCCTCGTGACTGGCCACAACCACCCCAGCGGCCGCACGCCGAGACACTGGACACAACGACTCCCTCCTCGGCCTCTCCTTCCACCTTATTCCGTCCTCTTGGGAAAATAGGTTCCCAACCCGAACCCTTTGGACATCCCAAACGCGAGTCGAGCGAGACGAGCGTGTCTCAATCTTCAACGACGCTAAAAAGGGAGGATAATCAGCCGCTCATCCCCGCTGCTGCTTGTTACCGGATCTAAGCATTTCCGAACGCGTTATCGATCGAGGGAACCGATCGAAGCCTTTGTCAATATGCCTGAAATGGTCGGTTCTAATTATCGTCGAATAGCCGCAGTGCTTCGATTCGCCGAGTTTGTCCTCTTACGGGCATTAATCAAGTTTCGTCGGGCGAACAACGGGACCGGGAATAGCGCTGCTTGAGAACCGTCCACTTAGCCGAAGGGTTGCTAGTTGCAGATAACTTATTCCTGCTTTGCCCGCCACCCGCGCTCACCCTCGGATGGAACCCTCTCGTCCAGATCTTGGCCGGCAAGCGAGAACGGTCCCTCCTAATATGGATTGTACTGTGCGAGCCATTTCCACGAGGTCTTAACAACGCGTCGGTACAGGTTGTCGATAAATCGAGGGCCGTCCGACACGCCTCTGCGGACCGAGAGACGTCCGACATTTCTGAGCTCGACTTTCGGACAGTTTCGGACAGTTCCAGAGAAACGTCTTACGTTAGTCGGCGCGAACGCCGACGTCCGACGAGGGATGCAGCTGTCGGCGCAACGACGCGAAAAATTCGCATGCAGGAGCTTAAAAAGTCGGCGATGCGGTAAATCCTCGCTCTAACGTGCGCCGAGAGTCAGGGATATCGATTCGCATCAAGAATGGACAATGAATAAGGAGTGAAATGCGCGCGAGAGGAAACCTTTGTAATTTTTCCGGAGCAAACGATTGTCTAACTAAATCATATTATAATAGCGGGAACGTATAAATATATAATCGTGTTCGTATAAAATTCCAATATAAAGTCTTTGAAAGTGAGATATATACGCGAAAATCGTGATACGTATTGAACTTGTTTACATGACTTTTATCACAAAAGACTTTGCTACGTCATTAACGGACGCCGCAAGCGTAGAAAGAAATTTCTCACGCAAGAGCGTTCTTTGATAATCATGCAATCTCATCCTCCGCTTCATTTACTTTCTTTTCCCACCTGTCTACACCTAGTTAACCTGGTCGCTGCCGCGAGTTTTGCATCCAGTTTCTAATAATAGCTATCGCTTCATACATTTTCATGGCATTACAAAATCAGTACAAATAGAGTGTACACGCGGCAATTATGAATGCATTATGCAATATAAATATTGATGCTTCCTGCAAAAACGAACGAGCGAAATGCAAAGCGTCCTGGGAAGGAGTCGCTAGAAGAGACTAAGAGAATACATCGATAGCGTTCAGCAATAAGCTCGGTCTCGTATGTTTCCCGCATTCTCAATCATTGATGTGACGGAAAAGCGTTCTCTCGCGACTCATGTATTTACGATTGTTTGTACAAAATTAATAAAAAAAAAAAATAAATTTATTATGAAAGAAAATTATCGACGTGTTACATACGTAAATACGTACGTACTCGTACGTTATCTTCCTCCATTAAAAGACAAACATTCTACATCGAGAAACGTTACGCGTATAGGGAATATTACAATGTCCATTTGTATCGCGCTCACACATGTGAAAATGATAATCGCGAGCGTGCGACGTATACTGGAATTATTAAGTAACTTCCTCGAATGATTCAGCTTTCATCCGTGTAACTTATTCTTACTTCTCATTACCACGATTGAATTTCGTCGAAAGGTAGATGTAGCGCAACACCTTTATACGATGCAAGGTCGGCCGAGTTCAATTTCAACGGGACATCCGATGTAGTTATGTACACGTCAACGCACACAGGCACATGGGCGCACACGCAGAGGTACGGCACGCACGAACGGCGCGTCACTTATAATCTGTCGGCATCTCATCGGGCGTGTATGCGTGTCATATACGCATATCGCAGCACGCACCAACTCGCGGAAGCCCCGCGCGCGCGCGCGAGCTAAAGGCCAATAAAACTTAACTCCTAATTAAGAAGCGTGAAGGATGAATCTATTATCCGCGGGGGCCTTGCCAACGCAAATACGCCGGCAGTAATGTCGCCGTTGCTACAAACATACGAACACGGACGAGCATACGTGTTCATTAGGCGTATTTACTGTTTAGCATTTCAAATTCGGCGAGAGAACCCGCGTGATACGGACACAGACTGCGAGATACGGGGAAGGGGACAAGGGATCCCCTTTTGGCAATTAAGTATTTTAATTTAATCGTCTTACGCTTCTTACGCGCGCCCAACGCGATACCGCTCGTGTTGCACTTCCCTTGTCAGTTTCGTCTTGACATCTCTTAATTCGAATTGTCCGTGAGGTGAAACGATCATCATCCATTTCATTATATTTCACTTTTATTACATGGCGTAGAGTCGAAGCGCAGACCGTCGACGATCTTGATTAGCATTCTCTTAGCGAAGCAGGCGCATATATTTATCTGTAAAAGCATTATACCACTTGAAATCGATATCATGTGACGGCGAATATTCATAAAAGTAGCATTGATTATACGTGGCTCTCTCTTTCTCTCTCTTCATCCTTGTTTAAGGCGTTATTTTCTTCCAGCGACCTCCCGTCGACGCAATCCTTGGCTCTAATTTGTATTTAATTAACCGTGTCCCGCGGCTGCGCGACGCTTCCTCTTGACTGCAAGCGAGTTCGGCCGGTTTGGTACGTGCGTTGGGGTTCATTAGGTTATTGAAACCTTAGACAATGTAACTAGTGGCTGCCGGGCACTCCGAGGGGCTCCAGGGGCTTCGTAATGCTCGCTGCCTCGAGCGTTCCCTACGACATTTCGCATCTCTGGCCACTCCTGCGTCGAGTTGAGCTAGTCTACGAGCATTCGCCGAACGACCGACTCCGCGATCATTACGTCGACCGACGGTGCGCGGCTCCGAGAGGCGGGTTACATCATCAACACGCACGAGTTTATATGCTAATAAGCGACATTAATTAAATGGTGCGCACGCATACATATCTAGCCGCCCTCGCGAGAATCCAGCTCTCTTTCTTTCTGGGAATAACGAAAAATTCTGCTGGATTTAATATCCTGCATTTATGTTAAGGGCTGCGAGCGTATAAACGGATCGCATCGTGAATCGCACAATAGAAAACAATTCGTTATCTTTTTTTCTTTTTTTTTTTAGGGAAAATGAAATTTTGAATTCAAACAAAATAGATTCGTTTGCTAGAGTCTATTAAATTCGCACAATTGTTAACATTTGTTTTATACCCTGATCGTACTCTGTATTCTTCGATTCGTTCAACTTTTCTGCGATACGGTATAAACATTAAAATGAGTAGGTTTGACGGGTTTCCAGCTTTCGGTAAAAATCTCGCGTCTGAAATATTTTTCATTCTTCGAGGTCGGATGAAAACCCGAATGAGAAAGAGATTATTTTAAGGACGCATAACACGCTTTCCTCTCCCTACACCAGAAAATAAGAGGCAGGAAAAACGCGAATCTAGATATCGCGCAACTCTTCCTCTCTCGCAACTTCCTTTTCATTTTTCTGGCCGAATTTAATTTGGTACGCGTCCGGTTGCATCTTCCCACTCTCGCTTGACTGATACGAGAGGATACGAAGCCCCGGAAGATCACAGGAAAAATGCCTGTGCCTTGCAACATCCCGGGCTCGGATCTGGAGCGCGCGAATTAGGAATTTTACTAACTCGGATAGTCGCATTTAATTTTAAGCCCGAAACCATACGAGTCATTACTGTCTCCATTTCGTGCGTATATTAAATTACAGCCTCCGACCGCGAGGCTATTCGTCGGAAGAGGGGCCCGTAGCCATATTACGGAAGAGCACATGCACTCGAGGATTATCCAAAGTCTCCCCCGGTAGCCAGGCTACAACACACGGATATATGCACAGTCTACGAATGGACACATTCGTGTTACTCTAACGATCGCAAGTCTCGCGCTAACATTCGTTAAATACCGAGGCTAGAATTTCTGTCGCTCATATAAATTGAAACTTTTGGTGACGACAGTTCGATGCGACATTAAAAAATGAGCATTATTTTTGTTCAAAGGAAGGCAGAACGAAGAATTTACCACTTTTAGAATGTCCTTGCTCGAAAGTAAAACGACGAGATAATAACGATATTCGGTAGAGTTGCATAAAGATTCGAGACAATATTCGTTATAAAAATGTTGTATTAGGATTGCAAATTTTCGAAAACTTATAAATCTTGTCTTGATAAATCTTCGATAAATCTTTGTAGCAAAAATCTCGTTTTATATATTGTTTTTTATATCGTCTTATCTATATTATTATTTTTATTAATAGTTATATTAAATTTTATTAACAATTTATATACAAAATAAATTTATTAATATAAATATTTTTATTTATTAAATAGAATTCTTAAAGTTCGTGTAATATCTAATGATTTTTTCTCATTTAATTTAGAAATATATATGTATATATTAGCTTTTTTTTAAAAAATTCTGACAAGATAAATAATCTTGACAAGAATTAGTCTTGGTATTATCTTGATAATTAATTAAAAATCTTATCCTAATCTTGTCTCGAATTTTGACATAAGACAATATCAAGCCCAGTCTTGGCTCGTGCCTTAATCTATATATTTGACAAAAGATTGAGAAAGAAAATGAGAGAGAGATTATATGATTTATTTTATTACTTTATAATACACAACTGTTTGCATTATATATCTTCGATGAATATAAGATTGGTTACAATGAAGTCATTTTCTTGACGGCTACTTCACGTTCCGCTAGCTCCGATTTCTTAAAGAAAGTCTTTAATTGTGAAATGCAAAACATATATTAGCCTGAGCAGGATTTAATTACATCTCTCTTCCGGAGATATTGGCATAGATAATATCATAGCGAGATCATTGCCAATTATTAATTTATAACCGCGATATCAGCCGTGCTGAGATTCGCCGATGCGCGCTATGTACGCGAGAGACTCCGCTAATTAGGTTCTTCAATCGGCAGTTATTGTTTCGTGGCAGTCCTAATTTGGCAGTGGCAGCTGCCGCTGGGAGTAAGCGCTAATTAAAATACCTAATTGTGGCCATTAACGCGAAATGCGACGTGGCGATGCGTTACTCGCTCCGCAGTTCACACCGATCCACGCTCGGTTATGCCTGCGCTTTAAACCACGCTATAAATACATTCTAATTAGCATTTCTCGGTGTCTCTCGATTGAAATTAAGCGCCTCGCGCCCGATGTCGCCCGTTAAGCCCGAGTCGTCAATTGCCACTCTCGCATTTAACAGGCACTTAAAGAAAGAATGAGGCATCGTACCTCCGGTTCGGCTTCGGAAGAAATTCGAGGAAGCGAAAGAACTATACCCGTACACACATGTACAATGTTTTCGTGCGGTTGGCTAGAGAGGAAGATCGACCGAGAGTTTTAAAAATACACAAAACTACGTGTACATATAATAAATAACGATTAAAAAAAATTATCAATAAAATAATTGTCAATTTATATTCCTCGCGACTGGGATATCGGGACTCGTTCTCCATCATCGAACGATTACTCCTTTCGAATCGACCCAACATGTTTGGCCGAAATTCTCCACTTGACGCGACCGCTCATTTTTCTCACCATCGGTCTTTTAACGCGGAATCGCTAAATCGGTCCGACACGACGAACAGAGGCCGGGCATAGGTAGCATATATACGAACAGAAGCGGCGGAAACGGTGAAAGCGCGCGAGGAGAGAGCATAGTCATAGAAATGCTGCGGTGTGTGGCGGGCGTGGCATGCTCGTACATCCGGTACAGGTTCCACACGGTTCATATTGCCGGTAGGTCCCAAGAGTAGGCAGTACAGGGACGCGCACAGAGGCCCGACGCAAGTTGCCGGCCGCGCGACACAATGACGTTATAATGACTAATGATCATATCATTTAATTAACATCGCGCCTAACTAGCCCGGGCTTCATTAGCCCACGGCGGCCTTAGACGCCCCGTATACAACACCACGCTTATTATGTATCTATCGCGTGGCGATTGTCCGCAGCGCGTGTTAAAGCTCGTGCGTTACCCGGCGACACGGTTTCTCGGTGAACCGCCGACTGGTGTTAAATTTAACATTGTGTGAGTTCCGTGCGAGCGAGCGAGCGAGCGCGCACATGCGTGTGTGTTTGCGTGTGTGTCGTATGAGATGAGCGAGTGCGTTGGTAGCACGGTCGTTGTGTCGTACCACGCGAGACATGTGCGGAGGCGCGCCTATGGCAGTACATAGGACCGGCTATTGTGCGTCGAGGAAAAGGCGGAAAGCTCGATCGATCCATCCAGACGAGATCTTCGTCCTTACGAGATAGGGATACCTTGATAGCGGTGTTAACGCGTGGCTCTTGTCGGATATTCTCGACGGTTAAATTGCTTTCGCGTGAATAGATCGAGAAGCATGAAACCCGTGATTACCTCGTTCTTTTCAAGAGTACTATAAAGCTTGCTATTTGGGATTGATTTTATCAAACAATTTTGTTTTTTTCAAATTTGTCCCTGTTCGTGAAAATCTGAAACTTAATTGTTGCAAAGGATGAAACTTTCGACGAGGAATAAGGTCGAAATTTATCCAGACGTTCGCGATACAGTTGTACGAAATTCCCGTTGCAAGTAAAAAGAAATCACGACGAGTCGAAGACGCAAGGAATGTTTAGATAAAACATCGGTGTCCGCTTCATTACATGTATATAATGAGCGAGGTATATAAAGACAAGCCTGTCGGCAGTGGATCGCGCGCGCGGCGCGGTACGCGACTCCACGCTTATTATATATCTATCACCGAGCGTCCGTGTGTCATACATCGATCCACTGGGTCGCGTTAAATGCAACGCGGTGTGCAGTATTGCTGCGGCACATAAGGGACGTTGCAGCGGGGCGCACCTACACGCCCGACGCGCTCCTGTCGGCCGAGGAAAGGGTGGAAAGCATCGATCGACCGATCCAGACTAGATCCCCCCATCCACCCGCCCACCCGCTGATGTTAACACGTGCTCACGGCGCTATTCTCACGGGCGAATTGATTTTCTTACGCGTCTCTTGAGAGTTATTAATCCCACGCGTGGACGCCGCGCTAGATAGCGGATAAACCGGTGCGGACAGTGGATATCTGTGCTGCTCCGTGAACAAGCGATAATTATGGATAACGGTCGCAAGTCTCCTCTAATAAATTTTCTATAATTGCGAATTATCAAACTCGCAGAGTGATCTTGTAGCGGCCACGAACGATAGCAGCTTCTCTTGTAACTCGATGTCTTTTTTACACTTTTTTTCTTGCCGCTCTCTCTCTCTCTCGTGACCTCGTGTCTTCCGTTTTCTAAAATTGTCGTAAAGGAGGAAGCAATTTCGCGCGAGCGTCAATAAAGATTTATCGTTAAATTATCTATATCCTTGTTTCGCAGTGTCTAAACTTGCGATCTGCTAATAATGTGCAATTGTCGACGAAAGAATTGTTTAATTTAATTATTGTACTTCCATTAAGAAATATTTTTGCTCTAAATAGATATTTTGTAACACGATGAATCACGATTTTCGACAGAGTCAATTGAATATTGCATTTAAGATCACGAAATTAATTCAGTCTCGTTGATTCTAATACTGGAAAGGTGCATCGAAACGCAAGTCATCCCAATCAGATTGATTTCGACATAGAGCCAGTCGGGTTTACCGTAAACAAATACGTGAAAATGGTTTTTATAATTCAATTATAATTAAAAATTGAAAACGCGGATAGGTCTCGAAACTTATACGGAAAAGCAACAGATTTCGTTCCTTTGTTATGGCATCACCGTTCACTCGTCGATCACAATCCGTCCACCCAATTTCGAACTGTACACTTTTTTTATCTCACATACGAGGCAGCCGCGTCTCTCAAATTCCCTGATTGTTACAAGAACCAATTCCTCACTATTCTAAAACGATGGTGCGTCGATAGAATTATCTCGAAAAAGCCATCAACATTGCTGCAAAAATCTATTTATTATACGTTAAGTTTATTTTAAAGCTTTACGTTAAAAATGTGTACATATATATGCACGAAATATATTTAGTTTTAAACTAAGTATTTCCTTTTCGTGAGAGAGATGAGGAGGGTTGATAATCGCAAATGTTTTATGCATATTTTGCAAAGAAATTCACACATAATAAAAGCTGCATATTCTTAACATATATTGGATATTGTCGTCGATGATTGCCGATGATACGTTAACGCGATAGACGTCGCCTGTTTACTTATGATTATACCGCAATTATTGGATTTATCGACTACCGTTTCGAAGCTCCTGATTTATTTCAACATTAATCACGTTAATGATGCGCCGGCTAGGCAGCCTTCGACCTCTCCCTCCGCCTTCTACGAGCCACCTACTCTACTCCGCACCCCCGTGCCACTGTTGCGACTCGTAGCGCCCGGCAAACAGGAAATGAGCATTTCGATCAAGATCGATCGTCACAATTACCGATGATTGCCAGCGCCGAAGTTCCTCGGTGGCGTTAGCGACGCGCATCCGCTTAACTTCGCTAATGAGCCGGGCAACCTTAACCCACTCTTCCTCTCATTTCGTCTTACATCTCAATTTATATTAATCTCTCCTATAGGCGCATGAAAGCCACGCATAAATATAGAAATATTAGAGAGAATCACTAGTTAAACGAAAACTTATTTCTTTAGTCATATGTAAATGACACATTTAGACATACATCATTCACAACTAAAAATATATTTAAAGGTGTACATTATTCACACAACTGACACTTTGTTTAAAATTAAAAAAAAAAAAGATTTTGAAATATTTCTTTTTTTGTAAAACAATGTAAGATATCATTAATAAGGACAGACATATATCTGAAAATATAAGTCTAAATGTAATATTTGCTTATTTAAAAAAATCCAGAATAAGAGGTTCCCTAGATATTTGTTAAAAATAGATAATATGTCAATCATTTATGTCGTTGAATTTTAGTCAAATTAATCACATTACAATGTGATTACGAGTGATGTAAGAATATCATTGCGTATTTTTGAGGCACTTTTGATCCATTCGCTTTCTGTCAGCAACGTTGTCGTATTTACAAATAGACGGATATTTATACACACGTTATCGATTATATGTTGCATAACAAAATGCCCCGTGTCCAGCTTATACGGTGTCACGTTTCTTTTTCAACATTTTGATCCGATTAGCATAGCGATATTGCAATTGGCCATGGCCCTCATTATTGCCATAAACAAATCCTCAAATCATGCACATCGTTGCGATCGATAAATTAATTAATTAATTTGCCGTTAGAAATATCGAATCTATTTATCGTTGCTTGATCACTGTGTTTAATAGTGACGGATAGAAACGAAAATCGAAGCAGAGAAAGAAAGAGAGAGACAAAGAGACAGAGAGGGAGGATAGTGGATAGACGCGGGACATAGAACGACGGAGCGGAAATCGGTGGGAGGGCTACCAGGATGATGTTACATCATCAATCAGCTGGCAAACATCAACTCAACGCTCGTACCTCGCCCGGTATGTCCTGACCTGTACCCAAATATATGCCCCCGATGATATCGTTGCGGCATTGCTACATCATGTCCGGCTATAATTAATTATCTAATTCTTAATCGTTAACGTTAATCATTGATTACAGTGCAGTATCGGTTAAAAACCGCCATTCTAGATTTATAAATTTCTTTTATATTTTTTCTTATGTTCATATCTTACATATGGATAGAATGACGAAACATCTTTTTACACTTATTAAATTAGAAAATATATAATAACGATTGGAAATATAAAAAATAGATAATAATCATTCTCTCGTTTCACATGTACATGTTACCTGCTAATTAAAAAGATTATTAACGATAATTTGAAATAAAATAAAATATTAATATATTTCATTAATAAAATATTAATAAAATATTAATATATTTCAAAGATGGCGAAATTTGGTATTCGTCTGTTCAAAATTTTTTAATCATTTGTAAATCATAATTTACAAATGATCAGAGATACAACGAAGAGTTTTTGACATTACTACCCGTCATCCGTTTTCGACCCTGAAAGGGTATTATCGGACGTGGGGATAGGTAGCCTCCACCTACGATAATCTACCCCCGCGGCCCCCATAATGCGCATCCCTCTGGCCGCAATAATGATGATTTATTTCAGAGCTAAAAATTGCGCGAACGCCGAGGTATGAGTAATGTTCCGATGTGGCCCCACCCTCCTGTGCGGGCCAGCCAGCTTTTTTATCCGCGCAAACGTTATGAATTCCATTGACCCGTTCGGTGGTAGGGGTTCAGCATCGAGGGCTGGTCCTCTAGATAATGGTGGATCCCTATTTATTTATCGGGGCATACGAGCAGACACGACTGATCGTCTTCCATTCATCCAAGTACCTTTTGATTCCGCAGACGTCGGACTTTGTTCCATGAATATCGGCCGCGCGAGAATCGTCGCGAGAATCGACCGTCGTGAAAACGCACTTGTCGCATGCTCTCGTTCGCGAAGGGGGATGCAGGCGAGAGGGAGGAGAGAATAATGCGCGTATAAATATATCACACGTGGACGGGGAAAGTAAATCTTTTTACAGGGGTGCGGCATCGGCCGCGTGTGTTTCCGACGATAATTATTATCAGGCGCGACAATGAGGCCCGCGAAAAAGACGACCGGACAAAAACCGGCATACCTTCGACAAAAACAATCGTTTGTACGTCGACTATGTCGCGTCGCAATAAAAGAGGGTATCGCTGGTGCCCGCTGGGAAAGCGGGACGAGGATTGGTGGTGCGACGCGGGGGTGACGCAGGTTGGCGGGTTGGTGAAGCCGACGACGCAGCAAACAGCATCGAGATGCACAAAAATCGGTCCTTTCAGCTTAAAATTACGGTTGTCGCGTGGATGGCGGGATAGCTGATGGGGTGGTATTGTGCACAAGAGGAGGGGGAGGGGGAGAAAGCGGGCAGGCGCGGTCGGGGGTGGTAAACGAGGAGACCTGCTGAGCGAGAGAGAAAGAGAGAAAAAGAGTGAGAACGAGAGGGTACGTTCGGCGAATCCGGGGGTGGTGCGGATGAGGGCGGTGTGTGTCCCGGAAAAAAATCCATACAATCCGATCGGGACAATGTATTCGTGTGAATTCGCGCGATTGTCTGGGTGTTCGCGTGTGTTCGGACATTGATACGGAAGCCAGATCTGAGCGTGCACTGATAAATGTGAAAAAATCCCCCATTTTTAAACCAGCGACGCCTGCCGGCGCGTGATGCTGGTGAGCGAACGTGTGTCGGCCGAAGAATCAGCCCTCACCGAACCACCCCCGATCCTCTACCTCCGCATCCTGCCCTCGTCGTCTCGCTCACACCATTCCTTGCGTTCCGTGTCTCCTCTCTCTTGCGCGCTCCTGTTCGTTCTCCCATGCCAACCCCCCTTTCGACGAGCGGTATTGTCGAAACAACGAGAACGGCTTTGTCCTTTGGTCCCCGCTGTAAAACCTGGACGTATTTTAAATTCGCGGCATTTTATCGCATTCGCTATTTATCGACGGGCTGCACGTCCAAAGGACGTCGTTCTATCTCTCGCTCGTTTTATCTCGTTTTCCTACGGATTTCTCTCATCTGGTCGCGGAGAATAAAATACTCGTGGTATCTAAGCAGCATCGCGGATCATCCGCGATCACGCTGATGATTTTTGTTACGCGAATCACGCATCGAGATATGAGTAAGAAAATGTACCAACTTTTATACCTCCACCACTTTTACAATCGTTTAACACATTTATATATAAATTGTTATTTTATCTAGAATAATATTTTTTTCAAAAAATAAAAATCATAATACATATATACGTGTGAAAATTATAATTTTTTCAACGGGGGTGAATATTAATGTTCAAAAATTAAAGCATCCTGGAATATAAAAAAAATATCTCTAGCGAGAACATTTGAAAGTTACAGCACCATATCGGCGCTGGCCGCGCGAATATATCGCAGCACTTCCGGTACTGCTGTTACCATTTTATGAGCAACGTCCGCAGATACGTTTCCGATGAGTTAACGATGCTCCAGATTTCGTTATGCTCGCACGCGACATTGTCGCCGGATCGTTGGCTCGCGAAGCGAGCTCATCCGCGAACGTAAAGGAAAGAAGGGAGGCAGTCGAGCAAGGCTGATAGAACGCGACGAAGGGCAAAGGGGTGAAGATGAGGACGCGGACAGTCGGATTCGTTGATGGCGAGTAGGTGTACGTTCGGCTACCAATCAAGCGGCCTCGAAACCTCATCGGTTTTTTTTCTCCTGCTCGATGCCCCCCGTCCCCATCCCCCTCACCCCCTCCGCCTCCCACCGCCAAAACCGATCGTTCGCCCTGCCGCACCCTCTCCCGCCTTCCTTTCGCTCCCTCCCGCGCGGCCCCGTCGAGCGCGGGTGCACCCTCATACCCGGCAATGTTCCATTTTTTCGCCCGGCTATCCCGCAACTCGAACTCGCGATGCAATTATAATCCAGCTTTATGAAAAAAGAGGAAGGAAAAAAATGCATCGCAAATGTGATTGAGCACCGATACGGTGGCGAGATTGGTCGGTAGTAGGGGGAACGGGTGGCCGCCGTGGGGTGCCCTGGGTGGCAATAGGAGGTGGAGGAGGAGGTGGTGGAGACCGGTCGGTCGGTATAGGTGCGGCGAGGGGATGGTACGCGGGATGGCGAGCTATATAGGGGCCGGGAGGAAGAGAGGGGGTTGAGGGATTGGTCAAAGCGCTCGGTTGCCGGTGCTGATAAAAAATTACACCCGAAAAAAGTATCGCCGTTACCTCTCCGCACCCCCGACCGCACCGGTCCACCCGTTCGTCAGCCCCCTATCGGCGCACCCCGCTTGCCTCGCACAAGCCAGCCAAACCTCGGATATACATTATTCCTGCCGACCAACCCCTTTGCACGGCGGAACACTGAAAATTGTTCGGAAACAAATTCGACCTATCCTCCCCCCCTCCTCCTTTCCTCTCCGGCGCTTCCCTCTTTCCTGGCCTTCCTCGTCCGACTCTTCCGGTTGCCGTTTCTCGCGAGGTGATACTCGACTGATTAAAGCATTTGCGAGGATGGCTCGACCTCGGATCGCGGCAAGAATCGCGTTATGCCAAGTAATATCTCGATTGGATTTCAGATGTTTCTTCAATTTTTCTATCGTCATCGCAAGAAATTGGAAATTTGATTGTGGACGCCAAAAATATCTGTAACAAGTTCAAGTTTACGACGAAAAATAAATTATAACAAAAGATTTATGGAATATCGTGTAAATTTCTGTCCCGATCCTCGCGTGGAATGTGATTTCGTGCCAAATTTGGTTCCAATCGTTCGAACGAGGTGTGTGTTGGTTGCAATCCCGTTCGCAATTTTCTACCCACGTATTAGTTGCGTGCGATTGATGTCACTGATTCAAATTTGCCACCTTTTGAAAAAATTATGAAGCTCGGACGTCGCTATAATTTAACCATTACTATATTAATGTCTAACAATTTTATTATTACATGTATTTATTTATCGCTTACTATATCGTATCAAATGGTTATAGATATTTTTAATATAAAAGCTCTTTGATTGCTTTTTAATAATCATTCATAAGAAGCTTGACTTATATATACATTTTATGTACATATATATATATATATATATATATAATATATATGTACATAATACATATATATATATATATATGTACATAATACATATATATATACACACATGTAAGTATGTATGTATGTATGTATGTATGTATATATGTGTATAAAAGATTGAGTGGAGCAAAGAGCGAATGAGTAAAAGCAGCTGTAAATGGGAGCAACTTATTTATGTATCTCACTAAAAGCTGTCGTTAGTTTCCTTTTATTTTATGCACCATTCTCTTTTTACATATTTGTTTTCTTTTTATATATATATATATGTCTGATACGCTTCGAAACTGATATATATATATATATATATATATATATATATATATATATATATATATATATATGAATATATGACAAATCAAAATTCGCCAGATACACAATACAATCAAGTATCGATGCCAATTCATACGTTTTAGTGACCGTTTAGCGAGATCTATGCGCGCAAATAAATGCGATTAAAAATTTTAATAACTTTGTCGATCGACTGTAAACGAGATTGCGGTTATAATATATTACATAAGATTTTTGCCGTGGCATCAACATTATATCTAGAGTCGTTATGCTTACTAATTAGTAACATGATATCTCTACTACGCTTTTTGCAAAGCGGAATGAGAAAAGGAAATGAGGCTGGTTTGTAGGACTTCTCGCAAGTCTCGACTCGACGCGCGCAAGTCTTTCTCTTTCTCGCCCTTTCCATTAGAACGGCTGTTTTGAAAAGAAGTAAATGCAATTTGCGCAAAAATAAATGTAAATTTGCAGATATAGAGCTTGTATCATTAAGAAAGATATTTTAACATGGATAATCTTTTGTTATGCATATACTGTGTTGGTAGATAAGTAGCTGCAAAGAAAATCAAGAATATTTTTAATGAAATAAAAGAGGAATAACGTAATAATTTGACGTAAATCGGCAAGTTAAAGTTTTATAATGTTAGCAAATGGAAAAAGATTTTATATAATAAAAAGCAACAAGTAAAAAAAATTGATACTCTAGGTGAGCTCAGTGCCGCTAATTGGAGAACATTAAATAAAGTATGTTTACCAGCAAGAGGTGGCACAATTGCACTACGTAATGACGGTTGATTACTATTATTTTCGCGCTCACGTAGGTAATAAACACACGCAAAGAGTGTAAGGAGTGTAACGTTGAATCATTACCTTCCATCTTCTACTGGCAATTGTTGTTCATATCAACAATCCGTATTTTATTTCTTTGATGTTTATATGTTTCAATAAATGTATTGTATTGTAACAATTACTACGTTATTTTCCATTGTAAACTATTAATCTAAACTATAATCTTGTATTATAGTAATTATAAATGTCTTGATATTGTATTATAACAATTATCTCGTGCTGTTTTCTATCGTAAATTTAAATAATAATTTATGATACGTATAAGTTTATATGTATGTATTGTTACATCAAGATATTTAATATAAAAACCTTTTTGAATTTTATAAAAAAAATTGATATTGAATAAAATCTCTAACGAAAAAATAATTCCAGATTGATCAAATACTAGATAAATGAAAAGCTGATAATAGTTTTGTAATAGTAATCCTATATATAATTTAAATATAATCGCATTCAATTCCGATTAAAAATTATTATTGACGTTTAAGTTAACTTTAAGTTTCCATTTCAGAAAACTTTGTGACTTTCACAAATTTAATATAACAAGACAGAATTATATAAACTCTGATCGTCATGTATAAATGTATTATAAAAAAAATTTCTTTTTATAAATGTCTTGCGATGTATGAATATAAACATAAATTATATCAGAACGAAATAGTTGATTGCGTGCTGTCTCTGCTCGTCCGTTTTTATTTGCAGCCGGAACATTGCGTAAGCGGCACGATAATACGTCATGCGTTTTATTCTTACGTCCTTGTCCATTCATGTCGGAGGCGCAAATGGCATCGGCACATCTCTCGCTCCGACGTCGAAAAATTTCCGCAAATTGACGCGTGAAGCTCAGCCGTGCCCGACGATTTCCGCGTACAACCGCGTAATTATGTAGAATATAATGGCACGTAATGACAGTACACAATCTCGCGCCAAATGTTATATTCAAGTGAGTTTAGAAGCGCATATAACATATCATTTTTTTCTCATTTTTTTTTATGTATATAATTATAAATGTATTTTCTCTTTTAACTCGCAACGTTTCAAAATAAGCAAGACGCGACTACTAATGAAATCTTTTCTCATTTTTTAATGTATAATACATTTTTCGTATGATTATAATTATTAGAGTGTTATTATATTACTATAGTTTTATTTACGTGATATTGAGTAATTAAATAAATAAATGAAATCTTAACCATTGACACGATCGAAAGCGCACTTAACGCAATTAAAGAAACATTCGTTCCCGCATCCCGAAATATCGCACGGAAATAATTCGCATCGTGAAATATACAAATTGTACGGTATTTGATGAGATAAAGTGCGCCGTTATATTCTCGCGCTGATATTCCTTGCCCCCTTCGAGACTGAAGGCGAGCGGTGCCGGCTCAGGCTAATTGTAATAATTGTTATTATTCGGTGTATAATTAACGCTGCGGCTGCGGAGCTACCATCGTTGAGGTCTCGGACGAAAAGTTTAAGCATGGTGCCCGGGGGCCATTTGCATAATTAATTAAAGAAGGAACCGAGTTTTCAACAGATTTTCATGCCGCCGCCTCCTCGGCAAAGAGAGAAAGCCTCGGGATCCTTCTTCGCCAATAAGAAGATCATGCCACTAAAAGCTCTGATATTCTTTTCCAACTAACCAGTACGCAACGCATCGTTTCGGTTCTCTATCTCCTTTTTGTTCTTCGTGTCTGGACTTTGGTAGATACGACACCGATGAGCACCTAATCCTATATTTTTCCATTGATTCGTCCACTGTTCGTACCAGACTCGAGAGAAGCAGGGAGGTACGAGACGTGGATGCTGGGGGTTGAGGAGACGAGGGGGCAAATGTAATTAATTATCCCAGTAATGACTCTGACTGATGAGCGGCTGGACAAGTCCAGCCAGGTCGAAATAGCATAGAAGTGGTGACGGCTACGAACGAGTGTTAAAATAGAGTAATTTATACAACCCTCATTAATTCTAATAAAAATTATTTATTAAAATTTGATTTAAAAAGATATTAATATATAATAAAAATTGATGTACGCCCTGGTTCCATTGAAATTATTAAATTATTGAAACGCATCAATTGTTAAAGATATATTTTCAGAAATATAATTACGTTGGGCAATATATTACTTCTTTATTGTTCTTAATTGCGATTTCTGCAGCGGAAATATAAACGATATTGTTTATATATTGTAATTGAAACGAGAGAATATTTTTTTATATTTTGAAAATATTTTTTTTCGAGTAGCTTAATATATATATACGAGTAGCAATCAGAAGTATTTGGAAAGACTCTCGATATGTGAACATTATTTTGGCATTTTGTTCTTCAAGCGCGAGTACGAATTGTTCCAATGATCAATCAAGTGTATTCGAGGATCGTTCATACCTGTTCCTGAAACACCACGGTAGGGAGACAACGAGAGGCACGGAGCGGGGCTGTGCATGACAAGGTAGATTTATTTTTTTCACACCCCACGCCAGGACTCACCAGGGGCTGGACGAGGTGTTTTAATATTTTAATAGGACGGCGGAATGGCCGGTTTCGTGACTTGGCGTTTTATAATGATATTCTCCCCGCGTTCCGTTCGTAGTAGCAGGAGAAAATCAACGGCTTGGAATAACCCATTTCGCTGCCAACTCGTTCTATTCTCCTAAAATAACAAGACCTGCCCTTTATTTCGCTCCCTCCGATCGCCGTCGAAATATTCGTCGACTTAATGTGATTTATACATCGTTATTGCGCAAGAAAATTCTCAACTAATTAACGTGCTTTTATTAACAATGAAAAACTTATATAATTAATGAGCTAGCTTTAAGATTGGTAAATCGTATTACGATACGAGAGTGAACTTTAAAAAAATATTACAAGAAATAGAGATGTTCCTGCAAAATTGTAACGTCCTCTTTCTTGTGTACCTGTGATAAAAGAAAGCGTTACGAAATAAATGATACCAATATCGGATAATATTATATGAATACATAGCATTACCGCGAGAATATATATCTTGCCGCTTGATTTTTATTAGAAGCAAGATGATGATCCGCGAGAAAAAAATCGTGCTCGTCATTTCGTTCAGTGATACTCGCTGAATCATTCAGCATCATCGTCCAAACTCTCCTCTCACAATCGAACCGCCTTGCATCATTCGCCCTCTCACTCGCTTTCGTTTCGCCGTTTCAATCAAGCATCGACAGTAATTTTATCCGGCTGACTTCTCACCTCGCTACAAACCCGTCCGACCGACGATTCTAATTAACTTTCGTTAAGCTATACGCGCGCTCATGATTGCACGAGCGATAATAGTCGACGCGACCGTTCTTAAACACTTATTAGTAGAGTGAGTATCAATCTGTGTATTCCGCGTATGTTCACGATTACGTATACACGTCTCAGAACGATTGAGTGGAGCTGGTAATATGTTTTGTCGCGAATCAATTTCTCATATTGCGCAGTTCACCGTTTATAAAGTAGTATCATTCTATAGCGTGACAGAATTAAAATTTTACCACACCTACGCGATGCAAGAAAATTCTGAAGATGAATGTGCGCAATCTATTGAAAACAACAAGAACAACACCATAATAATATCCATAGTAATATTTATACTTTAATTTTATATATATTTCTTTCTCCACATATGTATCATTTTGATCGATAAATTTATAAAACAAAAAGTTATTCTTTTTTAGATAAAAAAAAACAGCATTATTACTGATGCATTTTAATGCGCAATCTTTGTTACATATATCATTGATTTTTTTAATGTTCATAATGCATTGCGTATATATACATTCGCACACGATTTAAATTGTTATTATTATTTCAGAATTAATAAATATAATGCGCGCACACACATACAAAGTTTGCAATAATTCTCGCAATAACATAAAATCTGAATTAAAATATTTTAGTTAGTTATTTATTATGTACGTTGCAGCGTCCTCTTAACGCATCCTGTCATCATCTGATATATACGTTCAGCGAAATGTCGATCAGAAAGAAAATTCGCACAGTTGAGATAGAAACGCAACTGACCCCACGAATATTTCCCCAACGGCGAGCAGTTCGAGATTGATGCGTTAGGTAAACAGCGTAGGCGCGTCCTCGTTTGTACCGGCAGACACGACGGCTCGCAATTAATTGCAGGTAGAATCGTTAATGCCGCCTAATTTCGCGGAAGCACAGAAACGGTCCAAGCGAAAATCACGATTCGTTAGTGCCGGCGATTTTTGTCGGACCTGTTAGAACCGTTAGATCGCCGAATGAAACTAAATGCAAACTTTGTCGCGAACTTGCCATCGTTATACTAGAATTAATAAACGCTAGCAATATCATAGTAATCATTATCATTTAATTTTCTTTACTTTATATTACTTATACTTAATTTTCTTTACTTATACTTAATGTTTCTACATTATTGCAGGTACAATTAAATTCCTGCGACAAGTGTTGTAAACATCTTAAAAATATTCGTGTACAAAAAATGAAACTTTCTATAAAAATCTAGGTAATTTTTTTATAGAAGCTTAACTCAGAAATTTTTTCTCTAATAATACAGCATCGTGTTAATAAATTATAAAGTATCAGTTGACTGAATTATTACACAAGTGTAAAAATAATACATCTCGCGGATAAATGGTCCGCCGTCTATTCGAGATACATTTTAACCGGGCGCATCGAAAAATAGTCGACGTTATACTTATCAGAAATACGAGATTTCGAAGTTGGCAGCGCGAAACACAATATAAACGGTAACGAGATTAACGGTGTATCAAGCGAGAGCGAGCGGGCGGTCGCGCCAAAATTCGGATCAGACCAGTTCGGTATTAACGATTCGGCGATCGAGTCGCTCGATGCAGCTGCAACCGCATCCGATTGAAGCCGAACGTGGAAAAAAAAAGGAACGGGTCGGCGCAAGGGGGTAAGAGGGGAGGAGGAAACGAACCGAGGGGAGAGAAAGGGGAAGGAGGAAGGGGTGTAAGAGCGCGAGGGCGGTCGAAGAGCGAATTTGTGAAGGCACGGTCGGCGGGGGAGAGCGGCGGCAACCTTTTATAATCCGGCAAAATGCGAAACGCGCGCGCCATTTTAATCGAAATAGGTTTTCGCCCCGAAAAAAAGTTCGTATTTAGAGGGAACGAAATGAGTTCACCTCCGGCACGATGAAAGACCGATAAGCATAGCTGATTTATACGAAGCACGAGCGAGCCCAACCGTCCACTCGCTCGCTCGTTCGTTCGTTCGTTCGTTCATTCGAATCGAATCTTCCCTCGCCATCCCGAGCGAGATTCCATTGGGTGCGCTTACTATACGTGAAAACGCGAATGCGCGTCTCTGCGCGTACGTTGAGATATGCGTGTGAGTGCGTGCGTATTCGCGCATCGGTCTACGCGAGTCCTGAAAATGTTGCGCGAATTTGTCAATTCCGACTTCGTAAATATCAGTTTTTATTTCACCATATATCCCACTTGTTTACATTTATCTTTTTCACATTTATATTTTATATATACACCCTATACATTTTTATCATAGTTTTATAAAAATATCAATCTGTGTAAAAAGTCTGTGTCATTAAATGACTCGAAATCTCGAGTTAGATCATTTTCTTTTATATCGACTACGAAAAATATGTACGCGAAAATATTGCGTCGTGATTGTCTTTAATTCAAATGGCGCGATAGCAACGCGAGTTTGAATAGGTGCCGATATTCTTTAGCACTGTGCTGAATGCAGGAGGCGAAAAACACGCGCGTAAATCTGCGCGCACAAGTGCACGACGAGTTCTTTCCGCGTATGCTACGGGGTAGCGGAAACGGAGGAACGGAGGGACGGCATGTGCGGATCGTGTGCGTGTGTGCCATCGGTATGCCGAGACACAGCGGGAGAGTCACGAGAGGGAGACGGTTTTCAATTTTATTCGACGAACGCGAACGGGAGGGTACCGTCCGGCAATTTTGAATCTAACTGGTTATCCGGCTATCGTCTACGCAAACAGAGAGAGAGAGAGAGAGAGAGAAAGAGAGAGAGAGAGAGAGATGAGCGTTGATTTCGTCGCACATCGTCGAAGCGTTGTCCGTAGAAATTAGAAGAGAGATGGTAAAGATTCTAATTTGAAAATCTAGCGTACATGTAATGTATACGTAAAGATTCATCATATCTAATATATATACATATATATCGCGATTTATTGAGAAGGAGGAAATGCAATAACAAAAAACGTGAGACTGATATTAAAATAAATAACAGTATGACACAAGAATTATATACATGTATATATACGGTTGACGAATACTCAAAATATATATTTCAAATTGGTACAAGCGAAAACGAGACGTCTCCGCTTTCAAGAGTCCCAGATATTTGCCATTGAGCACTAGGCGACTTGAACTTGGCCGCCAAGTTGAAAGTTTTCTTGTTGGAACGGCGCCTCCGCCGTTGAGAGCGAAAGCTCACTCGTCTATTTCTAGCGTCGCGACGCCCCTTTCTTCCTGGCGTCCCGACGTCGTCAACGACGACGGTAACGACTACCGAGTCACTGGGTTAAACGTATCCGACTCAGTCACGCTCGACAAAATATTCTTTTAGAATTTTATTTCCTCGGTATATTCAAGTGCAAATTTTTGCGGAGAAGTTTTGACAATTCCCCGACACACAAATGTAATTTATAATTCAATTACATAATTTTGGAAATTGAAAATTTAGATCACGATACAAAGTGAGCCTTACTTTTCTTCGCGATATTGAACTCCCGTAAAAGATAAGTTTAATTAATTAACTCTTTTTTATACAGAGATAAAAATATTTACATAAAAAATATTTCCCCATTCATTTGAAATAATTTTTTAATATTGGAATGGTCTAATTAATTTTCTTTCACAATGTTCGCATTCAACGCAATACCCGTATAATGCAATATTTGCGCAAAATAACAACAAAGGATTTCAATACTTTTTCGTTAGAAAAAATTAAGTCGATTTTCTCATCTAAGTTCATCGCTTCTCCGATTCGAAGGACGATCGATTAGCAGGTATATCCGGCATCGCGCAACTATTTGTCATTCGCAGGGCTGTGCACCGTGTACGCACCATTAGTTAACCTCGGCGGCGGATTCTCCATTTTTTTTCCGCCGGTATATTCTCTGCCACTCGGCGCAAAGAGGGAACGGAGAAAAGAGGAAAAGCGCGGAATTCCGCGCGCCGAATGACGCGTCGCGATGCGACGCGTTCATGCGCTTATTCGCGCCTACACAGACCCGGTTATGAATATGCATTTTCCTTCGTTAAGTATGTGCAGATTGCGTCGCGATACAGTGGACGGCCGTTCATTATTGTCGGTAGCAGCTACTCGCCATCGCGGTAGCATCGCGACGCGACAGCAAATCCGTAAGCGTATGGTGGTCGAAATTTCGCCGTGCAATTAGCGTCCGGTGAATGACGATCGCAGAATGAGCTATCCGCTTGTCTCGTCCGCTATTAGCGACATTCATCGAATTTTCGCTGTTTATACCTAAGACGTATGTAAATAAGAATATATAATTAGCAAAATCTCAAATAAGAATATTAGCAAAAAATAAAAGCATAATTTGGTTTCTGTAATTTTTTCTTTTTAGATTAAGATTGACTTTAATCGTCTTACAAATATCGCATAAAATACAAAAGAACGCATAATTCGTTTTTTTTTTTACATCGAGAATATAATTTTATTGTCAATAGTAGGCCTATTTGATTTAAAATTCAATAACTATACGATTCCGAACGATTCGACATAACTCTTGGCGAGATCGTTTCCAAGCGCGTGTCCGCGAGTAAAAGAGGAAGAGAACGCGAGCGGGACGTAAATAGGACTAAAGTAAAAGAGGAGCGGAGAAACTGCGCTCACGATTCTCTTGTTTGTAATTATTCATGAACAAAGGCCCCGATAATTGCGCTGCTTGATTGCACACTCGTGTACCGATGAGCTTGGCCGAGTCTTCTGTAACGTATGGAAATTAATGCCATATTTTTATTGTCGCTGTGTGTTCCCCGCGTTGGGAATAATTTGAGGAATGCGCCCGAGGCTACCCATAATACCTTTTAACGCGAAAACGAAAACAGGCATCCCAGGCCTTCCTCGCTCTCGCCAGGCAGATTTTCGCGATTGCTTTCGCGAATTATACGACATGAGCGCAAAAACGACGGGCCGGAATCACTTTGTGCATTACCCTTTGGTGTGCGTTTATTCACTGCATTTACTGAATTTATAGGACGGCTTATACGCGAAAAAATATTCAGAAGATATTATTAATCTCATTCCGAGGAAACTTGACATTGTTTTATTTCGCAATTGACTTTCATAACGTCATAAAAAAATCACGCAATGACGTACAATTAAACGTTTCTTCGGTTATAATAGCGTCTCATTAAAACATTCATTTATTATCCGAAATTGTCTCTCTAATTTAGAAAGATATATACAATACATGTCATTTTCATCGAAGAAGTTTGCTGTTTCAACAGAACAGAAATTTACCGAAAGAGAGAGACTCCCGCTTTGCTGCTCTATTCTTCAATAATGATTTAGACACGAACGAGGCCTCCCTCTCTGTGAACGAGCGCACGTGTCCTAATTACTACGAACGATTTGCGCGTGGCCCCTTTTGTCGCGCGTCACGCATGCAGCCGGAAATCTTTGGCGTTCGCGCGTCGTGGAAGTGCGATAAGTAGTTTAGTTGTACGCGTGTCGCCACATATATAGAGCGCTCGCGCTTGGCAAGTGCGAGAGCACGAACACGCGAGAGGAATACTTGAAGGCTCGTAAAGCGGACGAACGGGAGATACAAGCGGGAGAGGGACAGGACAGGAAAGAGAGTGCGGAGATATAGAGTGGTATCGCATTAAGGGGAGAGGAAGGAGCAAAGAGATGGCTCTGAAGGGTTCGCGTCGGTTCACCCCTCTCATTCTGCAAACAATGCTCCATATCGTCTCCATAATGAACGCGGGTATAGGTACATGCATGTGCGTCCCCTCGCAGTTCTAGTAATAATGAGTACGCAGATTATGCATGGTGATTGGTGCTTGAAATATATATATATATATATAAGTTTTTTTTTCAGAAGAGATGATATATGAATCGAGAAACAGACGACACGATAAGATCCCGAAAGCATCAAACAATGAAGCTCGGACTGTCTACGCCTCATTCTAAACTTCATAATTGATAAATAGCTGATAGATGATAAAAGCGATTTGCCCGATAATAAAAAATATACCTATCTGCATAATAAATTATACAGTTGAACACCTCCGTAGCTGTGTTGCATAAATTAATAATGAATTATAGGCAAATGATATTACGACGTTCCCCGTGCATGTTGACAGGTATAAATGTGCCGGGGAAAATCGAATCGTCGCATGCAGACTGGGGAACCGATATACGGGCAACACTAGCGTGAATGCGCCAATTAGAGTATCGAAGGATTCCACTGCTACTGCCGAAACTCCGGAGATTCCTGAAGGACCTCGACGAAGGTATTTGTCCAACGTCATGCTTGCGGTGCTCGTTCGAGTAACGATTCGATTCGAGACTACGGCTTCGAATTTGAATCTGTCGCGTTGTATTGTCCATCGCGCCTGTTTACACATTTGACCCGGATTGTCAAGCTAAAGTTCGTATTCTCTCTATTTAGACACAATCGAACTTGATTAAGGATGTTGAAATTAACTTCGGGCCGATATCAGTATCAAATACGGCTCACCGAACACGGCGAGGTAGGGCGGACTCGATCGCGATCCTATTGATCTTTGGACGTCGAATTTCTGGACACGACGTGTATTCTTCCTTATTAGAGACCAGTAAAGAAACAATCGATAATTAAGATATTAAAAATTACAGTTAAAAAATAGACTCCATTTAATTCAATTAAAAACTATTGTTATTAATTAGCCGAAATTTAATACTTTTTATTTATTGATAGTGACTTGAAATCTGGAAAATCTTGAATATCTATATTATCAGTTTTATCAATTTTAATCGTTAATACAACATATCGAAAGTTCTTTATTAGCGATTTCTTTATAAACGAACAATGTTAGCGAACAGATTCTTATTGCAACGTTTATAAAATCTTGTGCGAATCGAGGGGGATTTGATTTCCTGAAATGCCTGAAATGTGCGAAATCCGCAGCAACTCACGTGCGCGCGCGCGCGCGCCCGCGACGGTCCATTTAGTCGGCGTGATTTCCTCCGCGATAGCCGCGCCTTTCTATGCCGTCTAAACGACCGACACGACGGTGTGCGGCGCGACACCAGTTTTTTTCTCGCATTATAAATTCTCTGCTCCGGACAGCAGCGCTGGTTTTCCGCGCTTTTGCCGACGACACGCGGATGGCCGCGTGCTCACACCTACGCCATTTACGGCCATGTAAGTGCGGCGGAGACGCATGGCGAGTCGCGTGATTCGCACGTGAACTCGAATTCACGTTGGTCGCATTGAATTCGCGGATATATTCGGAAAAAAAGAGAGAGAGAGAGAGAGAGGAGGCAGAAGAGGCGTGGAGGTGGTGGATGAACGGGAAGAGGCGCGGGGGACGGCAGGGGCATCGGCGGAGCGCGGATTCCGATTGAAGTCAATACTTTTTCAGCGCACCAAACTCACCCCTTGTCCCCCTTGTCCCCCTGCCGTTCCGCGAGCGCGCTCGTGCACTCGCGCGCACGCACGTACGTATGCACGCACGTATCTTCGTTAATAATATACGCGGAAATCTGATTATTTTTCTGCTTCCCCGTTTTAATTCTGAACGATTTTTTCGTTTCTCCTCACCCCGCGCCCCGTCACCGCCCGAGCACCCTCATCCCGCGCTTTCGCTGCACGCTCGGTCGTGTGTGCGGTTCGATGTTTTTGCGCGGGGTAAGGTCCGATTGGTCGGCGTCCGCTCGCCGGTGGGGTGGGAAATGAAAGGTCGGCCGTTCTCGAGCGTGTGTGCACGTACGTACGTAACACACGTGATCATGATGGAACGTGTGCTTCCCCAGAGAGAAAGAGAAAGAGAGAGAGAAAGAGGGAATCGAAAGAGGGATGAGAAGCAAACGGGTGAGAGGAAAAGACACTCGACGCGCGAACGATACTTGCTGGAGCAACACCGGAATCAACACCGTTGAGCGCGACGAATCTCTTTCTCTCTCTTGGTGAACGTCAGCTCCTTAGTTCTCTTCGCCTCCTTAAAGCATCGACAGCCTCTGGCTTACGCAATCATCTCTCCCGCTATATTCGCCGATTGGACTTTCGCTTTGTCTTTGTGAATTATTTTCAATTACCCCGCATATGGATTTCTCTCTCCTCTATCAATAATTTTCACGTGTAAATAATAATAAATCGCTTTACGGAGAGGCAATATATAAAATATTTACTTCTTTTTCTAACTTATTTTTTTATTTAAAAATCATCGTAAAAAGATTGTAACAAAAAAGTTTTATACTCGACGTCAAAAAGAGAGAGAGAGAGAATCTACTCTTTCAATAAGATATACAGCGATATCGGAGAACAATCTCTCGATATCACTGAAATACTTACGTAATAAAGAGATTCGATACGTCGTTTTATTTTTCATTATATTTTCATTGCGGATATGTTACTGCCAAGGCTGCGTGTGTTACATAGTTCGCAAACTATAACGCGACATAGCATCGACCGCTTTGACATATTTCTCCTCATTTTGCTCCGCTCCAACTTTTTCCGCTTATCGTGCTTTGCCGTCCGAAGGGAGAATCCGCGTTTTTAATACTCTAAAATCAGAAATTAATGGAATAATTTTAATTCGCCGCCCTAATGGGCTGTCCGTCCGGTTCTCTTTACCGGCATCGAAAACGCCGCATACTCGCGACGCCGGGCTGTGTAAGAGTGGCACACACGTGGACGCGTCGCGTCGCATCGCGTCGCGTCGCGTTGCGTCCGCATCGCCGCTAGCGGAAAGATCGCGGGGCGGGGGTGGACGGATAGACGGCGATGGCTTTTTTCGACGGACAATAAAATTAATTTCGTTCGATTCCGATTAACTTCGTTTGTAATCACGCGAAAAATAAACACGCACGAGAAAGGATAATTCCGCCGTAGTCGTACTACCGCCACCCACCGCCTCGTCCCATCATCCTTCGCCCCTTCCCGGGGCGCGAGCAACTGCGTTCCCCCTTTCCATTTGTCCGCTCGCCTGTCCATCCGTTCGTCTGTCCGTACGGTGGCAAACGTACGGTGACCGCGCTTCTCTTTCCAATTCAGATGTACAAGTTGCGCCAAAAGTCACATTTCCTTTTGATTGCAGCTTTATCGGCGAACTCGAAATCGATTTTTAATTATTAATCGCCTGCAATATATATATAATGCGTTAATTTTGGCTGCTACGTTTTTTAATCAGACTTTAAATCAAACGCAGTCAACTATCTCAACCTCATTTTCATTATCTACGGGTAATGTATTATATAAAAAAATTACGTCTTCAACGTTTGGAGCATTTTTGCTTACTCATCTTTTCGACTTATACTGGCAAAATTATTTTCTACTAAATAATAAATTATTCTGCTATTAAATTTTTTATTCCATTTTTGTTATAAAAAATATATTCCTCTAAGGTCTTTAAAGATTTTGTAATTGAACAAAAGAAAACGAGCAGTTCGTGATACACCCTGTATATTTCTGCATCCGGACCGCGAGCGGACCGAAACGTACCGAATAAAAAGCGACGAGGGAGAGAGAAAGAGCGAGAATAGGTGGCCGGGAGGTGAGGATCGGAGGGAGAGCAGAGTTAAAAAAAAAAAAGGAAAAGCAGACGCGGATGAACTATTAAAAGGCACGTTCGAGCGGACGCTACGGTCGGGGGTTTTCATTAAAATTCTTTCGATCTTTTAACATTTCCAATCGGTGTTTGTCGGAATATCGAGTTCTCGCGCGCCCTGGTAAAAATGTAAACGACCGCGTCTGCCGTAACGCGAGCTCAACAACGGCCAAGCTAATAAGCATCTCTCGTGGATGACATTTTCAAGTGTCACGATATCGAGGCCGCCAAACATTTATGAAGTTCCGGAATTGTTTCTCGTAAGCGTTCTTTTTAACAACACGTTTCTTTTAAGCTTGCCTCCTTCCTTAAAGAAATACATTTACTCTCTTCCTGAGAGTTTCGCTATCTTATAATTACGTATACAAATATGTACCTTTTCGTTGGGAAAATTTTTGTATAGCGTACAAATTTTTAGCAGCGTATAAATTTTTAATAAATCTTAAGTGCATTCGATATATTAAATTACAAATAATTAATAATTCATAACATGCTATATAATTAACAAAGAAAGAGAATATTGTCACTGCAAGTTGCGAGTAGATGATCCGTAGCGTCAACGATGAGCAAATTATCATTTTCGATGGGTAACGCGAGCCAGTGAACGATGACCCGAAACAGTCATCGAGAAAGTGATGAACTCGAATTCCACCCTGATTACCAGCGCGCGCTCCATTAACTCGAATTTCGTGCGAACCAATCGACCGTACTAGTCATCGCTGTTGTAACCCTTTCAAATAGCAAGTCCTTCCTACAATTACCGATTTGCGTGCGCATGCTTCTATTAGCGTAACAATTTAATATAAAGTATATTTTACATTTTATTCACACATTGCGGATATATATTGCTCTCGCAATATAGTAAACATCGAAATGTACAAAATCAACAGAGAAACCAAGTGCCAAATATATTATATAAAACGATATAAGCAACACAATTTTGTATCCGCTGTATTTTCAGTGTATTATAATTTCATTTTGGTATCTTTCGCTATTTTGCTGGTTTTCATTTTCATATCTAATAAAACACAAATACTCAAGGATATAATTTAAGAACTTTGCGACTTTTTTAAGATTTTTTTCTTATCTTTTTCTTAATTTTTTCAGAAAGCATAACGTTATAAAATCGATCGCTTCTATATCCATCCGTTTAAAGTGTCTTCTAATTGTCCCTTAAACACGTATTGTATGCTCAGTCCATGATGATCACTAGGCTTAAAGCTCATAAACAACATCACGCACGAATTAATTGCGGCACGTGTTACTCCATTTAACCTAAATAGCGTGGTGAACGCCGCGTATAAATCATTAAGCATTAAGCGTACTAATTACATCTGTTCCTAAGCAGCTACATTAACGAGCGAGAACTGGTCTCGCCATTCTGAGAAGACTGAACGAATTTAGTACGCGGCACTACTACTTCGCTGACTCTTAACGATTCTCGGAATACAAATAGGTCAAAACGTATCAGGCACGATTTAATATCGCGAGCATTCGCCTCTCGAAGGATTGCGGCTTTTCTTAAATCGGGTTAAAATCGGTCAGCCATCGATCAAAGTGCTAAAATAAATCCGAGAATAAGAATACGTAAAGAGAGACTAAAGTAGTTAAATTTTATCACGGTGAGAAGACGATGTATCGCCCCGAGATACCGATACGTCGCGCATTCGTATCTCGTCGCGATGCGTCGCGATGCATCAACGATGCATCGCAATGCACCGTGAGGGGAGAACGCGCACGAGTTAAAGCGGTCCGTTTTTTTCTCCGACAACGTATTTCGTGGGCACGGTTGGAACCGCTTCTTTCCGGGGCAACGCGCCCGCCGCGCGGTGAATCATTATTTATTTTTGTGTTTCACGCTGTCAAGTGGCGGTGAGAGAAGCGAGCGAGGGAACGACGGTATGGCAAGAGAGGGAAAAAGGGCGCGGAGAGAGAGAGAGAAAGAGAGAAAAAGGGAGATAGAAAGAGCGGGCGAAAGTCGGATGGAAGAGGATGCTTCGCCGCGCGCCCGCTCGAGTAATTATTACGGATTTTCCGGATCTAATTCTCCGGACGGTAACACGACACAATTCACTCACGCAGATTGCGCACGAGAGGATGTAAATTCCTGTCAGTCGGACGGTCCATTTCATCTCCTCTTTTTCGCCGGAGCTCCTAACCGACACCGAGGTCGGAGAGCTGGACGATTATTCGGTTTTCCACTTTCTCCTCGCCTCTTCTTCGCTCTCCCTCCCTTCCCTCTTCCCTCCCCTTTTCTACACTCGTTTCGCGCACTCGTGCCTCCGTCCGATGCTTCGTATCTTTCGAACCACGATTTTATATATCTCGCGCATATCTTCTGACAAAAATCAAATTTTAACTTTCATTGCAGATTGCATTTATTGGTATTGCTATATTTGGAATCATAAAAGAAAATGTAATTTCTGAAATTTTAATAAAATTTTGTCGATTATTTTTCTGTGATGATAGGTGCGTTTATATCAAGTATAAAATTATTTAAAAAAATGTTTATCTGGATTATTATAAAAAATATAAAGTAAAGCAAACTTTGTCGATCGTTTAAATTGTTCGTACCTGACTTATTCTCCTTTCCATCGGTTCCGAAATATCCCTTTAAGAAAGTAGATCCATATTCGAGGCTGTCTATTTTTACCCGAAACGGATGATCGCACAACAACACATAAACGTATATACGAGGGATCGTTAGTATACTCTAAGGTACTAATCGTTCACAAAAAAGAAATAATACGATGTCAGTCGCTCGATTTTATCTCCCCTCTTCGCGCGCAACCCTTTCAAATACATGTTAAAGCTACACATGTCGCCCATGTGGCATAATTATACGAACGCTTTTATTCGTATTTCGAATTTCGTTTTACTCGATGCTAGAGACTAAATCAGGTGATACCTGTCCTCGAAAGGATACGATAACACAGTGCCATTCAGTGTTTCGCGTGTTGTCTAATTAAACGTTCTCTCGGCTCCGAATATCATGTTCAACCAGCTGGATCTAGATATTATCCAACGAGTATGCGTGCGTCAACGCATAAGCGCGAGACGGGACGATTGTGTGCGAGCGGTCATTAAGGATGCCAAGGGCCACTAATCGTCATCAGAGACGTATTCACCGACGCGGCGTCGTACACAGAAAATAAAATTGCCTCCCCACCCGGGCGTCGGTCAATGGACATAATGATTATTTTCTGCGGTATAATGAGCGCAGCCGCCACCGCTGCGCCGCGTTGTGTCTACGCGGTGGAAAGATAATAAAAGATTCAGGTCAATAGCGGTGTAATGAGGTATCTGGAATCCATCAAGGATTCATACGCTGAACATACATAATAAAGACCGCACTGGTTAACGTATAGGTACGTAGCGCGAAATGCAATTTACGGAGAATGTGTGCGTGCGTGCTCGCGTGTGTGTATGTATATTTGTATGTATGGTCGCCGCGCAACAGTATACGATCAGCGAAATACGTATCAGCAACTTCACTTAGGATTGTCTGTTTCCAGCGAACCGTTATTTGTCCGCGAGATAGAACGTATCTTTGTTACATCTATGTATCGCGGTTGTCGGATAAAACTCCGAGCTATCATATAAACAGCGTAAAAAAAAGGAATTATTTATTGCAGCGGATTGCATTCTCAAAAGGTGGATAACATCAATGGTGATAATGTCAGCTAACGTAATTTACTCGCACAACGCCGCGGCCGCAAATTGAATCGCTTGGACTAACCGCATCGAAATAAATGGCGAGGTCGCAATTTAATAAGGACCAGTCACCATCTTCCGGTGATTAATTCTTGCTAAAAAGTTTCAGCAACTTTACAGACTCCTTTCTCATGGATCTTAACTTCTCGGAGTCATTCTTGCCAACCGCCGGCCCCCTCGTCTACCGGCGAAGTAAACTTTTAATCCTCCACTGTCTCAAGAACTTTCCATCCTGTAAAACAATCGGCAACGACACCATTTCCGTATTCGATGCATCGACACTCGATACCTTTAATTTCTAGTCGCATCATTATTTAGCACTCTATTTTCATTCACGCTACTTTTTCATATTATTGAATCAATGAAATTTTGATTTGATCGAAATGTATATATCTCTTAATTTTATCAAGCTAATTTGACGACGCATATTAACGACGACGAAACGAAATTTTGCTTAAAAATTTTACAATAAAATAAGATATACATATTTATAATTCTTCTTCTATGGATATTTAATCGATTACTATGTAGGCTTGAATACAATCTTATCGATAAAAAGTTTTATGTCTGCAAATTGTTCTCAAAGGAACGCCTTGTATCCTTGGAGAGTGAACGTGCGGCGGGCGTATATTGAAATCAGTTGCCAACAACTTGGGCAATTATAACGATAATTGCGACATACATTATGCTAATGCTGTGCACCATTTGTCCCGTTTCGGTATCCGTTCCGTCTTTATTCCCGCAAAGTTTCACGAAAGAAATAAAATGGAACTTTCTAAACAACCACTCGGCATGCAACGATCGATCCATTTTCTTACACACGCGAACGATATCGTATGGACGTGGGAAAGCTGTTGGTAATTAATAAACTATAAACCGTTCACACAAATGAGTACATTAGATAGACAGATTTATCTAAACGATCGCTTGGAGTTTTTGATCACGATTTTATCACGATTAAACATTTATTCAGAAAATATTTACGATACAATCGTACTCTGCGAAATTTCCGATAATATCGCGAATTAACGCGAACAAGAGATAAGAAAAAATTCAAGCAAGAATGAGATGCGAACGCGCGTTTGTTTAACATTTAAACGCCACGATTCCATGATTCAATAAGAGGCATTAAATGAAAAACGAGGAGTGTAACCGGCTTGCCAGGGCCTTTTCTGATATTTTTTTTTTCGACGGAATACAAGTTATTACGCGACGCTTGGCTCAGCCCCGTTTGAAATCCCCGATGCCATTAAAATAGAAATGGGAAAGCCGGCCCTCCCAATTCCAGCATAATATTGTGATTACGATATGCACAGACGCTTTATATATATACGCATGTACACCCGCGCGAGAAACTTCGGACGAGAGATGCCCCGTGTCCAATACACATTCAATATCAGAATCGGCCCTTCGCGTTTCCCATGCATTTATTCCTGCATAAACACGACCCCTCTGAATCATAATTTTTTCTTTTTTTCTTCGGTATCTAACGTATATTTGAACGACAAGATTGCAACATTTTATTTTCTTTCGACCAATAGCGTCTCTGATAAAATATGCACGTATGTTATTACTCTCGAGGCGATCTCTGGATTTTTAATTGTAATTCGCTACGTTTTAGAATAAATCGTGAAATCGGGACGATAACATATGGTGATGCTCAATATGCAATTTTAATAAATGGCCCAAGTAGCCAAGAGCATATATTAATTTATTTAATACGTTATATGGTTTGCTTGTGCATAATTTCTGATATGTATACCAAAATAGTGCAATTGAACAATATATTATCGATTTATGCCAAGTTTTATATCGAATACGAAAATATATCTCGGAGTGGCAGCTGCATATTCGCTGCTGTTAGAGGGTTGCTTCATGCTTGCCGTGTGTTTATTCCTGCCTGCGTCAGTCTATCGTTATATCTCCAGTGCCTAATGTATGTTTCAGCAACATATTCCTCTGCTGCGTCGTTTTAAATCTCACAGCATATATCTCTGAAGTTTGCAGCCTCCTAAGAAGCGTAATAAATGTTGTACATTGACTTTCTCTTATTATTAATAATAATCGCAACAATTCACGATTGCCAATTTCGTCATTAAAAAATTTTAATTCACTTCGACAAATTACAAAATATAAAATTCTATATTTTAAAAGTCAGCTATGCAAAAAAGAGTTTAAAGTATTTGTGTCGGTGTGACTTTTAATTCCGTTCGAACGCAACTCTTGCAAGACATGTGCATATATATTATGTATTTTTTTCTTTTTTTCTTTGTTTGTTCAATGCCTTTAAGAATTCGCAAAAAATAATGAATATAAAAAAAATGAGAGAAAGAGATAGAAATTTGAAATACATGGAATACAAAACAAAACTATCGCTTACGCGCGCAGCATCACCATAAATCCTAAGTGTATGGCTACGTAGGTCGTATTTGCGCGTGAGATAGTGCTTGGAGTGGAGAATGTATCAAAATCAGGCGCGAGGTTGCTTTATGGACGAGAACGCTCGTAAATACGCACTTCTGGTACTCCTGCTCGGCTACGGAACGGCCGAGACTCCGGAGAAACTGCCTGGATAGGTTTAGCGATAGAGAAAGGGCTACGAAATAGCTTCTACGGGATGCTAATAAAAGATAAAACGGACCAGATAAACTCGCGCGAGGGCGATACCGCCTCTCGCTTGTATCCTCGCCGCTATTGTTTCGAGCATCGTCATTTTCTGACCGATGCCCGACGTGGCATTTGAATACAATTGATTATCGAAACATGAGACAGCTTGACTTCAAATTTAATTTTGACTTCTTAAGACACATGGAAAAATAGCGATAAGCAATAAGCAAATAAATATTTTTTGTTTGCTCGTACTTTGTACAGCGACATCGATTCGCGCTTAATTAATTTTCAATTAATTTTTAATTAATTTTCACAATTGCCAATATAATCGCGATTAAAATATATTCTTTATTTATTTATTTTCTAAATTAAAATTGTAGAAAAAAAATTATACGCGAATTTTACGCGTTAATTAGAGTTAGTTAATGCCATTTTCGATTGTAAGCCAGAACGTAAACTATTGCGTATACCTCCTAACTTTCATTCAAACAAAAAGAGAAAATAATTCTATTATGACGGGAAAAAAAATATCATCCTATATCTATCTTAAAAATGGCCAACAGCGGAAATTAAGTTCCGAGAATACATTTCGAACATTAATACAAATTTTTATCATTTTTTTTATCTTGACAAAAAAAATCTCTTTTATTGCAGAGTAATTACATATACTGCATAATATATAAATGTATCTAAACCAGTAACCTCCTTGTTTCCGCGTGTTTCGATGAAAAATTTACGCTCCGTATTTAAAAATTAATATGAAATTTTTTATTACTTTTTATCTCGGCAAAAAAATCTCTTTTATTGCAATATAAAATAATTACGTATTTTATAAAAAAATTTTACGGGAAACGGAATATGCTACTATCCAATCCAGAAATGAAAAAGTTGATCGTATATTAAATATTGTCCGGTCGATTGGCGCGCTCGACGCGCGAGTTTGCCACGAGAAACGACTCCATATCAATAAAATCCCTCCTAATATCGACTTTGCGAGGTAATAATGTGCTAAAAAGCAGACGCGGAACTTTGCTTGGAGAAACATCTTGACGATTTCAAGGCGTTAAGTGAACACACGAGATCGAGCGTAACTCTTAAACGACGACGATTAACAGATACGAGGAGTCTTCGACGAGCGTTTCACACGCATCGCGAATGTAGTGCACGCGCGTTTACACGCACGCTCTCCGCGAAAGCGATGTAGATTGACATTTTCAATCGCTCACGAACCGTTATTAAAACGTCATGTACACGGACGAGCGGCCGTCGCTTGACGGGAAAATTTGACTTACTGGATCTCGCGGCCTGTCCCACCGATTGCCTGGCCTGCCCCTTGCACGACTGTATTTTGCTCCAATCAATTACAAAATGTTGGCAGAGCCGGCTTAACGACAAACGCGCACTGCGATGCGAGATAGCGAGACGATAAGTCGACAAGAGACGATAGTGATTATCAAGTTTGCGCGACGCTCCTCGCGCTTCTTCGCGTCGCAATAAACGCATACTAACAACTTGCAAAAAGCAAAGAGCTCGAATGAATATTAATCGTTTACGCAAATTATTTTTCAACTGATACACCTCTGGTACGCCGCTTTATCAAACGGAGATTATTTACTCATGTACAATAGTTTGCAAATGTTGTTTTATAAAAAAAAATATGCGTGTAAAGTTTTATTACAATATTTTGCTATAATTTATTGATTATTCATTAAAATATGAAATAATACGATGATAATACGATGATGAATCGCTCATTTTAATTATAAAATTAATAATATTACGCTTTTAAGAGAGAGAGAGAGAGAGAGAGAGAGAGAGAGAGAGAGAGAGAGAGAAGGATTTTTGCCGAGCATGTTTTTAATGATATTTGTGATGGTTTTTATCATACTATGTACACTCGACGAATTCTCACTTCTCTTTAACAAATGCTTCTTCGTAAATCGTTCCATGAAGTATTCATAATTAGCATGTTACGTCAGAGCTTATGCGTCTTTTACGAAGTCAATGTTATTTCTTATTGCAATACTTGAAATAAATTGAGATTTTCGGCAAATAATCGATCGTATTGCACGCAGGAGACAATCATTGGTAAGATATGTTCGCTTCTGGAGAGTACGCTAACGATTCCCTGCAACGTTTTCCCGAACGATTCCCACCCTATTCAAAGCAGCCTGCGGAATTCCCTTACGAGCCTTAGGAATAGTTATATCTTCTGCAATATAGACGGGATCGATGGACCGTGATCGAAGTAGTTCTCTCGCAGCATACCTATGTATACATGGTTTCGCGGAATTCATATATACACGCATTTATTTATAGCTCCACATTGCTATTTCAAAAATTATCTGAGAATTTAAACAATACGTGTAAATGAAAAATGATAATATTCCTTTAATTTATTAAAGCATAAAATTTTAAAAATGTAATAATAGTAATTGCCGCAAAAAAATTGGCATTTTATTATATAGTGTTATAAAATTATTTATATCGCGCAAGATAAAAAAATTTTTAGAACGCTATAAAATCGTTGCATAAACATTTTAAAATAAACATTTTAAAATTAAAATTATTCAAGTTTAATATAATACACTTTGTCTTTGTTTTGACAATTTTTCTCTTTGTAATTTTTTCATATATATATGTATGTATATATATATATATATATATATATATATATATATATATATGCATATTTAATATATTGATACTAGTACAAAGTTTATTTTATATGTGGGCATTTAAATTGCATACAGATACGCGTGCTTCATTTTTAAATTATTTAATTATAATAATTACAGATATAATTTAAAATTTTTTCGAAATTCACATATCCGTAAAAGAAGTGCAAAGAGGTTGAAGTTTCGCATACCGTGCTCGTCGCAAAGAGGACGACAGGATGCAGGCAGGACGCAAGCAGGCGCGTGAATGCAAGGAGCAAGGTGTTAGTCCGCACGGAATTTCCTACGCTTGACGCCGGATACGAGGCTTAATTGCACCGCCACACAATGTAAATATGCCGCGTCAGTTAACCGTCCGGTCGCGTACACGCACGCGTAACACGTAGACGCGTGAACGAAACCGGCCACTCTCTGTCTACGATAATGCTCACGTGTCATCGCTCGTTGTTGTGTGTTGTCATTTGCAATAAATTCTTACAGACGGCGTCTTGTTCGTTCAGAGCTCTACATCTTGACATCTTCAACGAATGATTTTTCACTTGCATGGCTAATGGATCGCTTTGAAAAATATTTTAATTGCTATACAATTCAATTGAATATATCGAGATAAAATCGTCAGCTTCAATGTTGAAAGAGCGAAATCGGGCGCGACGCGTGAAATTTCTTTAGCTGACGCTCGTATTATTTTAGTTTCGAATCCGTCTGTTAGATCCAGACCACCCAACCACGTATTCCTCTTTTCCTTTCCACGAGGCACCGATAGAGAAACGCAAACAGTATGTACGGTGACCTCGCTGTAGGAAGTTTCTAATCCCTGTGGCGGGCTAACGTTCAAATCTACCATGAGCTCGCCCAGCGGATAGTTACACCTCGGTCCAGAGATACAGGTAATGCCTGTTTACAGATATCGGGGCAAACATTAATACAGAGTAGTCTCGGCGCACACCGGAGGATTATATTATTCTTGGGCAGCCGAACGGTCACTAACTTCGCAATGAAATTCATCCTCCAGGCACGAAGATTGTTTCCATATTTGTTCTCTGTTACGTAACGAACACCTTGCAATAACCATAAATGGATTCGAACGTGAAACAAAGCTAATTCGTAAATTAATTTCATTATTTATCGAATAAATTTCGATCGAAATTTTTACAGTACCACGGGAAAACTTATTAATCATATTCTGTTTTATTAACGCAACATTGCGCTCAATGCTTTTGAACTGAATATATTTTTAATTGTCAATTTATTACAATGCAGACATTTTTGATAGGTTCAGATGTATTGATATTTCCAATATCATATAATTTCCAATACCATAAAACAAGCTATCACTTTGTATCTTATTAAAACTCCCAGACATTTTATAATTATTTTTCTAAGATATTCAATTGCGCAAAATAACTATAACAGCGATTTCGTGTCGCACGCTTTATGAAATGCTGATGAACAAGAAATACACGACGAACATTTTCGACGACAACGAACCTGTTTCTTATCATTCGTCTCCTATCCCTTCGCATGAAACTCGGAGGCCAGAGACGAAGGATCGACGGTGACAGTCGCCTCTGAAGAGCGACTGGGTGGCACCGACGAGACGCACACTCGTGCAGTATCATCCCTTTCAACCCTATACTTAGGGTGACCATCTCATTTATATAGTAAAACAGAGTCGCGCAATGGTGAAGCAGAGACGGGAGTTGAGTTTGTTTGTCGAGCAAACGTTTGCCGACGACACCGCCGGACACTGGTGCCTAGCTCGCTCTGGTCCTTGGTACAAGTCTGTCCGGACCACTGGAGGTACGGGATGGTGGGAGGGGTGGGGATTTAATACCATCTCCCAGGATGAACAGTGGTGGTCAAATAACTTTGCCAAGTGATTCCCTGCGACGGTATTAATGTGTCTGGCCCCTTCGGATTTCTGCTCCATCGCGAAACGTCGATAATCTGCCGGATGGTATCTTTCGTAGGTCATCAAACAAGCTCATCGATTCTACAGAATAAATTGCTTTTGTCTCTTGCTGTTTTGTTTGAATTATTTTTTACGAGGCAATATATATCAAACAAATTATTTGTAAATTGTACGTGTCATTTTTCACATATTTTCCTTTCTTTAATGTAAAAATAAATTCTTTTAGTCTTGCAACTCTTTTTAATTAAAGATTCAAAATTTGATTAAATTGATTAAATGTAGAATATGATAATTGTTGTTAGCACTGTTTCTGAGATACGTGAGACAAAGTTTAAACACGTGTGACAGGCTGCGAATTCAAGATTCCATTCGTCTTACTCCAAGATCCAAACATCAAGGTCGTAAATCCATCAATAAATCCCTGCGCCCTCTTCGCGGTGACCACATTTGCTTAGGGATAAGAAGCAAAGACAAGCATACGGGGGCGGAGGTGTAAGTCTGTAGGGCAGTGAGGAATGGCTCGGTCTAGCGGGCCTTTAGCCCCGGCTTAGCATGTACTGGAAACACCATCCCCTATCCTTCGTGTCGGGGCCAAGTTATACCCGCAAACAGTCGTACATTAGTGCCTGCAGGAGTCCTGCAGGATTTATAAGGGGCGCACGGGAGGCTATGCAGCCGTCTCCTGATGGTTAAAACTGGAAGAGACGAAACGCGAGCGGGTGTATGGAAAAGCGAGAAGATCCGGGACAAGGTCAGTCCAAGAAAGAGATAGAGAATACCATCAAGATTTCGCAAAATTCTAAATAACGGCGTGTTGTACCATTTATGATGACAAGTTTACCAATCTGTATAAATTACGTCGATATAATGTACTATTCTCCGATACGTCTAATTCAATCATGTTAAGCGGAATATTTTCCCTACGAGCTTTTGTCGAGAAATCTCACTTCTTATCGACATCTTGGACCCAACGAGAATTCATTTTGGCATTAGCGAGTCAAAGTGCAATGCCCCGTCGACCGTGTGCCGAAGTGTTTTCCCGTTTCCGCGCTTTAACGAGCAATTGGCACACGCCAGAAACGGACGAAACATCGAGCGACGAGCTTAAACTCGCTTCTGGAGTCTCTAAGAGTTCCATTCGGTACGTGAGCACGTCGCCAGAGGGTTGGATCGGCTACGCGAACGAGCCGGAGCGGGCTCGGTAAAGGGGTTCGGTCAGGGCCGGCCGGTGGAGAGAGAACGAGGCGGTGGGTGGTGTAGCCAGTGGTCAGCACACTTGGCCGACCCTACTTCGCTAACTAGTTTAATGATATATGTTGAGCTACAAGCGCCTTGATTAATCGTTAACTAATGTTGGACCTCGTAGTGCAGCACCATCGCCAGGCAACACCGAGGCGAGGCACGGCGGGATGGGTCGAGAGAAAAGGGGAGAGGGTTAAAGGGGGAGAGAGTGGTGGCGCGGAAGACAGGAAGGGCGAAGGTTTCTACCGCAGCAGTCCTTACCCTCGTCGAATCCGCCGCTCGTGAATTCGAGCGTGGCCAAACAGAAATCTAATCTCACTCAACGTATAATTTGATTTATGACTCGCGGCCGCGCAACGAAAGGAAAGGAAAAAGGACGGTGGACAACAGAGGGAGAGAAATAAAAAAGTAAAAGGAACGAAGAAACGGAGGAAGGAACGACCAATTCCAAGGCGTCGATGCAATTTATTGGAGTGTCCATCATCCTTGAGAAGAGGGGTCTGCGCGGAAATCTCAGACGCGTAGGGTACGTACGCAAATTTACGTCTCGCGAGATACGTCGCAAAAGCCTCCTCGGGCCTCCTCGAATTGAATTAACTCGGCATCTTCCCCCGTCCATACTCCTGAGCTCCGCACGTGGAACATTGGTCATCCCTAATTCGCTTATGGCCCTCGATCAATTAAGTCGTCGGCCATTCGCGCAAATCCCAGTGACCCCTCCACCTCTCTCCCTTTCCTTCCCGCATTCTAGATGTCGCGTACTTGCTCCAAGATAAAGCTCTCGCTACGCATTAACTGAATAATATTTCGTACAGCCATAAATCTCTCCTGTATTCTGTACAATTATGCTGCCAAAAATTTACGAAAATATCAACTATCGTTCACGAAATAATTTTTTAAAATCTATACTACATTATTGTGATTCGAAAGAGTGAAGATATTTACGTACAAACTTGCGAAAGATACGTAAATGATATATTTGATCGAAATTCAAAAATCGACGATCATAGCAGAAGCATATCGGACAAATGCGGTTAACATATATCGCGTATACCCGTGAGTATCTTGTGTAGAGAAGTGCAACGGAGGGGGTGACTCAGGGATGCAAGACACCGTGAAATTACCAGCAGAGTCTCCCATCCCCGGAGGGGTGGATAGGCGGTAGAACGGACTCTGTCCACTCCGCGCCCTAGGAACCGCCGTCCAGGCGGGTATTTGTCTTGTCTCCTTGTTTATGAGATCCAACATTGTTATTTGGCACCGCACCGCACCGGGGAGTTCTCGGTGCTGTGCGGCCGCTAGTTTCCGGCGAGTTTCCTACTTTAAAAGGCCGCGTCCCGGTACGCGATTACGCTCTGACTTATCCGCGGTTCTTCCCGCCCCGCGATCGTCTTTAATCAAGGTCCGCCCGGACACTCGCGAGATACGATTAAACTTTGCTCCAACAACGTTAACCAATGTAAAGTTTAAGCTTTTCAGCTGGGTTACCTATAGAATCAAATTTTTGGTGCACGAATGTATAAATCAGCCATCTTCGATAACGAAACAACATTTTTAATCATTACTGGAGCCTTATATACGTCTAAATCTGATATATATGTATTAATATACTAATCTGATATATATGCATTCGAAGAATTATTAATTTAATTCGTATGAATTTTAATAACAATGTAATTTTACCATATTGAAAATGAGCATTGTTCTCTTTACCGTTCGTATTGGGAAATAACATTAACATGTTTAATTATGATAACGTATTAGTAATCGTAAAAGCAGTTCATTCGATATGCTTAAAGCATTCTTAATAATGACCGCCTTGGCGCGGAATTCCTCTAGAGCATTATCGTATAGGTCAGACCGCATTTTCAATTAAATTATCCGCTGCAATCGCGGCACCTTATCGTGAGCGTAATACGTTCTCGATTGCACGGCATTGCACATCGAACTAGTTCGGACAATAGCGCCATATACGGTTAAGCGAATTGCAATCACGTTGTGCTTAGCATTGCTCGTCGCAAGATACTATTTTAAATCAGTCGAGATAACGCTCGACATTCCATCCATTATTTCTTCAGATTTAAAAATGAGATATATTTTTCTTTATCGTAAATCATGCTTCCAACAGTGTATAAAAATTGCAATTATAAATGCCGATAGATACGTATAATTGACGATAATTCGATTAAAATAATTAAAATTAATCGGTAAAAAAAGAGAAGATTGACATAAATGTATCAAGAAATAATAAGGCTATTTTAAGGATGTTTTGTACCTATTTTCAAAATATTGAGAATTTAATGAAAATTGTACAGAATGTCCTTACATATGTTTAGAATTTTCAGTACAATTTTTAAATCGATTCACTAAAGCGTTCACAAGTTATAAGGATTTTAATTTGCACCGAAATAACATGTGTTCTTATGGGAAACGTATAATCACGTCGATTTAAATGACAAAAACACATGGAAATAATATTCAGAATTTGTTTAAAATTTGCAAAATTTTAGATACAGAGGAAATATTTGGTCAAACAATATTATACAAGTACTAACTGGTTAAAAAGATATTAAATATAATTTAATGAAGTCAGTCATGTATCTGTCACAAGGCGAAATTCTCTGCCAAAAGTTAATCATTTTGATTAACAAAATTCGGAATATTTCAGTAAAAACGCAATAAATATTAAAAAATACATCACTGCACTGTAGCTAAGATCAAATTGTAATATTCCACACAATTTCTCATACTCAAAATACACCAAAAGTGGATATTCAATATGATATTGATTTATTGATTTATGATATATTGATTTTCAGTTACTTTTTGCTAGGATTGTACATACAAAACATCCTTAATTAACCTATTTGCCGCAAATCGAACAAGATCATGTATTCATCATGTGTATTCGAAGATTCTAACGATCAGAATAAATTAAATTTGTGCGCTGAACATAGTCCAGCTACATCGAAAAAACGGATTCTAATCAATATATATATATATATATATATATATATATATATATATATATATACACACATATTAGAATAAATTTTTAGATTTTGGTGAAGCGATAGAATTAATATTGGTCGAGTCGTGAATGTAACTTACGTTTCAAGCGTATCCGTGATCAGGCATGTTGATCGCGTTACATGTAACGCGCGTTAAATGACCACGAAGGAATGCCTTTTCTTCTTCATTGCCGGATATACTCGGCCGTCCGGCGGTTTCGTTTGATCGCCTGCCCGAGGACGGCAAATTCGCGAGCGAATTAAATCCGTCAAAACCACATCATTCCTTTAAAAGTGTACGTGATAAACGCATTCGTTACAAAACCTCGTCAACGACGACTATCTCGCGAAGGGAGCGAAACAGGCGCGAGAAGGGCGGGAAACACCAGAGGGTGCTGCGTCGGAATCATATCAGGGTGGAGATTGAACGAATGACACCGTGAGCAAATTTCCGCGATCGGTAGAATGGCGAAAGCGAGCGTCACCCTCAAAGAGCGTCCGGCAATTAATTTTACAAGGGCGCAAAAGGAAGCAAAAAGTAAACAGCCCGGCGTGCATCCCGGGTCCATCGTCGCGACGATGGGTTTTATATCTCCGCTAGTTGTCAGGCCAACGAGTTCTGCCTCGTTGGCCACCGCGTATAATGTCCACCGTCAATATAAGCTGTCGGATGCTTTTTCCTAAATTGACAGATTTTCAATTTAATCAAGTTCCAATCTAATGGAAAAATGCCCGATCTATCGGTCGCGCGAATAGGTACGCGCGCGCATGTGTGGACGCGTATGTATGTGTCGTGTACGTATGTGCCGATGGGGGTGACGTATACATATTCGAGGGAATGTACGGCCGACGCGCGCGGAGGGGCCAGATTGAAATAATACTTTTATGTTTAATCGCAATCGAGGAACCTGCCCGACGACGACGCGGAACCACCCGCCGATCTCCGAGATTAATCTATTGATAAACATTCCATCACTCCGCGAATACCATGTGAGAGAAATAGACGAGCCCCACATCGATAGAATATATATCTCGACGTTTTATTCTTTTTACTTCTTCCACTTTTTTCCTTTTTTTTTTCCTTTTTTTATTCTTCCCTTTGCCACCCATTTCCACGTTCGTCGTTCTGACCGCGTTGCTTTACGGACGGTCGCTCGTCAAACGTACGTTTTTATTAGCTAAATCTTTTGCAACTGCCACGTATTATCATGCGTCATAAAACCGTGGATTTTTCGATCAACATGCAACTGTCATTTTCCTCGTTCTTAAAATTGTCTTTGATTGAGCGCATTAATTTATAATTGCAATATGAACGACGAGTTACTAAAAAACCGTCGATTGATTTCTACGTCGTGATAATTGCTGCTATACATATGCTATTACATATATCATTAATACCGGCAAATATATCATTATATCAAATGTAAACAAAGCCATAATACGGTTCGATAATTGAATTTTTTACGGTCGATCAAATCTCAAGGCATCTCGGCGGCCGTCAAGACCCGCTGACTGTTGCTGCGAGATTTCTCGCCGAATTCTAACTAGTGACCGCAGACCAGGCCACGCATGCGGATCTGATTCGACAATAATCATTCGACAATAATAATTGTGAAATCCGATCGAAACGTATTTGAGTCGTTGGAATGAACAACCGAGCTAATGAGATCCGATCCAGTAGGCTTTCGCAACTCCTCTGTATCGTTTGCCTTCAATCACTTTCTTGACAGATGCATTTACGGCCGGGACTGCTGGCCATCAAATTGGAATGCGCCTTAAGGCTGGTTATGGCGTATCGATCCATCGGACGGTCAACGCCGGATTCAGCTACGTGAAATTTGCGTCTTCGGGTCCGAGACGGTCTAGATAGAGGGACGCTGCTTCTGTGGCAAAGCTCCAGATGGTTTGGCGGCTTCTCTCGTGTGACCGGTGAAATCTTCGGGGCCGCGAGTGGAGGAATATTCGTGACGATGCATCCGTTGAACGTTCAACGATTTCCGGACCCAAATGTGTTCGTGAGATACGCGAATATTTGCATATAGATGCACATTACTGCGGTCTTTGCGAATGCGAAGAGTACTCGATCCGTTTCAAACTCGCGCTATTCCAGCACATCGTGAGATCTTCTTACATTATTACTTTCGAAATCATCCTAGATTATTCATTTCTGTCAGTAATTTGATGTTAACTTCCGCCGCGGGAATGTAATCGCGCACGATTCTTTACGTTCCTTTTAACCAAAGACTCGATTTAATCTCGCGAGTGACCTTGTGTGTCTCGCGGAACCTTGAAGATTTGCTCCTTTACATCTTTATACTTATTTTAGCGTCGTTGAATATCCATTATTCTCCGGAGAAAGAGAGATATTCCGCAATTAAGAGGTACGGCTAATGGCATTGAGGGGATCGTTAAGAATACCGTGTTCAAAGATTCAATAATTTATGATTGTCGAACAAAGAGAAGTTCGAACGACTGTGAAACTTCACGCGAGTGAACTGCTCCGCTCCGATGAGAAATCGCGGATAAATTATTCCGTTGATAACCCCCCCGCGCGCGCGTGCATCTCCGCGCATCGATCCGCGCGATTGCACAAAAGCATTCGAGATTTATTCTCGTTCCCGATCCAGAAAATTGACTGCGTCCCGATGATAATCGCCAAGGAATTACGTATGCGAAAGCGCGTCACTATGATCGATCGCGCCATCAAGATTTTTTCTCATCGTTGCCAGCCAAAAGGGGGTGGACGACATTATTATCCACCTTTTTTTTTTGCTGCGTACGTACACCGGCGAAATTGTTTCTTTTTATCGGTCGCGAAATGTAACATCCTCGTTCTTTTTGCGCGTAAATTGCGCGCTCCCTTCTCGGATGCGCGCCCAGCATTAAGTCCATGCGTGGAGTCCGGCGTAGATCCCCGTGTTTGCCGAGGGGATAATAGTGTAATGGATGGACAGGGACGACGAGCTAACGGATGAGACTGCCGTTTTCGAGAGTCTCTAGTCCCGAGCTGTTGTCGCGTCTAAGCGTCGTGGTTGTTCTCTTTTGTCGCTTAATTGGCATCATTGTCGAACTCTTAGACGTAGAGCGTTTAATTCTTTATGTGGCGAATATCACGTGGCTTGTCTTTTGGCAATTAAGATACTAAAGTGATGGATCAGCATTGTGACTTAAATTATATTATTATCAACCAAGCGATTTATGCATGACATTACAGATTGTTAGCTTAAATGTGTGTAAACTTACTTATGTCATTTTTATTAGCTGTGATATTTTTACGTATGTCTTCGTTAACGAAAAAAAAAAAAAATGTTTATGTAAAATTAGACGCCGTTTTCTTAAAACTAACGAGAGACAATTTTGCAGTGATTTGTATCGTGTTGATAAACGCGATAATTATTAATTATTCCGACGAAAAATAGACACATTTGACGACTGATAATTTCTCCAGACGCTTGTTTGCTAAAGTTCCCTCACCGGTTAGTCTGATGTGCAAGCATCGACAAAACTGCTCGTCGTTCATCGAAGCGAGTACATATAAGCTACGTGCAAATATTTTCCACTTTATGATCGTAGAAGTCAGGATTCTCTTGATACTCTACAGTCTCGTACTAATGCGCGACTTTTATTACCGTACCTTCTATTGCTAACAACTAATTTTACTATAAGGAAAATGGTTTACGATAGATTTATTAATTTCATCTATAAATTTTAGCTCAACTTGACTGCAAAATTAGCGCTAGGAAAGAAAAATCTCTTTTAATTCTTACTTCAATTCACATAATGTTAATAATATACGTATATGTAATATTAGTGTAATATTATATTTAAAAGATAATTTATTCTTACGACTAATATTAAAAAATCATTTTTAAATTACGCTAACAATTAAATGTAAAATTACATAATTGAATGGATTTTACTGAAAAATGAATCGATGATAATTATTATCTTATTTCATCAATCTATTTCATGCACTATCTATTGCATTGCATTATGTAACTCGATTGGAATTACAATTAATATTCATCAATCTATACGTATATATATTTAACATTAATAATTTCGCGATCTAAATTGTTGATTTTGTAATTTTTAATCGTTTGAAATTTACGCATTACGAGTTCGAATTTTCGCGAAGAAAAAATTTCGTCTTCTGTCTCTTCGATTTAGAAAATATATCTCTAGCTAGGCTAGCAAGGCTATATATATTAACCACGTCATTTTCGTGGAAGTCATTTAGTATGCTTTGTTTCGTACATTAATCGCATGCAGGTCAAAGGGACCAGTGGCCGATTTAGGTTGAGATGCGGCGTGGCGGCTACTTAACCGTACAATTGGTTGTCATTGACATACAAAACCGTTAGTAACGAGTGCGACGTCTCTCTTGTCGTGCGCACTTATAGACCATCATAATGTCTCGATCACTTCAGCGGAAGCACAAGTCGAACGATCGCTTAAGACTGTTTAACTAGCATAAATAGACCATCGTATCATTGTAATATGACAATATCTTAGTCAGTAATTCACTCATCAATTAATCATACACTTGCTACATTAAACTGAAATGCGCTTGTTTTTGTAAGAGCGATCGCTCGATTCTTATCGTGCAACGTGCTGCGATTTCCATTCGGCATCGCCGCCGGGCCGCATAACCACCGGCGAACAAAACTCGTTCCAAGTGAACAATCGAAAGCAGTTAATCGATTTCCAACATCAATAATCGATGGGAGAGATTTCTGTGCTTACCTCGCTCTTGAGATTCAATGGCACATCGCAGGGGCCGTCCAGGTCTGCCTCCGCTTTCACCTGATGAGACAGCATACTGTGGCTGTGCCGGGGCGGTACGGCGGTCGCCAGCATGTTGGAATGCTGCAGATGCTGAAGACGAGGCTGGAGATGGGGCTGGTGGTGATAAGGCGGCGACAATTGGGTGTTCAGAGTGCGAAGATCAGCTGGCGGGGAAGCGGGCGCAGCGGTACTGCTCTGTTCCTCCTCGGCCGAACCCTCCGCCATGTCAGCCTTGCATCCCGGGGACTCGTAATCTGCAAATCGACCAAAACTCTCAGAGGACCGTTCTAATAGCGGGCGCGCCATAGTCCCTGGCACGACGCAATCCCATTATAGCGCGAATATAATTCGCGTTTCGATTCAATAGCGTGAAACAATTTCGCGACGCGCTAAAATAAAAAGATCTCGCATTTTCAGATTAACATCGGCGTTTTACCTTATAAGTCCAAGCAATTAAAAAGTTGACCATAAAAAAAGTACGATAAGATTTCCAGATATATCGATTAATGATACATATTTCGGCGATAATTACATCGACACGATCGTAGAAGAAACAAAGACGCGGTTGTACTTGATGTACTTCATTCTTAATAATAAACAGTATGCTACAAAACCTTCCTAAACGACATCAACACGCATCAGGTTTGATTTTTCGAGACCGTTGCAAGAAATGAGACGATAAGCGTAAACAAGATGCTAATTAAACCGGCACAACGCGCGGGATCGCATCAGCCGTATCGAACGGCGACGCGTGCAGCTGTTAAGAATGCAGACGCTGGAAATTAGAGAAGCAGGCCCGTTCATCTTCCGACTTCAAAGCAAAAACGTTCGGTTGGCGCATCGCGTTCGCGGGGGGGAGGAGAGAGGCGCCGAGAGAGGTTCCAGAATAAAATCGCCGACTAACGGCGCTGCGCCGCCCGCAGCCGACACATCCCGCGTTTATCCGCCTAATTATTTTTATCTAAGCGTTCAGTTAGTAAGAATTCAAGGGCAATGAAATCACTACCGTCTGGACACGCCGCTCTCTCGTCGCTTTCTTTTCGCGTACCCCCTTTCCTCTTCTACCATTGCCACCGTCATCGTCGCCGCCGCCGCCTCGGCGGCCGTCGTATACTTGGTGAACGCAACTAATAACATCTGCTTCTATTTTTGCGCTGGCCCGAGTCCAGCGCTTTACTTTTTAAAAGCCACGCGCCTATGACGAACGGCTGGATGGATCATCGAGCGGAAGCCCAGGCGTGGAAGGGGGGAAGCCCGGGAGTGAAACGAGCCGGTTATTCTGGACAAATTATTGTCAAAGGGCGAGAAAACACCTTCTGCCTGCGAGCTACTTTGTTCCTCATAAAAGGCGTTTTATAATGGCCATCGTAAAAATATTTGATGCAGTGCTTTAAAACGGCCGGCGTGTTTATAATAAAAGCGTTTAGGTCGTTGAGTACCAAATAGACCGCTCACAAGTACAAACTTCGGTGTTAATGTCGCCTGCTTCCTATAAATATGAACATTTTGATACGCGCGCGTCACATGATATTCATATTTGTTTGACGACAATTGCGAACAAGTTTCTCGAGACACCGGGATGATTTAACGAAATTGAGAGGAACTTGCGTCTTCTTCTGACGTGGCCACAGACTGCCGCCGATTGCTATGGCTTTGAACCTAAAGTGATTTATACCATGCCTCGCAAAACGAAAAGCGAGAAAAATGAACATGATTTATCTTTAAATTCGCTCGACATTATCCACCTGTTTTCGCATTATTTCGCTATTACGTTTTGAATCTTCTCGTCGTGTAAATATGTGATCTTGAACATTTCATGGATTAATAAAAATGTTGCAAATTTTTTGACAATAAAATAAACTAAATCTTTTTTAAACTTCTCGTTTTAATAAAAAAAATTGAATTTATTTTCTGAAAAAACAATCTTCTTTTGATTAAAATCTTTCTAAGAAGAAGTGAGTTATTATATTTTTATCTATATTACACGATGTACAATTTCTTGTAAACAAAGTTATAAATATAAATTAAATTAGTATTTGTATGCATTCAAAAAGAAGAGTAACTTTAATTCAGTAACTTTTTAATAAATATAAAAGTTCCTTTTATACTTTTCTCAATTATATCATGGTATCAAACGACTCACTATTAAAAGATACAATTCTTATATTTAATAAGTACACCGTTTTTGCTCAATATCAATTAAAATTACAAAATATGCCGACTGAGAATATATAGCAACTATAACTAGAAATCACATCGATCATTACTACAAAGTATTAATACATATGTATATATAATAAGAAGTAATGCATATATGCAACGAAAAAGATGTTAATTGAGCTATAATTAATTAACATTAATCCATTTTGTATCAAGGAAGCAATAAACAGATTAAAGTGAATTATCAATGCCGTCTCAAAAATTATTCTTAGATGTAGTATATCTCAAAAAGAAAGATAATATTACGAACGTATCGACATTGTAGCATTAAAAAATTTGATTTTCATGAAAGAATAAAATCCTTCTCTACAAAAGATTCCAAAGTATTTAATCTCTGAACATTTTATCCGTATAAAAGCGCGTCATCCAGAACAGGACTATACGCAACCTACCTTTTTTCCTTTTGCAGTCATTAATTTCCGTCGGAATCATATTAATCGCTGTAGGGCTGTGCCCGTGAAATTACTAGACGCTTTAACCACCGGCTGTCCAAACCGAATTCGTCCGCAGCGATTATTATATCGCGTCCTGAGGTCTAATGCCGGGTATTCCGAAAGCTAGCCAATTAGTATCGTCGATTTGGATGCTTTAATGAGAGTGCGGTTTCATTAGCGTATCGCATCGCCCCGTTCGTGATTCGTGAAATAGAAGAGGAATTCTTAACCGGACGAAGATATCGCGAGTGATTATAGCGCGATCGTTCAAACGTCACCACGGCCGACCATTTGAAAATTGGTACCTTTGCGTCTCCTGCGACCTTGAAAAATGCGCCCCTCACGATCGTATAAATCTTTCAAGAAAAGAGTAGGGGCTGCCCGTGGGGTTCCTCTAGAAATATTTCATGTAGAAATTAAATCGGGCATTTCATGAGAGCAGCGTTTCGTGTTCAATCTAAAAATTACTTCTCTTAAAAATTTGCGATTTTTCCTGTACGATCGAGTTTTCTAAAACGATAAAGTATAAATTTTCAAGCCTCTTTCACTTGCAATTATTCCGTCTCCGCTTAATAATCACCCGTTGGATAAACCCGCTGGTGAAAGTCCGTATAATAGGACACGCGATTAATACGCCAAGGCGATTGATATGAAAATCACTCGAGGACCCGTGAGGGTAATTAAAAAAACGGATGCGTTACGTGTGATGCTGTCGTTCGGTCAGACACGACGCGATGCGACGGAGATATTCTCGAGGATTGGAAGTTATCTTCCCTGGATTGTCCTCGAGCGACACCCGCGGTTACCCGATTTTGTCGTAGTCGTGTCTTTCCCGCTGTCTCTTTCTCTCACGTCAGTCAGTCCGCGCGTCTCTCTTCCGCGTCCTCCTCTTAGCCTCCGGCATGCATCGCCATTTCGCATTATAGTTCCTCCATAGCCAACATCGTCGACGACGACAACGACGACGTAAAGGCAGCGTCAGCGGCAGCGTGCAATTAAGGGGTTGATTGATGTTAATTCAAAGGGTAATTAAGAATGTTGCGCATAAAAATCTGGTAATTTATGGTCATTGGGGATAATTATATGTTGACCAGCTTGTAATTGCAAGCGCTCTCCGTGGACTATACGCGTCCAACGATTGCGGGTAGCTACCTAGAGCATGATGCGAGTGTGGCGCGGTACGATGCGTGTGTGCGTGCATGTGTGCATGCGGGCTTCCTCGGAGTGTGTGCGGACGGGGATATACGGGGTCTCAGATCGCGGCTTATTATAGGGGCCCAGTAGATAAGGTGGGTTTAGAAACAACCGGGCGCCTCTGGCCAGCAGCTAGTTTCTACGTAGCCGCCGACATTCTCCTCTCTTGGTACGACAAGAGAGCTTGGGGCTATAGAGGTGTGCGTATAAACCACCTCTAGGGTTCTCCGTGGCGCCCCGCGATTTACGAGGCCGATTCCCGACCGTCAAGACGGCGGTTTTAGAATTCTAGACTCGGTCCAATTCGCGCGCGGCGCGACGGCAACGTACGAATCGTTGAACGCAGCTCTGCGTGTCTGGGGTGCTCCATTGCGATGCTCCGAAGTCCGAAGCTATAAATAACCAGACGGATAATCGCCATATGGCCACGCATACAACAAACCACTGACCATTTCTTCGTAGCACTCATTGACGATATTCGCGTTTGATTTCCCGGTAGCGATTCTCTCATCGAGAGTTTTTCATCTAAGCAAATTGCATTTTTAGCTTCCTTTCTCGAACTGATGAGACAAAAGAAGTAGATTTTGTATCTATCACATTTTTGTATCTATTCAAGAATCTAACTATTCCTCGCAATCATAATTCTGCCGAAATGACCAAGAAATAGCAAATGAGGTTTATTGAAATTTGCAAAAAAAAGTCCAGATTTTTTATCTGTATTTGCTGAATATGATTGAGAGGGTGAATGACGCGGGCAAAGAAACACGCGTGTGTGTAACCCCCTATTTAAAACACAGGGAAATAAAACGATCCCAGCGGGACCAGTTGGCAACCACCCATCGCGATATTGTCCTTACCCGAATTTTTTTTCACGATCTCGTAATCGACCGGGCGCCCTAATGGCGTGGCATAATCGCGGCTTTGTGGCATCTAACCGGGCATTAACGCTAAAGAGAAGTAGGAACGCGTTGCGCGCTTGTGAACGTGCTCGTGTACGGTCGATTCGGATTATTTTATAGGTACTCGCCGGTTTGCTGCGATCGAGCAATAAATGCAATATAATAAGCGCGCAATAGATTAAACCGCTTCTCATGCTACACCCTTCTATATAGCAGTTTCGCTTCACCGGCACGAGAGCGAGCATAATTAAGGCGAGTGTACAAAGAATCCCCGCCGCATCCGTGTTGGTTAATTTGCATCAACCTTTAACTCGCATACGTACATAAGCATATCGGCTAAGGTAATGGTCGTTTCGTGCGATACTATTCTGTCAGAAATCCGAGGGGCTTTGTCCCGAGTCACGAAACGCAAGGATTAAACTGAACAGCGCGGCCGTTAATGCGACTGTGCGAACGTCTCGTCGGTTCAGTTACGAATGTACGCGTGGCGTAGGTGCGTGTGCGTGTATGTAAGCGCGTAATGTGCGCATCCGCGAGCGCGAGAGTGCCCATAAATCGGCGCCGAAGGGCTCGGCATCAGCGCGCGTTAACCAAAGACGCGATATTTTACGCTCCCATCGGATTCTCGTTTGACGTTACAAATATTTTACATTATTCCGGCGAAATTCTTTTTCGAGACGATAATCGAGGCGAAGACTAATCCCGCGTACAAAAATGAATTCATCGTACCAAAATAAAATTGTATATGCGAGAAGATTTCGGCAACGAATATCTATATTAATCCGCGATTTCTCTCAAAAGAAATGAGACTCGTTTATCTTCTTATAACGCATCTCGCAAAATCGATCGTTTTTTTTTTAAATGTCACTTTTCGCTGAAACTTGGCACCCACAACGCGAGAACGATGCCGTCTCTAACAGTTTCGTGCGACGTGTCCTTCAGAGGGAAACGCAGGAAGAATATTTCATGTTTTACGGCGCCAGAGCGTCGTTGGGGTTTTGCCGAATAAAAAAGTGTCAGCTCGCTGGCTAAATCAGAACGCTCCGAGTGCATTAAACTCCGAATTACCACAAATAGAACTTTAACCGCACATGCCCATTATAATGGCACCCCCTGCTGAAGATGTATTTACGTACTAAACCGCCTTCGTGGCTCACGCTGAGTCGTCGGAATTAACATCTGGCCCAAAAACGTGCGGCTCGGTTCATTGGACCCCTTTTTCTCATTTTTATAAGTGAACTAGTTGTTTTGTTAAAAGTGCTCTCGATTATTTACAGCAGAGTGCCCATCGCTTCATTATTCATAAATTACTTATCTCTAAAAAATTGTTTATTCTCTGTTATTAAACGTCAAATTAGTTACTAATGATATTTTTGCATAGTAGAGAAAAATGGAAAAAAGAGAGAAACGAAATTGTATTATTTTTAAATAAAAAGAGAAAGAGAAAAAAATGATGTGAATGAATGATTACTTGAGGAATTACCTAATGCTTTCTCGATTCGTTAGTATTCGAGTTTTTCTCTTGAGAAAAGGAACACTAGCAGCGTGTCGGAGACAAAATGATTTTGAAAGTGGTTTTACATGCAAATTAGGTCTATTAAAATATCAGAATATAGCTTACCCAGCGTATACAATAAAAACACGAGTGCTGAGGCAACTCTCTATCCGTCAAATCATAAGCCGCTCCGAGCTATTACGTGCGTGCGTGTTTCTTCATGAATTATTAGAATTAATGAGTTCGCACACATTGCTTTCTATCACAATATTGTAGAAGGCTAATCATAAATTTGTCGGGGAAAAATTTTGGCGTAACAAAGGTTTCGCCTATCTTTTTTACGATACAAAATTGATGAATTTGTTAATGTATTTCTCGCAATTAGTGACTCGATACAACATGGAATCAAGATTTTTTTTATATAACGTACCTTTCATCATGGATAAGTAGTTTCGCAAAAATAAAGAATTGTCTTTTGTGATATGCATAAAGAGACAACGAGAAAGGATTGTATCGCGAAGGAATTTTGTAGTGCACTTTCTGTTATGCAAGCGGAAAATAATCATTATTGTTAGATTATAATGTACGAAACAACAAGTAAGTATAAGGCTTCACACTTGACATACTGAGCTTCTGCAGCAAAACTTTCTAACCCGGAGCGATTTCCGAGTCGATAATCGATGAAGATTCTCGATCGGAGGGGAAAACAAAATATGGCTATAAAACGAGTTGAAAGTGAGTAAGTTGTAAAACGAAATGTTATCGTGTGAAGAAGATTGTCGGTAGGGACTGTAAACTGGGCGAAAGGAAGCCTTGAATGGAAAAGCCAATGGATGGGGGAGCGAGGGCGGTAAGAATAAGGGGAAAGAAAGGGGAGAAAAAAAGGAGAAAAGGAGGGAGAGAAAGAGATATAAAAAGGGGATGCGTCGATTCGATTTCTTGACCTCGACACGGTGATTTCTCGATTTTATATAATCAATAGGTGACAAAAAAAATTTGCATGTGCTGATCTTTCCTGTGTACACATGCATATATGTATAATTAAACAGAAAAGATCAGCACGTGTGAGCTTTCTTACAAATTATTTCATGAAAGTTAGAAACAACTATTTTTCAATGTTGAGATTAGAAGAGAAATAGCGCGCAAAACATGTAATGCTTGCAAAACAACTTCATTAAAATTCGGCGTCGTTTAATCGACACGAGACATCTCGTTTTCTTTTGTGTCGATTCCAAAGCGCCTACACCAACGATATCGCGAGTCAAGTGTTTCCTTTGGGATTTTCTGCTTTCAGCTTTCCGCGTCTATTCCCACCGACAACGATTTTGCTCGGCCAAGCTTCGGCCATCTCGCTTCCACCTTCGGCGGCTAGAATTCACTGCTCTTCTTCCCTTCTGACTCCACCAACCCTCTCTTTCATCTACCCTTCGTGTTCCCGAGGCGGCAAGCAAAGAACTCTCCTACCCTCGGGCAGCTCACACTGATTTTCCACCCTCGTCACCCTTCCCGTCCACCATCGTCACCCCCTCTTCCTCTACCTCTACCTCTGCCTCCTCTCCACCCCCAGAGTTCATGCCGTCACTCGTAGTCACGCCGCCAACACGTGCTCCTGTTTACCTCTCCGGTCATATGGTCCGGGAGATGACGCGACGCGTTCAACGACATCGCCGTGTAATCGCAAATCGTATATCTGCCGATATACATATGCATATTTGGCATCATTAAAAAATTAAAAAATGTTCTTTATTGCTTGCACGACATCCGTAATGATTTTCGATAAAAGTTCCTTTAGAGGAAAGTATTAGGACAAACGTATATATATATATATATATATATATATATATATAATGGAAACATTTTATAAATATATATCTAGTACTTGCAGTATTTCATTATTTATGAATAATGAACAAGTCGGCTTTATCGAATTTTATTATAGAATCTTTTCGATAAATTTAGATTACCTAGTTTAACATATATATATATATATATATATATATATATATATATATATATAAGACGTATCATTTTCGTACTCGAATTGTCGACAAATATAATATTGTTTCTCTCTTTTTCTTTATTTTTGCTTTTTCTCATACGTTTTAGAGTATGTATATATATTGATTCATGTTAAATATATAATATGATATGACACGATATAAAATAATGTTCTATAAATATTCTTTTATACGTATTTAGTTTTTCATATTTTAGATTTAACATAAATAAATATGTTTATCTATTACAGAAGAGAGAATATTTTGTTATGTTATATCATAACATACAATGTAAATTGACATTTATACAAAGTGAATTATTTCCTCGATAACTGTGTTATAAATATATCAAATTATTATCTTGATTTTTGCTCAATTTTAATATTATCTTGCCCATATAAACTTTTTGAGGAAAATAAAGAAATGACATTTTAATAGGGCTTTTAAAATATAATTAATGAATTAATTATAACTCAAATAATTCCGACCTTAATTATATCTTTCTCAAAATTATAATTTCTCTCAAGTTATAAATTTAGTTTTTACTTCTAATGTATTTATGATTTTCTTAATAACTGTATATGCATAATGTAGAATAAATGAGAATATTACATCAGAAATGGAAATAGCTTGATAATTATATCACATTTCTGTTAGCCACGATAATTATTATGTATATATACCATCATTCTTATCTAATATCTCCATGATATTGATTCTCCGTACATCAGTCGATGGAAAAAAATGATGAAGATTAAGAGCCATGAGTAACGGTACATTTATATGTCCGACCGATCCTTTAATTAGCATTTCCAGGTCACATACTCGACACGACTATACGCAGACGTGCATAATTATCGCGCTAATTATTAGTACATAGCTAAGTATTTGGATGAAATTATCACCGAGTTGGAGTGAAGCGCATAGAAACGCTGCTTTCGATCCCTCGCGAGCAGAATTCCCGCGTGACCAGCTTTAGGAGAGGAACTTCCTTAATTACCGAGATTAACTAAATGGTATCGAGCCAACGATTATCGCTCACGAGGCACGCAATTGCCGTCTGAATATGCGCATAACAGTGGAAACGGATAAATAGATCTCAGGGCTGAGTTTCCGCTTCATTCTTCTAATAATTGCTTTAAGCGTGTCTTAATCTATCCGGTTCATTCAACACGTAAAGATTATTAGATCTAACATTACCACTAAGCGATGTCATTATATATTTCGATAACAAGTATTCTATTGTTGATAAAAAGTTGTTCGATTGCTTTTTAATTTTTCAAGGTTATGAGATACGTCAAATATAGAATTAATTAATTTCTATTACTGATCTGTTTCCGAGGCATCGTATAAAACGCGCTTATGTATAAACTATGTATACATATATATAAACTCCTGCATGTGATGCGCACGCAGGCGCATTCGTACGCGCGATTAATCGGTGTGTGAGTGCGAGGTTACACACGTGCAAAATCAACCGGGCGCATTTAGAAGGCCCATCTAATTACCGAGATTAACCCGGACTTATAATAAGCAGGGGGTAAACTCGCGCTCTGACACTCACCTGAGGCGATCTGTGACTGATGTATTTGGGACGTCGTCCTGACGCGGGTTTATCTAGCGGCGATTATTTATCTTCGCCACGGTGCAATTCCGTCGCGGAATCTTGCACCGATCAACGGCAGCCTAATGTCTATTCCTCCTCTTCGATACTACGCTTATACCAAGGCACAGCACGTTTCAAATTCTCTCCAAAGATTTCCTTCTACAGTTTCTCTTGCCGATCTCTCGGTAATTTTCCTTAGGCGAATATTAATAGTTCGTGATAGCGTAAGAAGCGGCAAGAGGCGGCGAACGATTTACATCAGTGACATCAGCCTACTTAATTAGCGGATAATTGCGACTAATTAGGGGCGATTAAGAAGCAAACAGATAATTGTCCACAACTTGATAAAATGCTGCTTTGGTCGATTCAATCTCCTCTTGTATCCGCTTGAACAATTGATGACAAGTTGTGGAAGGCGAGATGTCTTCGAGCCGTTTCTGGATGTTTCAGGTGATCGGAGTATCTCGGAATAATAACTTACGGTTTGATGCTCGACAATGTTCCACTGCGTCACCCCGCAGATAATCGGTAAATAGCACACTTTACGTGTAATGTTGTTTTAATTATTTTATTTGTGCACGTCAAGCCATGTACTCTGTAGTTATTGTCCGTAACATATAATTTCGCGTTGAAAAACACCGATGTGTTCACGCGATGAACGTCCGCGTATCGTAATTATTAGCACACTCGTCGCAATAATTAGAAACTTATTATAGTCGGAGTTCTTGTCTCATCGCTTTCTTTTGTTCAGTGACAACGCTGACTAGCGAATGACTCGCGTTACTGAAGAATGCGTATGTCTTGACAGAGCTGGTAGATTAATCTCAACTCCTTGTGTCAAAATTCCCCTGGATTTCTTACAATTAATTTTATTCACCTATTCCGTATGCATTCAACGCATACTTTAACTCATTTGCATATACTCCTAATTTATGTTTGATAAGTGCGGAGTAAATCGGAGCAATCGTTGCAATCACCTGATTTGAAACAGCTGATGATGAAATGACGCGATTGTTAAGAAAGTTAACTCTTTGAGTTTACTAACTAACTGGGAATGCTTCAATCACACGTTTCACTGGCCAATTGTCACAAAGTTCACTGCGCTCAACTGTCCGCGTAGCGCAGACCGAAAAAATCCCACCTTTATGGGCCACGTGCTGATAGGCCGGATAAATCGGCGCACGCAACTGCACGTTCAAACTTCTCGATCACTAGATAATTTCACAAACACTATTTATTTAGCGGCACGTCGCGAAATGCGATGCTTCCGAAGTAGGCGTCAACTCGACCTTCTCCGATTATCTTTTAGCTCCAATTTCTCTTCCAATTCGGAGTAAAATTTGTCCTCCTTCCACGATCGACACTGCGAGCGACAATCCAAATCTTGCTGCGGATTGGGTGTCTCGGAGAAGGCAGGCAATCCACTCTTTTCCTCGTGCTGTCCTTGCTTGGCAGCGTGGTCGTGCACGTTGCGCGGTTGGAGCTCGCCGCGAAAACTCGGACCTGAACCCTGACGGTCCGCAGTCTGGCTGCGTAGTGGCACCGCTGTAGAACCGAGGGAAGACAACCCGCCGTGACGATTCTCCCGCCTGGTACGTAGTCAGCATAGAAGGGGTAATAGGGGCGGTACGTTGGGCGGTACGCTGCGCGGAGGTGGTCCACGAGTTACTCGCGAGATCCCGTTGTTATGATTGTTATGAGTGTCCGAGCTGCCTCCCGCGATGCACTTTAGGGGTGGTACGCTCGCGAGAGGTACCTCTGTCTATCTCTGTTTTTCCAGCATGTTCGCATCCCGCTTCCTCTGTAATATAACCACCACGAGCTCGAACGAGCTCGTAACCGTGATGCAAATCAGCCCGACGGGGTTGGTGAGTTCGCCGGCGGGGATGCCCGGGAGGAGCGATCGGTACCGAGGATGAGACTCCCGGAGAGTCCGTCGCGGGAGGAAAGAATATGATCGGTACGTAAGTAGCGATATGATTTTAAGAACTGATCGGTAGAACCAAGAGATGTGGGACCAAGAGATAGGACCAGTGCCAGTCTACTAGTTGAACGGTAAGAAGTTGCAGGTCGCTGGAGAACATATTGTCAGCGATGTTATTTGCTGCAAGTTTCGTTTTTGATTGAAAATTGTAATTTTTCATTGTGATTAATAATGCTTAACATAGTGAAAATGGAAGAAATTGTACGTAAACATTTGTTAATCAATCATAACATTATTCGTAGAAGAAATTAAATCAAAATTGGCAAATGACCTATAACTTCCTTATAATTTGTGATATGTATATATTGTAATAAATTATAAAGGCAGTGGCCAATCTTATATAAAAATTGGCGAAAATAATATTTTAATTAAAACATACACAGTAGAATCAATTATAACATCTTCAATCAATGACTCCTCAACAGCACAAGCTAGGAATATGTCTTGTACATATCAGAGTTAAAACGTTAATAATTACAATAAAAAAAATTTTTTTAATGATAATAACTTATTTCATATGACGTAGATTTGCGAGTCTTTATTAAATAAATTGAACTGTTAATTTTGAATAAAGAATTGCGCAATTTTAATAAATATATTTAATAAATATACATTAAAATAACCGATTCATTTATTTCTCATGGTTTTTTTCTTTTTAGGTACTTGGGCGCAATAGATATACGCATCCGTTATGATAATAATGTAAGTATCTTGATATAGTATGTTAATGTTTTAGCCTATCATACAAATTAATATAATTTTGATGATGATGATGTTTCATGCCATTTCGATTATTGTTCAAGCTGGATGATCACAGAATCATGACCGAAGCATAATGCGTATAAATGATAAGTGCGTATGGCTGAACTGACGGTCTGTTTCTACTTCAAATCGTTTCACGTAATTACGCGCAATTCACTCTATCCGTGCAGAATTACTTTATATCAATCGGATAATCTTTATTAATATTATTAAATTCATTCGGACATTAATTTTTATGGACAATTACATGCGTTGGAACGCGACATTTTCGCGCATTCAACCTTCCGACGCGACCAGAAAGGGTACCGCAAGCTATAAACCTTTAATGATGCTTTAACTACTTAATATTTTATTTCAATTTTTCGACATAAAATTGTTCTCAATAAGATTTATAAAGTGCATATATTTAATATATTTAACATATTTAACGTATTTTTTTATTCGATGAATTATACCTCTTTCTTAAGAGATAATTTGCAGAATATATTTCTTTAAAGTTTCAATATAATTACCATTTAATATCACATTCTCATTAAGTTTCTTTTTATCATATAATTGTTATTATAAAATATAATATTTTTAGAAGATTTTAAGATTGATATGTGTTTCTTAGCAAGAGTCATATATGAAACGACTACAATTATAATTTCTACAACTTCCGCTAATTACAATTTATTTCGTTTGATTCATTTCTAGTTCTGTTCTTAATTCCAAATCAGAGTGAAATCACTGACATGATTCGATTACAAATCCATTCCGATGCGTACAAAACTGTAGGCGTACGAAGTTACACGCTGTGCGAGCTGGAAGGGTGCGTTTATTAAGATAGAATTTTACCCCTTTCCTGCCTACGTGCCGCCCTCGCCGACGCCACTGACACCGTCCGCACCCTCGGTGTTTTAATGCTCTCCCCTCAATTCCTCTGACGTCGACCCCGACCATATTCCAGCGTGATTCGATCCTTAGACACGATTCGAGCGATTCGATAGCCAGTTTAGTTTAAATGCCAGTTCAATCTTTCGCGAAATTCCTTTTACTGCTATTTTTGTTATACTTGGCTACTTTTGTTATATTTGGCCAATTATAAATTTTAATGTAATTATTTGATCATGATTAAAATAATACTAAGTTATATAATCAATTAAAATAATATTAAATTATATAATATGGTGTTATACAATAACTAATTAAAATAATAATTGTCTTTTTGTCGATTACAAGACAATAGCAAAAGTAGTGACAGAGAGTTAAAAAATCTAATGTAATATTTCCAATCATATTTATTCATAAATTGTAAGTCCGTTAGAATAAAAATGTTTATCAATCTCTCTCTCTCTCTCTCTCTCTCTATATATATATATATATATATATATATATATATAATTATATATCATTGTGGTGTGATAAGGATATTTAATTAATTTTGCAATTTAAATATGATCGAAACAGGTAACTGTATTCATATTCATATTCATTTCTCTGTAAGTTATTCATGTGCTTCTATAACTATAATGCAATAGATGTCTGCTTGCAAATTTTGGTAAAATTATCGTAAAATTAATGGCGATGAAAATACCGTTGCAGCCATTGTAACACAATTGTAACACGATTTTAAGACTAAAGATAGATAAAGCAGACATAGCATAAATAGATGTAGCATATATGTATAGACGAGTATGATAATTTCCTCGCAATTTCGAAATGTATTGGAAAAGATCTCGATCAAGAACAAATTGATTAATACAAGTGTAAAGTCACATTATCACGGAGTCAATGAAATTCAACGCGTCGTATCGCTCGTCTTTTTTTCCCCACGAGCATGTTACGTCGAGCGTCGACATAGAAGAAGGGAAAGTCTCTTACACGAAATATACGAGGAAATGAATGAATACAGCTGTCCTTCTTCCTCCCAAAGGTCCACGTGCTTTTCACATATAACTCGTCCCCGTGGAGGCAGGAGTGTAGCCAGCTGGTGGTTGAAGTTGTAGGAGTCGGCAGGATGTGGGTCTCTACTCTCTCGCCCTATTCCTTCTATCCCGCTTTGCCGCTTTCCCCGCAGACGTTTCCACTCTCTCGCTCGTCGGTGAACCGGCGACACTCGTTCCACTTCCTGCAAACCACGTCTGTCCTCTTTCCGCCTTCCGACGATCTCTCTCGCTCCTTCTCCGCACGCCGCCGACTCATCCCCCGTGCTAGGGTGCTTCGTCTTTCTCCCCCGTCCCACCGGATCGATTAAAACTACAAAGTGTTGCCTCTCCATCCGTTGCTACGCTCATTCGTGGTCGACTACATTGCTCCGGCACTCTCCTGGCGGCACTGGGTTACCAACTCTTTCCCAGCCTCTCTCTCTTTCTATCTCTTTCCCTTCTCTCTCGCTCTCTCACTTTTTCTCTTTTTCTCTCTCTCTCTCTTTCTCTCTCTGTTTCTCCGCCCGCGTGCCGTTCCGTCTTTCCCCTTTCAGCTCCACTGCCGTCGCCTCTTTTTTCGTCCTTTTATTAGAGGATCTCCGTATTCATGGGCGTTCGCTTCGCTTCCTGATAATCCCCGCGTAAAACTTCTCTGTCCCGTCGGGATTGCTCTCGCGCGCACTACCTTTCCTCTTTTCGCTCGCGTGAGAGACATTGGCCGTGTGCTACTTTTCACCTTCAAGTTTTCCATTTTACAGGCATGTGAAACAGCAGATTTCTCTTTTCGTTTTTTATTAAATTATTGCTAATTGAAACGATTGCCGAAAGCATTTTTTCAAAAATACGATTTGTGTACATCAATCTTTACAAATTAACTTCTTTCAGTTTTATTGTTTCACATATCTAATTCATTATCCTTAATTTATATTATCCTTAACGAATGCAATTGTTTAGGCAAATAGTCTGTATAAATCGCAAGTGCTGGTAGCGTTATTTACGTTCAATTTTAAATTAAAATGACGTCGATATCATTGACAACAAAGTCGATAGATTTTCTAACAATAAATGGAGTCACTTGTATAGAAATAAAGCGTATAGTCTCTCATAGTAGCAAGTTAGCAAGGATTAGTTGGATCTTTCCACCGCGTGAAAGGTAAAGCGCGATTATATCCTCGGGGCCCTGTCAGTATCCTTCCCGGGGCCTTGCTCACTTTAAGTCGCAACAACGTGGCTAATAACAGAGCCAGTAGAAGTCAAGCAGTCTTTACGACCATCTTCCCAGAAGTATAAACCCTGGATCCTCGGCCACCATTCGTCGAGTTACACATTCTACCTCTCTTCGAAACATCGTACGGGTTCGCGAAATTTTGCAAGGGCTAATTAATGCGAAAAAGACTCCGACAACAAAGTTGCTTGCGTGATCGCTTTCTTAAGTATCACTGCCGTGCGTTGGAAAACACGAAGAAGCAAACTAATCCGAGAGAATGAAGACGAGTAAGAATAGAGGCGCCGGAATGAGTCGGAGCGAACGAAATAATGACCCGTCGCGATGATCGAGATGAATGTTATGAATATTGTCACGAATATATGTAAGCTCCTCGCATGTTCGACTTCTTTATGCTCAACCTGGCGGATGCAGTACGGATGCCGCAAGACGAAAACGAGGAGGCAAAACAACAAGTATCACGCTTCTGGCGGAAGAACTTCTTCCTCGCGTGACTACGCAATAAATGGCGGGGAGATTATTCCCAAAATTGTTTTCTTATGTCGCGTCCAACTGCGCGAGAAGAAGTTTTAGCAGGTGTTCGATGAAAATAATGTTCGAAGATGTTGCGCCGCGTACAAGACAAGAGATATTTCAGACGGGGGCTATCCAAAGGAACATTTCTTTGTGATCGTTTCCCCATTGATCGATAATTTCGCACCTCATTGTTGTATAATAACCGTATAGCAACACTGTGGTATGCTTTCGATACCCACTTCCGATCAAGAAACTTTTTCACACCGCAGTCAAAGATTTCACGAAGCACGAACTTCGTGGGACATCGTGGAAGTCGAATATTCCTTTTGCACTTAATGTCGCTTCCTTTTTGCGACGGCATTGAATTACCTGCCACGTAGAGCCTGCGCTTCTAAGAAATTTCGGGTTTATGACTTCTTTATTTTGCAGTATTCATACAACAACTCTTCATCTCTTTTTCTTCGAGCAGGCCAGTTTGATTCGCACACATAATATGCAAGTTTATTGCGAATATTAAAAATTCTTATTTATAAATTCCTATGGTAATAGTCTCGTTATACCGTTACCTTACGATTCGCTTTAATATAGCGTTATTAAGATTTAACACAAGCTGCAAGTTATAGAGAGATGTATTATATTCTATGCACGAGTATATACTTGTAAATAATAAACGGGACGTATATATATATATATATATATATATATATATATATATATATATATATCACCCGCATCTTTGCAAGAAGAGACAAAGATCGTGGTTTCAAGATATCCGGTATAATGCTTCACTGCGAAATTTTAAACTGATGCTGAAGCGTAAGATAATATTTTTATTTAAGAACATTTTTTGAGAATTTAAAGAAATAGTTTTAGTTTGATATTACGTGCGCGTTCGTAGCAATTAAAATAGCACTTTTTATTTAACTAAAAAAATGTACGTACTTTATGCAAACATTTTTAATGATTCTAATTAATCAATTGTACAAACTTTGATGATTAAAATCAATCATTTTTATTATACCATTGCTATTTTTTACAACAGATATTTCCTGAGAACGCTTCGCATACAACTCAGCTTAATTTTATTCTTTTTATCTTTAATCTTATTATCGTTTTAAATAAGTGTTAATTATTTTTTAATGTATTTGTTTCACGCGATATTTGATGATCCATATTAATCCTCGTTCATTCAACTTTTGAATATTTTTAAAAACGTAAATAGTTTAATATCTTATAATTATCTTATCATATAGTAGTTTAATATTTTTAAAAACATTTGCATTATTGTTTGTTGTTATTCTTGTTACTTTAAGCGAAATACTTATGCTACATAGTGTATGACCGAGCGGTCAATACTTGCTAAGTCGAAGACGAGTCAGCCTTCGCACCGCTTCCGGACAATATTTAGTCGCTCTTCTCTGCTCGGTAGCTTCGATCATTAAACGTGCGTATATAGCCTCATAATATTGCAATCCGCAGCCATAATTTACATCGTTTTATAGTTCAAACTGCAACCTACGTATAGGCAGCGGCGCTCAAGCCTTTGGAACATGCTATTCCCGTTCAAGTTGTACTGGATGCTCATAAAGTCTCCCGACTATTTTCCCTGACGCATGCTCGACGCATAAGAGGGCGTTTAATTCTATGCCATTACCACTGAAAATTTCATTAAACAGAGCATTAAATATGATTTTTTTTAAAGATTAACCTCTTGCGCAATCTATAAATTTATAATGTAACAGAATCTGCACATATTTGTGAGTAAAATAATTGAACATAAAAATAAATATAATGTGGGAGCTTGTCTAGTAAATGATACTTGTGATTTGTTGCCAACATATTATGCACATTAAAGAATATTATGAATAAATTATTAAAGAATATGTTAAGAAATCATTAAATGAAATTATTATAATACTATTTAATTTATAAGCATGCTGTCTAATCTTTAATATTCTCTTTCACACGAAAGATACAGAAAAATCAAACTCATTCACGCACAAGAGTCAGAGAGCCTTCACGAGCACTACTTATCTTTGCAATGACTTATACGAATGCGAATTTGCCAAAGTGCGTCGAAAATTGAGATATACTGTTTTATAGGGAACATCTGAATGCGGGGGGCCCTTTTATGAAGCTACCACGAAGAAACGGTTGCTTGGGAAGCGGTTACCTTGAATGGAGGGTATCGTTCGTTCCTTCGAAGACGAGAGTAAGCTATTACTAAAATTACTGACGAACCGACACTCGCAAATCAAAATTCGTGCTTTCTTTGTCGAGATGCGCGCGTCGACTGGCATTGTTAGAATTTATCGCCAGCTGAATGTGCCGCGATTTCGCAAAAGAAACGTAGCGTGAGAATAGCTTCACCGACTGCATTTCCAGCCAGAGTGTGTCTGCGCATCTAACAATAAATACAGACGTAAACACGTACATATAGCAGTAATTAGAGAAAGGGGCGAGATGATTATTACGTCGATTATAAAGCCGTGTTACTTCCTGATTCTAGAACACGTGCTCTGAATATTTCGCGGTAATATTAACGGAATTTCTCACCGTGCATATCGTTTTACGTTTATGTTTCAACAATTTTAATGTGACAATTGTTGCTCGTTCTTTCGAAATAAATTGCAATTAAAACTATCTATCATTCTTTTTTAATATATCCTAATTTTTCGAGCACTATAACATAAAATCAGATTGGATAAGATCAAATTGTATCGAGTATAAATTATTGGATTGATAAAAAGATGTTTTATATAATTAATTTTATCCTTTTCTTATCAATTCCAAATGTGTGCCTAATATAAAACATTTAAAATAATCAGAAATAAAATTATCGACTGTGTGACACACAAATCTGTTAAATTTGAAGTCTATTTTTCAAGATGCTTATATTATTTACTTCACATTATTCATGATGTCACCCTGAATGACTGAATATTTGTATCAGTTATAACATGTAAAAAGAAAAATATTCAAAGTAATGAGAACACCTACGAAAGAGACGCGATGATCTCGCGGGTCTACGAGTCTGATATGCGACGCACGTTTCGAAGGTCGAGTAACTCATACTTGTCTTTATGCGTTTCTGCCTACGGTCGAAGCGAGCCAAAATGTCGTAATTTCGCTTCAAGCACAGTTTTACTCGGACGCCCGCCGGTGCCGCGCAAAACGGAGGAGGCGAATGTCCGTTGGGGGTCCGAGGGGGGCCACGAGCGCCTGACCTAATTTACATACATATAAAGCGCATTCGATGTGTTTTAGGGGCCGTAAATCGACGCAGCTACGCGAATCGTTAAACCCTTCCTTGCCGCAACATCCCAACGATGCGTGCGGGAAAGAGAATCCGTGGATATGTATGCGTTGATATAATGTAACGCACACTGATGCACGATTACATGGAACCATTCGCGGTCTCTTTCTCGTCTATACATCGTATATGTATGTATATGCACATGTACATATGTATTCACATGTTGCGTGCACGAACGCGTGCAGGAACGCGCGAATAGTTGTAGCTTCATGTAAACCCAATCGAGCATCGTCATGAAACATGTTTATTTCTTAAATCTAACCGATGCTTCTCGCATACGCAGTGCATCTAACGATAAGTCGAGAGATAAAGGGAAACCATCGCGATCACCGCAATCGCGGCGATTATGACTCGGCGTCGTAAAATTCGCACGACCTTCGTTCTTTCGGAAACTTCGAAAACAGAAGTTCTCTCGATCTCAAGCGCTGCCGGATTTCCTGACGGTGCCTGCGATTTTTCTAATTGCAGGTGATTAATTTTTACGAGCACGCCGTAAAGCACGATAGACAGGTGTTTCTCGGGAGAGAAATAAGAGGGATGGAGGGGGAGTGAAGAAAAGGAATATTCAGAGCAGCGTACATGAACATAGTACAGAAAATACTCGGTTGTTGTGTGTGTAACGGCGATGATATCGTCGGTGACGATTCTCTCGTTGGTAGTGGTACCGATAAAGTTAAGGCGAACGATGCAGGGGCCGCGTAATGACAACGCAGCGCGTCGTAAACGCGTTTATGTTCAGAGTTACATTATAGTAATATCTGCCAGCGTCCAGTGAATGCCTTCCCGACCCCATCGCGATAAGCTTCTCCAGTTTTCTTCTGGTTTTCTCTGGTTTTCTCGCATTAATTTTAGTCATCGTCCTGTCACTTTCAACAACGATCTGTCACTTTCACGGCGATCAATGACTGATTATTTGTTTTCAAATATTTTGTTTGTTTCTTGTATTAGAAAAATTGTCGGATATTATTTTCTCAAGTTTTTAGAATAAATATTAAAATATCGAATCTAAAAGGATCTATATACATTCGCTTTTGCTACATTATCAAATATGATTACGCATGTATCGGATTAATATTCAGCTCTCTTTCATTTTTATATAAAATTATAACAAGTAATATAAGTGTATAAGACGAGTATACAGAATTTGTTGAAATTCGTAATTATCGATGCTAATATTTTGATCAATTTAGTATCTTTGGGAACCAAAAAATGATTGAACTTTTAGCACAATGTCCTTATTTTAAAATTTTGTGGTAATGATATCTATATACCGGTGACGTAGAGACATCGACGAGTGGCGACTCTTTTCCGTCGCTACGCTTCTCTTTTTCCATAATCTCTGAACTAAAATTCAAGCAAGCTCCTCGTTCTCTGTAGTATCAGGAGGTTGTCTCGACGGCATCTACTCCTTCCCGGCTCTCTGATGTTCTCCTTTCCGTCTTGGAGCAGCGGGCGCCGCTACCCCATTTCAACCCCGTTGTAGACCTCGCAAGCCCGATTTTCTCACCAGTATCACGAGAACACGTCTTCTGCGAAAACATCAACACGTGGAACCGATCGGTTCCATTTATGAACGCGAAAGATACGAGAGTTTACTTTTTCGGACACGGTACTTGAATAATCGCGGATATTACACAAGGCGATAAAGAGATAGTGTCAAAAAGAAAATCCTGGGACGGTGTAAAGGCGAAGGATACTCAAAGGGTGACGAGGAAACGGCAGAGGGAGAAACGGAGGAGTCAAGCGAGAAGGAAGAGCAAGAGGAGGAGAAGCGACGAGATGGCAAAGTTGTAAAGTCCTGTGCGTGACATCGGGGTATGTTATGTTCCCCGCGTTTGTGTTGGCGAGCCCACGGATGGCAACCCCGTGGACATTGCGCTGGTTTATTCGTAGGTATACATGGTTAGATGGCACGCGGTATTGCTCGTACACTGCGTTTATGGCGCATAACCGGGGTGGCCGCTCGCACAGATTATTTTGGCTTGATCAATTTGATAACTCCGTGCAGTTACGCCTTTCGCTGATTACGCGCTCGCGCCCCCAGAGACGGATTAATATTTATTACAGCCGATATACTTGACCGATGCGTATCCTAAAAGTATTATTTTGTGTCTTAATTTGAAGAACGAATGAAAATTATACCGACGTCCGCGCTTTATTTCTTCGTATCCATTTTTCGTTTATTATGAATCTCATTGTTCGTGACAAATTTATTGGTTCAATCAATTTGGTAGCATGAGAGACAAAATGTAAGCCGAAACAGATTCTTTTTACACATCGTAAAAAATGCGGCAGGTGTGTCAGACCGGTCGCAGGTTTCTGCCTTTCGCTTACCCCAAGTTTTCTTCGCACCTCGGACGCTCGTGCTAATTGGATCGTAATATTAGGATAAACACGTGTATTTGACACCGTCCGTTCGTTGTCGATCGCTATCTACGACACCCTTTGTGCGCGCACCGATATCGGGATCCATTCTCGCCTCGGCAAGAGAAGGTTGATGATTTCGATGCGCGTGGCTGACACCGGTCGCTCGCGTGTAATTTTTGCAAAACTCTTGACGGGTGCGTGCACGTCCAGGGAGATAGTAAAGTCTAAAAGGGCCAGCCTGGAATGAGCGACGCGTCGAATAATTATGCGCACTCCCTCGTTTCGGAAGATCGTTCGGGCTTTTTTACGAGGAATAAAGACGGTCCTATACGAGGTCATAATTTAAGCACGAATACGGACTATCTGTTAGAACCTGATGGCTCTCAAGATGCAGTGGCTTTAACCTCTTCGGGTGAATATTGGCATAAATTAGATTAACCGCGCGATTTATTTCTTCCGGGAAGCAGACTATAAACGTAACTGTTTACTTTGTTGCAGTTTTCGCAAATCAGCGGTATGATTAAAGTTTGATCAATTGAAAAATGAGATGCTCAATCATTTAGACTATTGCGCACGACACATACTATTATTTACGGAATTTTTTTCCTCAAAAATGATTTTTTCATGCAATATTTAGACGTTCGCAGCACGAAAACGACAACGATCGGGTAGATAACGACAGTGAAAAAAAAAGAAATAAATAAACCACGTAACTTACGCGCAAATGGATGGCAAAGAAAAATGTTCGGACCATGTTTCATCTCGCGCACACGTTTATCGTCCGCGCACTGTAAAATTTACACCGTCTCACTTCCGAAACGAGTGGCCCGGCAGTCGCATAAACGCGCGCAACATTTTATTTTATAACCCGCAGTCCCTTGGCTCGGGACCGGCAAATAGTAAAATATTAGTTATTGCTGATTTTGCGAGCGCCTAATAAAATTCTTTGTGAGATAAAATTACGACTCGATTGGCCGATCGATCCAAATCAAACCGATTCGACATCAACCGATTCACAGTTAATAAATCCTTTTTTTCTACAGTTTTGGACATTTGCGCAAAATTTGTCGCTTGCAATATATTGACAACGCAACATTATTTTGTACGTAACTTTATTGACTCCGTACAGATATATAAGTAATATAAAAAAGTATAAGAGCGCGATCAGAAAATAGACAATTAGATCTCTGCTACGATTTTTATGCAACTTTATTTATTTTTAGAACTGGTATCGTTGAGGTACGTGATAGAGGTTCGCCTTAACAATACAAGTTAAACGTAATAATAATGTCAACTTGAGAAATTATATTTGTATAATCTTGAAATATGTATAAAATAATAGCAATAGTAAAAATAGTAAGAAAAAGGACGGATTTTTATTGAAAAAAACTAAACAATTTCGAATAATAAACTAGCATTCTTGTCAGTAAATTGTTTTAAAAAATATTCTCTGAATGTGCAATGATTACTGCAAATAGTAGCCGGCCGGTTTAAATGTTTGTACGCTATGATAAGGACTATTAATGCTTACAGTTAGATCTAATTCCACTCAATTAAACCGTTCGCTGATAATTATGCCTATCTTACGTAGTAGTCATAAAGTTGCTATCGCGACTTTTGCATGCATCTTCGTATTACATCGAGGGAGGCCAAACTTGAAGAGAGAAATTAATACGCAATATCGTATTACGTTAATAAACTATTCCTTCGTTCTGTAGAAAATATGTCATCGCCTAAGGGCGGATGTTGCGAGTGCTTCACGAAAATTTTCGAAAATACACGCATTTATATCTCGAGCCATATTTTTTTGGCGCGTTTACGCCAGCTACGGGCGGGGTGGCGCATATTTATTTTTCGAATCTATCGTTTTACCGTAGCACGAAAAAGCTCGTGGAACATTTTCGGTGCCGGCCTTTCAGTGCTCCGCCGCGACGACCTAGGGAAGCATTTCATTGCGTTCGATACGATGGTAAAAAACGCCCAGGGATCGGACAGTAAAAAATGTAACTGGTAATTTAGTTAGCCGTTGCGAACTGGACGGCGCTGGGGCGCCCGGGTGTTGGTGGACAGTAATAGGGCGTATCTCGTATCTGTCCGGAGCTGACGGGTTTTTATGGGTTTGCGATGCGCGGATTCATCATTCGATATATTACAGCGAGCAGCCCACCACCTCCGATGTCACCGCGTTAACCTAACGACCCTTCAAGGTAGAATTTTAGGATTCGCCTGGCCGCGAGCGTCGAGTCGTTTTGTCGGCAACGGGGAATTTTTTTCGAAAATGGCGTGCGCCGCTAACGGTGCGAGTATCGCGTGCATCGCTCTCGGTTCCCTTCGTTACAACTATCCGAGTTTGCGTGCGGCGATTAATCCGCAACGTACGTCTTTCCGTACGTTAAAAAAAAATCTTGCTTCATATTTTAACGACTTTAAATTGCGTTTGCTGGATGAAAAAAAAGCTAGGAATTAAATCGTTTAAGGAATTACTAGTTTCAAAATAAAACTGAAATATGTTTGATATATAGCCCTTGATGTTTCTTGAATATCAGTGCGCAGCAATGACGCTCGTTGAAATTCGAGGCGTCAAAGTAGTCACGCGTGACGCGCCAAAAATTTACAAAAATTGTCAGCGCCGTTCGGCTCTGCGCAAAAAAAAATTTCAAGACAAATTTCCGCTAAATACTCGTCGCTGCTAGCCTCCGGTATTCGATGCGAAACAATTTTCCGCATATTGCGAACGGGGGTAACGGCGCGACGTTCTCCACCGTTTCTTGCGTTGCTAGGTTTAGAATTCGCGACTAATGATCACTCTGACGTGGATACATTTTTTTCCCAACAAGTACGATGCAACGGAAAAAAATATTTGATCATCCCCGAGCACGGGGAGTGCACTCGATATCCAATTCAGTTGATATTCAAGTGCTGCGCGTGTTTCCACATTTTGATTTCTGTGTAACAGAGTACCCCTACGTACGCCTATATTTATTGTCTGCAAAGACAACAAATATTTTTTTCGAAATCGCCCCGTTCGTATCCAGAAAAAATCTATCAACGATCATCACTTCTGCCTCGCCCCCTGCTGCCCGCTCTCCTCTCCCGGCATCGCCTCTCCGTCGAACGCCGTCGACATAATCGACGTGAATCGCAATAAAAAATTTTTTTTTTCCACGGACGGTCCCGGATCGGCCGACCTCGGTCGGATAATTGTCGCTCTATCGACGACAAGACACGTGGCGACGTACCATGCCAAAGTTTTCTCGTAACAGTCTAGGGCAAAAAGGGCCGCGATTGTCACGAAGAGCCGCATGAAAATCCGATGCGCCGGAGCATCGACGATGCGATTCAGATGCAGGCGAGCAGGCAGGCAGGCAGGCAGGCAGCCGAGTAGGTAGGAGATCCGCTCTCCCGCTCCCTCTCTCTATCTCTCTCTCACCCCTTCTACTCCCCTCTCATTCCTCCCGTCTCACCACATTCATCCCCGCCTGTGGTACTCTTATATGCGCGTGTGCTCGGGCGCGCGCGAAAGTGTGCCAAAAACCCTTTTGTAGCGATCGGAAGAATGGAGGTATTGTTTGCTCACTTGTGAATCGGCTCTAATGGCAAAAGTATGTGAAATGATTGTGAATCGAGATTACATACGCGAAAACAACGCCGGCCATCCTCCGCGCGCCTCCGCATCACGCGTTCGTCTCCTCCGCGCGGGGCTCGCGACGAGTATGCACCGCGTATATGCGTGCGCGTAGGTGCATACGTGTGTATGCGAGCGCGATGCTTTCACGCACGTGTGTGGAAAAAAAGCGGCCCGGCGCGCGGGCGGGCGCGGACGAGAGGACGTAGATATTTTTTTACGCGCAACGAGAGAGTGCAGGGAGAGACATGCATTCGACTGGCCGGGGGGGAGAGGGGGCGGAAGGGGGATGGGGCGGGGGAGAGATGAGGGAGGAGGCGGGAAAGGCAGGAGGGGTGGCGGCGGTGGAACAGGGGGCGAGGATGAGAGGTGAGGGCGACTCGGGGGGAGGAAGGGGGGACGGACGCGCGGAGGAGATGGCAGAGGATGGCGCGGGGGTGGTCCACCCTTTGCCGTCGATTTTTCGGGGCTTTTTTTTACGGGCGACGGCCCTCGCTTGCCTGGATGAACGAACACGGGGAGGAACATCAATAATCTACAATCAAACTGCAGATAAAGCTACGATCGCCCTTTTGTGAATGTTTCAATAAGAATCGACGTGACGGACAACTTCCTGCCGATGAACGCGCTCTTATGCGCTGCGCGTCACCTTACACAGAATGATTCTGTCACCCTTGGTAAAAACGGCTCTCCAAAATTAATGGAAACAAATAGGGAAAAGAGTACGCTGGTGTCGAGCGCGACGCGCGCGTAGGCGCGCTTATAACGTCAACGATATTTATTACGGCGCGCGCGTTACGTAATTATTGTCATAAATACGCGTTCATTCGAAAGCGCGAAAAATTGTTCATTACGCGATGCGCGTTACCGTTGACGCGATAAAAAATTACATTACTTGTACATCGTACATTTTGCCCGGGCGCACTTCCTCGCGGCTCACACTCGTTTTACAAGGCACCGACATTTTTTTTTTTTTACACGTCACGCTTGCGTTATGCCAATTCCATTCGTTCGTAGTCGGAAGTCAATCGCCTAAATTGCGAGTTTCGTGATAATTATGCGTCGGCAATCACAGCGCGAAAGCATTCCGGCAAAAGGGCAGGTGAGAGCGCGATCGCCGCTCCGGTTCGTTTGCCATCCGAGTCGATCGAAAATAATACGACCCGATAATTGGCAGCGCGAGCAATCAATATTCGATATTCGTAAGCACGGTCAATAAGATTCCCGGTGTTCTTCTCATTATACGCAGCGTTTGCCGCGCGGCCGCCTCTTCACGGCCTGCGTGCCGTGGCGAATCTGTTCGGCAGCGTATTGGCACGTTAATATTGAACCTTCTTATTGTAAATGCTTCATGCTTATTCAAGGGCGACCATATTCGCGAGGGAGGATTTAATGGAAACAGGAGCCGCGTATTTCACGGGTCGTGCTTTCCCCTCGCAAACAGAACAAGATTAGAGGAAGTCGTGCATATTCCTAGATTCAAAATTAAAAATCCGGTGTTACATTAAGTACACTACTTTTGTCGAGATTATTATTCTTACTAAGTAATGGGGTTGCCAGATACTAACTCTGGTCTCGTAATAACTCCACACGCGATTTTTATTAAAAATCTGCGATAATTGTATAAATTCCCTCGTACGATTATGTATAATAAAATCCTAGAGATTTTTTCCTTCGTGACAACTAATTAAAAGACAATAATTACAAAATACGCGTTGTGTCATAGAACTACTTTTTAATGTCAAGATATACAGGGACATGTAAATTCAGCAATGTATATAATCGATTCGATAAAGAGGGAAACATTGACATAAATGTTCAGATTGACGCGAACAAGAACGTTCTCCTTACGGATCATCACTGTCCTCCTAGTTATACGATCGTGTGGCTATAAAGTGCAACAAAGTGTCGAGAATTTCTCCATTCTCGTGCTCACGTGGAGCGAAATGCGCGCGGCAAGAGATCGACAAAGAGAAGAGGCCCGGCTGCACGCTGTGACGTGTGTTAAGATATCAGTACTAAAATCGGCTGTAAAATAGATATATCTTAGTTGCTACAAACTAAATTTACATTTCGATATATGGCTCGATAAAAATATCACATCTCTCCTACTGATTTGTAACCAACCTGTCACTTTGAGATTATACAAGAGTATAAGCGAACTCAGGATTTCCGACATGTAACGTGAATCTTCAAGATATTTTATGATGCGCTTCAGAGCTATAATTTTCATAATATACTACCGTACAAATATTGCATTATCACTTATGGAAACAGGAAAGTCGTTACTTGAATGAAAAAATATTTAAATATCGCGAAATTATATTTTATTACTGTTAATTTATGCTTTAATAATTTTGTGCATGACCATGAACAAAATAGCTAGAGGGAAAAATTATGAAAAACTTAATTATTTACTTGCTTTATTGTTTTCTATTTTTTTTTAGGATAATGCAATACTTTTGAACGACACTGTAAATCTGCATTAAATTTATTTCGAGAACGGAGAATTTATTTTCGTCAAACTGTACTTCGAATAACATAAAGATTTACACACAGTATATTTTCATTTTTATTTAGCTGCGATGAATACGAAGAGAAAAAAGGAAAAAATAACACATTCAAAATACTTTTAATGAATCGCGATAAAATGGAATAAGATTATTCCATGACATATGACATTTTAATGATTTAGCTGCAACTGCGCTAATGAGTTACATCACGTCATTTCGTTATCAACGAATAATATCACTTAACGACATATATCTGGATTCAAAAAGGTCCAATTATAAGAGCGATAGTCCATTATTTTCTCTGTGTTCTCCACGATGCGAATCGGAATTTGCACAGACGCCGACTCCGCAATCTTGAAAGTTTTAGATCCTTTTACTTTCTCTCCCTTTCCCCTCTCCTTCCCATCTCATCCCTCGTCCTCTGTTCATTCGAGTCCGTTTTGCCGCCCTTCGAGGCTGGGTTCTTCGCAAATAATGTATAGGAATTGCGAGGCTCATCTACATAAGTAATACCGCGTTAAGGAAAGCACCAAAGGCGCCGGGGGTAAAAGGTAGAAGAGGTTCGAGGGAAGCAGGAAAGAGTAAGAGAAAATGGTGAGAACGGTACGTACGGGCTGAAACGAAGAAGTGGAGAAGGAAGAAAGAGGAGGACGGGTACGAGAGAGCGAGCAAAGGGTTCCTCGCATTAATTGTGCCGAGAAGAGATAAGGAACACAATGTTTGTTAACTTCCACGAGATGTATAAGACGACTAAAGCGATCCGCTTTGTGGCGGCTCGTTTTCTCCCAGCGAGGAGAAACAAAGGATGGATTAACGGTCGATCGATAATTATTATGCGAATTTGTTGCACGCGTCTCATTGAACAGGCTTTGGCATTAACTATTTTACGAGCTCTAACGAGAAAAATAATTAAAGTTACGAAAAGAATAGCGATAAATTAAAATATGTTCAAACTAACTTTTTTATTAACATTTTCTGTTAATAGTTATTTTCGATTGTTGATATACGCTAACGCGATTAAACTTATATAATACAAAAGAATAATATATTTAAAATCTGATATATATAAGTAGATATAAATACTCACATCCTCTGTAACTAAAATTTTTTTATACAATAATTACAAAAAGAAATAATCGTATGATCCGCCTGGACACGGCTTCGCTGTGAAATCGCGTGAAATTGGCCAAGTCGCGACAAAGGGACCCATTGTAAAATCGTCAATCATCTCGTGAATCATCGCTCTTCTTCTGCTATCATGCCGCTAACCGGGCGATGACGATGCCGCGCGCATCGTTAAGGGGGTTGGGATAGAAGGTGGTCCAACGTGAAGCCGCGGGGGTTATGGGGTTTACGAGTGAAACAGCTAAAAGGAGGAGAGAGAGAGGAGACGAGATGGAGAGAAGAAGAGAGCCAGTACCCCCTATTTATATTCCGGCTAACCCTCCTCATCAACGGCGTTCATCTTTCCTATTAAAGTAGTAATTTAGCAGGAAATTAAGCCACGCACTCGCTTCTCGCGGCATGGCACTTGCTCCACTCTCTGTGGCATCCGTCTCTCCCTCTCCCTATCTTCTATCTTTGTTCGTCTATCATCGATTCTCTCTTTCTGCCTTCTCTCTCTATCTTGTCCATACGACGTGCTCCCTTCATCTTGCTTGATCAAGGTCTCGTCTCTTCTATCTTCTCTTTTTATCAGCCCCTTAGTCGCATACTCTCTCCTTCTTTCGTATTTTCTCCTCTTTATAGATATCTCCTCCTCGCTTGCTCATATACGTATTTCTTTGTCTCACATTCTATTTCAGTTTTCGACACGAGAAGAAGATGAAATATCTCATTGTCCCGTGCTTTTTGTCTCATAAATTAACACTCTTCTCATTAGTCGTTAATATTTGACAGCCGAAGAATTATAGTCCCAGCGTAAATTCTGCAGAAAGTCTGATGGATAATTATAGGTTGTTGGATCAGGGTCTACGATGAGATTTTACTGTTGATCTCATTTCTCAGCAACAGACTGGCGGATATTTCTTAGATCATGGTACAGTCAGCAATCAAAAAAATGATAGAATATAGAAATTTATAGAAATTTATAGAAATTTTTAAAAAACAATGAATGTACTTAATGATATTTCTTAATAAATAACAGTTTAATGCCATTTACGAAACATGAATTATTATCTTACATGAAAAATGTTTCTATGAATTATTTTCTGTCTTTCGCGCATAAAAAAATCAAAATTGTTCGCAAAAGCGTTTAATCACGAATTAAAAGAATATCGCCCTGTCATTGTTTGCGATGATTGAGAGAATAAACGGCGGCCGACTCGCGACCGTCGGCAAAGAATATTTTAATTGCCGTTCGACTCGTGAATTTCGTGCTCATATTCGGCATTCGACTGATTTAAGCCGTACAGCCGAGGGGTTGCTAGCATTCAGTGAGACAAAGAACAAAAGCGCGAGGAGGGGTAGTCGATGGTTTGGGAACTCGGGTGGATGCACAGGGTGGGTTGATCCTTGTATGAAGGGCTGTCAAAAACCTAATGAGAGGTGTGACTGCACATGTTCGCAAGTCTCTTTCGTGATTACTCAGATTTTTAAACGAAATTAAAATTCAAAGATGTGATTCACTATGCACGCGCAAATGTAAAAAAAGGCTGACAATAGAGCAAAGAGCTGTCTCAAGCGAAATTGATAGGAACCGATAATTTTACTATATTTTATGCATAAATGGCATACACAATGCAAGTTTAACAATAAACGATATACAGAAAGAATAAGAAATAAAAATAAAAATTAGAAAATTCTTAAACTTTTACTTTTTATAAACATTTTTAAAAATGTTTACCTTTTATATATATATATATATATATATATATATATATATATACATATAACATTCTTTACATTTTAATTTATATATAAAAAATAAAGAGCGATTATTATTTGCATCATGTATATCATTATGCTAGTAGATAATTTTGATAACGGACTTTACATTAAATCTTGGAATTACGTGCATAAATAAATTGGCAATTTATATATATATACCTATATATATACCTATATATATATACCTATATAAATGTATCCTTTTCAAAACTTGATTGATTAGCAATCAACGACATTAAAAAAATTAAATAAAGCAGACATATCAAACATATTTTTTTCATATATATTCATAGTCATTTCTATCGCGCGTGCACTTGAATAAGACTCGGTTCAATGGAGTTTTATACATACCACGGATTTGTTTTATATTAACACACAATATCACAGGATTTGGTGTACTGAACATTCATTCTTAGCTATCAGTCGGTAAAATAAATTGTCATGGACTGTACGTATTTTGAATTATATTCTACCAGAATAGACTGACAATATATCTATTCTTGACATTTATATACATATAAAGCTGATGCAAAGCTATGAACTATTGTGAGTTTTCAAATGGTGTATTATAGATATTTAAATACTACATATACTAGGCTTTCATAATTTTATTTTAAAACTTTTTTATACTAAAGCTTGATTCCTTTTATTATTTGTATAATGAAAGAAAAATTTGTATATTTTCTGGATGAATATTTCTTTCTCATTTTCAACGTGCATACACATTGGCGTAGAATATTTCAAGAAAATGCGTGTTTCTTGCGCGTAAGCTAACCTGCACTGCAGGTACAAAAGTAACACTTGTCCTATCCTTCTCTGTCAAGTACAGAAAGCATATCGCGAAAAGGGTATCACGAACGCGTTGTCGCGTTGCTCGACTCATTCGACGAAGCCACGGAAGTTTCACACGACAGTCAGTCATAGTCGAGCGAGCACGTTCTGCGAATCGCTAGTCTCGCTGTCGGATTCACGTATTCGCGGTACCCATTTTAAATCACAGCACGCCACGCGCGCTATGGGGTGTAGACAGAGCGGAGAGACAGAGAGGAGAGCGAGAAGAAAGCGGGGCGGGAAGGTCTCCCTATAAAACAATGCTCCCACATCTGTCAGCCTCTTCTACTTCCTCTCCCCTGTTATAGCCGCCCCTTCAAGCCCCTAATTATACCACCCCCTTACTCCCGAACCGCCATCGCGTACGACTGTATTATGCGTCGGGACCACTTGGGCACGCACGGGGCGAAGGGGAGATGCCCTTGTAAAACGACAGTGAACAACGGTCAAGACGCGAGCATAAACTTTTTTCCGTGACATCTGCAACCCCGAGGCTGAAGGGGCAGGAAAAGGAGAAAGGGTCGGCAGGCAAAGTCGAGATGCTCTCGAGACACCGCCGACGCTTATGAGAGCCGAAAATTGAAGAAATATCAACTGATGTAGGTTCTCTTTTTTTTTTCTCAATACACCCGGCAACGCGCTCTCCTATCAATTTCGTAATTTTATATTTTTTAATATCGCAATGTTGTAAAAACAATTTCTGCAATGAAAAAACCATCGATGAACAAAAATTTTATTAAAAAATTTATCAAACTTGTTTAACCAACTCATTATTTACGTACTAGAGGATACAAAACAAAAGCGCAATTTGTTCATTATGTCGCATCATGCGCATTCAAACATGTTCGATGCGTGTTTGATGAAAACGTGAATATACGAGTACAATGATTCTAGCGGCGAAATATTGAGAATTCATCGTTTGTAGTAGACGCCTATCGAACAAGACGGTGAGGCTTAGGCGCGGAATTACAAATCGATCGAATCGAAGGGGTTCCCCGAGTACCGCGCACAGAAATTAACATCGTGTTTTTAATGCTGGGGATAATTGTAAGGGTGGAATTATACGAGGGCTGCGCCGGCGGGGTTCCCTCCGTTGTCGCAGAGGCTCTCACCCTAAGTTCGGAACGATGACGAATGAGACTCTGTGATGAACGAATGCTAATGTCCAAGAGAATTATAATTTGCATTTTAAACATATTCGGTCGCCAGCTCGAGGCCCTCGATTATTCTCGCGAAATTCCGTACTCCGTCTCTAAATTAAACTTTAGATTATAAAATGAGATATTTAATTATATAGATTTTAAGTACACAATGATCAACGCGTTTTATTCGACACAAGTGGGACGTATATTTTCACCCGTAGATTTGCTAGTCGAAAAATAATTTCGTTCTCAAAATATGAAGCACCACTGGTGTGTTCTAAGGTGACTCACGACCACTCAGCGGTTCAACTGCGCGTGAACCCTCGATTCGACAACTCAGCCGTGCTCGTTACGTGTACCGCGAAAATCAGTTCCAGCATCGTAAACTGGGTCTATGAATAAATCGATCGTCGCTCGATATGATTAATTTAGCAACTGTGCTCGAATTCTAATAATATCTAAGAAAAAGTGACGCGCGTGTTATTTATATATATAAATTTTCACGTACATGTCGCGCGATAACAATTAATATGCAATAAATAAGATATTAAGTAAAGCAATTTAAGTAAAATGATTAAAAAGGAACGAAATTTATTTTAAGTTAACAGTTTTGTATATTTGTTCATCTCGCGAGTCATTTATTAAGAAGAATATATTTTTTACACACAGTATTAAAATGTGTAATTGTGATATTGAAATATGTAATGGGCTAGTCAAAATGCGAACGGTACCATGGTCATCTAGGCGCGTCGATTCGTTCGTATATTCGTTAAATTTCGCTCGTAAAACCTGCAGTTGATCCGTGTGAGCTTGGGTACCCCATTTTAACCAACCCGAAATCAAACTGCGAAAAACATCGTGCTATATGCGACTAAATTCGTAATAATGACAAACGGCGTCTAAAGTGTTCGGAGTATGTTTGCATGTACGGGAAACACTACTGCAGTCGATGTAAGCCGCGCTGTACTCATACATTCGTTAGGTTGCGGGTTTCAGATTAAGGGGTATGGCCGTAGGGGGGTAACGGACAAGGGAAGGAGGGGGTGGTAAATGTAAAAATATTGCTGAATCGGTGCAGATAACGGTTTCATATGGGGGCTCTCCCTTTCTCTCTCCGTCTCTCACTTCCTCTCATCGTTTTTCTCCCTCCTCGCTTCCCCCCTCCTCCTCCCGCGCGCGGCCCTCACTGATACGGTGCGGGACTTGCTTTGAAAAAAATGTATCTCGACTCTCCGGGCGTAGTGATACGAAAACGTTTTGCATTTCAGCGAGCACGATGGCGAGCGCCGCTCGTTTCGTTGGTAACGAATCAAACGAATAACTTTCGACGCGCGAATCGTCCCGCGAAATTACCGCGACTTCGCGAAAAACATCCGTACAATACATACGATACGCTGAACGAGTTTTCTTCGCGGAAAATCGCGCAGCATTTGCGAGAGGTATTGTTCATTATTTAAAGTGTGTTCGATATTTTTAACGCGCGTTATCAGTGAGTAGAGACGTGAGCTTTTATTCCTTTTCTCCCCTCACGGCAAAATTTATTTACACTCTGTACGCCAGTTTTAATTCCTAATAACGAAATCATATAATGGTTGGAAAACTCCAACAATTTAGGAATAACGAAATAGAATTTAGAAATGCGATTTAAAACAACTTAAGCAACACAAGTTTAAGCTATAAAAAATGTTGGATATTTTTGTTAATATCTATAACATTATTATTATTAAAGATAAATAATAAATAACAATTTACATATTTATATTAACATAAAATAAAACACGTACATGTATTATGATGTTTGAAATTTAAAGTATTTGTTAAAATTTTAAATGTTTTTAAAACAGATATTTAAAATTTGCTCCAATATTATATTTCACAAAAATAATAAATAATAAATTAGATAAATCACTCACCTTATAGTTGTTTTGTCGCAGGATGCTTTCTCGAGCCTCTCTCTCCTCATCCTTTGACAGCACTCGCATAACACACATTTATGCACTCACTCGCGAAAACAGGATCGCGCGCACATTAATTAGCAAAATACGCACGGCACTTTATACGGCACTCCTAATATTAATTGCAACTTTATTATGATGCAAGAGGACTTTCGCACAAAGCTACGATGTGTTTGACGAATAAAATTCATATGTCAAATTGTTATTACGTAATTGACAAGGATTAAAATACGCGAGTCGTTTTAAGACGTATCTTGTTAAGGCATAATAATCGCGAGAATTTATTAATCGTTAATTGCAACTATTGTAAGCAATAATCACAATTTGCCATCATCTATTACTTGTCACAATTATATTTCATGGGATAATACGACGACGTAAAATTCGCGACACAACCTTCTCGTTCCAGATTCGTCACGCAAATGTCAACAAAGATGTGACTACGCAACTGCGTGTCAAATAATAACATACTATTCATCGTAAAATTAATAAAGAATATTCCTTGGATAATCTATGTTTGCAATAAAATTTAAAACAAAATCCTTTTTATAATTTTATGTATTGTGTTTTTTTTTCTCTCTCTCTAATGTATGCATGTATGTATATGTATATGAATATATATATATATATATATATATATATATATATATGTATACGTCTATTATAATATATACATGTATATATATACGTATATATATTTTTTATATTTCATCAAAATATTCTGTATTACGATACATAAAATTACAAATAGAATTGTAAAATAAACTAGTTTTACGAGAAGAATCGATTATCATGAAGTTTGATGAGTAATATATACACATACGAATTATTTTCTTAACAAATACATCGTGCTTTTGCGACTAAATTCGAGCAACGAGTAATAATAAAATCTTTTCATCTGCTGCGTATCCTTTCCCCTTTCCAATGTTATTGGATAAACTCACCATCTTTCACTGATATACTCACACATATAAAGAAATAGTATATATATATATATATATATATATATATATATATATAACAGTTACAACACAACTTCGTATAATATATGTGAGTTGAACTTCGATGTTAATCATTAGAGTCGAATTATACTATATCCTACTATATTATATGTATCATATCATAAAAATATATACATATATATTTTGAGGATGCGATAATTACGGAAATAGATTAAACATGTTAATTGATACTTGTAACTAACTGAAAATACCTTAGGAAACGATTGATATTCGACATTATAATATTTGAGACGATCATATTTAGAAGAAATAATACTACAATATACGAAAAGTCTCACGACACAACCTTCTCGCTTGTAACTCACCGAGTGACAAGATGACGCACGTAAACACTAGTTCAGAAGTTATCATTGACATCTGATAGAGAGAGCCTTTTGAAAGGGGTATCTGCGGTAAGGGGGGAGCGAACTTCGGTTAATTCCGTCAACATTCGATTGTATTCGGCACAATTTGACGACATGACGATTCCATTGACATCACCGATTCTCAACCAGAATCTTCACAGAAATGTTTAAAGAATGTTTATTTAGAGAAAATCACTAACGCTGCTTAAATAATTTTATATATATTTTAAATAGCAGTTAGAAGGCATTTTCTGTTGTTTCGCAAAACTAAACAAATGTATAAAAATGTGCAAAAAATTATATTTATATTATTATTATTTATTTATACTTATTTATTTTTTTAATTTTTATAATAATAAAATTATATATATATATTTTTTTATTATTTAATATTATTATATTTTCATATTATTTTTATATTTAATATATATATATATATATATATATATATATATATATAATTTTATTATTAAAAATTAAAAAATAAATAAGTATAAATTAATAATAATAATAATAATATAAATATAATTTTTTGCACATTTTTATACATTTGTTTAGTTTTGCGAAACAACAGAAATACCTTCTAACTGCTATTTAAAATATATATAAAATTATTTAAGCGGCGTTAGTGATTTTCTCTAAATAAACATTCTTTAAACATTTCTGTAAAGATCTGGTTGAGAATCGGTCAATGAAATCGTCATGTCGTCAAATTGTGCCGAATACAATCGAATGTTGACGGAATTAATCGAAGTTCACTCCCCCCTTACCGCATTTATCAGATACCCCTTTCAAAAGGCTCTATCTATTCAGAAGTCAATGATAACCTCTAGTGTTTATGCGCGTCATCTTGTCGTCACTCGGTGAGTTACGAGCGAGAAGGTTGCGTCGCGAGACTTTTATCGTATATTGTAGTATTATTTCTTCTAAATATGATCGTCTCAAATATTATAATGTCGAATATCAATCGTTTCCTAAGGTATTTTCAGTTAGTTACAATTAGTTACAAAGTATCAATTAACATGTTTAATCTATTTCCGTAATTATCGCATCATAACTTAATCTAACCTTATTCGCATAGTATCGCGTGCTAAAATAAAGCCGATATTATTTTCCAATTTCTCGCTCATTAACAAAACGTGGCAAATATAGAACGTGTTGACTCCGAGCGATGTTACAGCACATTTAATTAGTAAATACAATCGTGTTTAAGCATACGCGTATTTCAATACTTGTTAATTGCGTAGTAAATATTCGGTGTTTGTGCATTAATGATTCGTTAAAACGAGTGTTTTACATGATTTGCTCTATCAAAATCCATCTTGCTGATAATCGGCAAAGCGACTATATATTTTCGGATATTGCATATTTGATTTGTATATTTATTCACATCTGTGTCACATGATACACGACGATCGTTCTTAAACAAGAGCTACTATTTGCTAACAACAGATATCATCGCGACGAGTAATAATGTAAATTTCGACTGAGCGAGTGCTTTATACGACGATAGTTTTATTTTCTCATTGCAATGTAATAAAATATGTGTCACGAACATCGGGAGTGCCGTATAAAGTGATGTGTGATTATAATTAACTGTGTTTCCGCGAGTGTCATCCAAAAGAAGCAAGATGAACAAGAAGAAGGATGAACAAGAGAGGAAGAAAAAACTGGAAAGAAATTGGACGACGATCTAGCAACTTGGAGTGAGTAATATATAATTTATTTAATTAATTATTTGTTACTTTTATGAAATGCTCATTTACCTCCATAGAGGCATTGAGTGATGCATTTTATATATTTGTATGTAACATAATCCATATAAATTTCAATATTTTGTTTGCAAGACATTTTAATTATTTAAATGATTTATACAATTAATTATACAATTATTTATACATTTATTATATTTTTACACTTGTTCTATTTTTGGAAAAATGTATATATAACCAAAACTTTTCTTAAAAATTATCTATTATTGAAATTAATTACTTTTCTTAAAAGAAAAGATAAAAATATCAATTGCGCGTTATAATTATTTTCCAAATATTAATCATGTCATTGGACTATTTTTCATTTATAATTATTGTATGTATGTATATACGAGTGTATATTTAATTTTAATTATTTCGAAGTTATAATCATACTCAGTTTTTATATACAATATTTATACATTTATATACAATATTTATAAATATTAAAATATTAAAAAATACTTAATATTGATATAAAATAATGATAATTCCTAATTATATGATTATGTTAAATACAATTTTAATAGATCGAAATAGCAATATAAATAATAAGTGTACAAAAGTTTATTTACATTTTAATACATACATTATATTCTAAATTTAGCAGTTACTGTTTAAAAGTAATTTTGGAAAAATGTCAAGTTCAGTATTTAATATTCAAAGGCAATTTTGCATGAACGTTATATTTGCGTACAAAATAATAAATATATACACATCTAGAAAATAAAAATATTAATATATTACATAATACAAGTAGCAAATAATGCGATACAAGGAAATAATCGATCGTTAAACATAAAGTTAATGTAAGTAGTCATCCCTATACATAATATTAGCAAATCCCAAGTTTTTATTCCGAAAACTCATGGATGCTTTACGCAAAGGAACGCTACATATCCGCCAAATATAGCACAGCACATCAAAGAGGGTAGTTTAATATTCATTTTTCTCAAACACCGGTGATAACGCTCGATGCCCAAGAAGAATCGGTCCAATAATAAGACCTTATGAATAATAAACTTCTCGACGGGTCACGCTTCCACATCGCGCGCTCGTCGGCGCAATTCGCGATTATTTTGTAGCGGCGCACAAATTAAACTTCCGGCCATTAAAGGATTGATCCAGCTCGGAATGGAATGTAATATCACGGAAGGTGAACGCCGCCGTGCGGCGGCAAGCGGGGGCGAGAGACCGAGGGCGTCGGTGCGGGATCTTAATTATAATTCTTGGCCGCGGAGTTCCGGCGAAAGCCTCGCAAATGAGGCCGGCGCCCGTCTGACACAACGATATCGTGCCCACCGCGAAAAACCTGCCGGCTGACAGTGAGCGCGAGTGGTGCGGAGGCGTCACGGGGGAAAGAAAGGCGGGGGAGGGGAGGAGAGGAGATCGAAGGAGAGCACGGGCGGAAGTGTCGAGTGGGATGAGAGGGTGCGAGACAGAGATAGTTCGTATCAAGCTGGTCGGAGGGGGTGGCATACGGGGCGCGTAGGTACGTAAAGGTATGCGCGAGCAAAGCGCGCCCCATTGCTATTCAAAACGTAAAAACCATTTAAAAATGTAATACCCGGTAGCCGAGCAAAAAAAATGCGCGCGTGATCCAACGTGTGACTTTGTAAGTAAAATATACTGCCCGCCCGGGGAAGCCTCGGTCAAATAATCGTGATTTATCGGGGTAAGGAATTTTCGTCCGGCGAAAAAAATGCTTTTTCGAAGCGCCCCCCTCCGCCCTCCTCCCCCACGGACTGTCGAAGAACGCTTCTCTAAACTGTCTCTACGGGATTTTGTAAATATTAGATGGACGCTATCCGAGAGCGTTGCGCAAATTCGCTTATCACCTCCGCGCGCGTAATCGCTTTAGTATCGAATTTAGAAATAAGCGTTATCGACTACAGAGGAAATTACGTTTTACGATATTAATGGAGTCTCCTTTTTTTTTTTGCGTTCTATTGATTAGGCTGTGGAATAACTCGAAATACCGAAACGGATAATTTGATCGTCGTGTACAGTGCGAACAACAACAATTCGATGTTGACGGCATTGCAACCTTTGGATCGCAGTATGGAAAACATGGAAGCCTGGGAAAGAATTACCGATTCGCCACGTAAAACGCGGTAGATTTGCAAGTGGAAGTGCGGCGCAGTGTTAATTGAATATATCGGATTCCTCGAGAATATCGTGGTTTTGGCGATAGGAAATGGATAGAGAAATAATTGTCGGAAACGCGGACAGCGTGTTATATCAGTGCAGCTTCGTTTTGATTGCAATTATACTTGTAGAATTTGATACCGGATCGATCGAACGCGATAATCAATTTTCAGGCGCGTCTCTTTAAAAAAACACCCACGTTCGCGAGGCTTCCGCTACTCTCGAAAAATGTTTTCTCCATCCCTTATCGCGTTAAGCCTTTTTGCAATAACGTTGCACGTTACGCGTCACGTGCTCGAATAACCGAATGATTATGTGCAACATATAATTCAATCTTACTTTGTACAATCCATTAATGGCTTATGAATGAGATAATATTTTAGTATTTTAAATTTTTCTTATAAATCCGAGAATCGTTAAAACCTTAAAATAATTTATAAAATTAACTCGTTTTCTAAATTTTCTTTATATATTGAAAATAACTTATCGATACGTGAAAAAAAAACAAATTGCAAAGTATTGCGATATTCTCAGAATTGCGTGAAAAATAGAATCGTTCGCAGTGTTTTTGAATATACATATATATTTTTTTAGAATTTATCGCGTTAATGTCAATCGGTTTTCGTTATGTATGGATGGCCCAGTGATGTGTGATCGACCGATTCGTTCGCGTATAACGTGTGATTGATGACTCTTGCAAGAATTATTGGTCGAAGGGGGATGCCATTTGAAAATGAGGAAAAAATGCGTGGTCAGAAATTACCGTCATCATAGATTCTTCATGATTCTTCGACAGCCGGTTGTTTTGCGACAATGAGAATAAACGCGCAATTTGGAAAAAAAGAATTAAAGATTAAAAGATTATGAAATTTTGTTCTTCCTGTATACGTTTCCGCATACTAATTCGTTCCATCGAAACACGAGTGTGGAACTTTTTTGTCGGTAGAACGTCATAAATTGTTTCGGTATACGCTTAAAGACGTTTTAATCGCTGTGATTACCGGCAGCTGCTTTAAATGCGTCTCATTATGAATTTAAGTAAGGCCGAGGTAAATTACGAGGTTCATAACTTTCCAGATTATTCCCAGGTACGATGCGCCAGTCTATCAATTTGCGTTTTAATGCTTTTCGTGCATAAGCACCGCGCCGCGGCAACATTCTCCGCTAAGAATGTCTGTGTATAATTGCAATTTAGATCTTTTTTACTCACGACCCGCCGATTATCGGTAACGGGAAATAAATCTTTTCATCTGCCTTATATCTGGGGATAATAAAATTTGCTTCTAAATACAAGAAGGCTAATATCGCGCAGCGTGCGCGCTTTATTATTCATGATCGTCTGGTTTTACTAGTGGAAACTTGGTGCGATCAGTTTGTACAACGTGCACGCTGATGCCTATCGATCGGTAACTTTATTCCAACTCAGCTAATGGAACCATAGAACGTAATTCGGCGATGTGACATAATGTTAACCAAGCACGCGTATCTTATTGAGTCTGACCTTTCCGGAGTGTCCGATAATGAACTATAATTACGTATATGGATACAACCTCTAAATATTAATTTAATTACATATTTCATCGGCACAATGCTTTCGAGTTCCTCGTCGTTCCAGTTTCGATCAATAGAGTCATTAATATTCTTCGTAATACGTTATCCAAGAAATTTTCTCCTCTCTTTAACGATCTGTTCTATTATCGTAATTTATTAATTAACGGGATACGCTTATCTCTACGCGCGTTACAAAATATATGCTTCCGATTCGCTCATTTGTTTACGCCATACATTTAGAAGCAGATTCCACAATTTTTAATTGCATCTGCAATTGTTCGTGATACGCTGTTACGGATATTCTGCTACTCGTTTTGATGTTGCATTTTTAATTATTAAACTATTTTGATGACTGCTCGCATTGGCTTGATAAAAATAAAGGTAGACATCGACTGATAAATTGTATGCAATTTATTTGGGTGAATCAACGTTCGTTAATTGATTCTTCCGATTTGCGATACGATGCGATACGATGTACGTCGCGTACATTTGAACAATATTTTTCCAGTGGAAACCGCAATACTTTTCCTCGGTTTCGCATATCAACAATAAGTCAGTCGCGAAAAACGTTGCTCTGAAAAAGTTCATCGTTAAAACGTTAATAAATAATGCGATGCGTATGCGATGCATAATATCGACGACACACGGCAATTCAAATTCGATTTGCGTTTGTCATTGGTTATCCGAAATAACAATCTCGAGCACGTATATATCCCCGTCTCTCGATGCATATACGACGACAATCCGTGTAAGTGGCAAATTACTAAACCCAATAGTCGCGCCTGATATGCGTTCAATAATTAAGTCGACCGGCATTACGTAACGTAGCTATAATAATCGTGTCTACGATTGAGGGCCGCTCGTGTGTAATTCGATATGATTATTCATTGCGGGAGGTGAATGCGACGGCAACTCTGGCGGTGATTAAAATAATTGGGAGCCGTGACCGCACGGCATCGAATCTCCGTTACAACCAAGTAATAATAAACATTTCTATTTCAAGGCTTTTCGAGGAAAATGCTTCCGTTTTCTCGAAACGTTTCCAAAAGTATCACGCTCGAGAGTTAATTTTTGTAAGGGTGAGAAACCGACCGAGTCATTGGCGGTATTATATCGATGACAATTGGAGTCAACTCTTATCGAGAATCTAGACGATCATGGTTTATGCGAGGCAAAATTTTAAAAGATTTCCTTAATATTTAGAAAAAATAATTTGTTAAATTCATGTAATCTGTTTAAAATAATTGACCATAATGTTGTTTAATGTCTGAGCTTTAATGTAGTTGGGCTTTATCGTATCTCTAAATAATTAAAATCGGAGAAGATTATAGATACGTTAATTTTTATGTAACAAGAATAAACGTTGACACTTTTTTTACTTGGAAATGGTTACTGTATGTCTACTTAGCTAATTATAAATGTGAATCTAAATATTACATTGCACCAAAATTGCACGATATCAACTATATTTCACACGCTTAACGATAGCTAAACCTGGCAATAATTTTACATTTATAGGACCGGCCAATATTTTTTTTCCATATTGCAATGCATAACCCAATCTAAGTAATCTAAAAAAATATCTCGCGACTAGACCGAAACCCATACAACTCTTCTCGATCCATACATAAATACCGCAGTCTTCTGTAATTTAACGAATACTAAAAGCCCGGCCATATTTTTTTTCCACGATCCGAAACTCGTCCGCAGAGCGCATCAATTATTGATGGAAATTCGGCAGTTGCCAAGTTCGAAAATAAATTCGTAAACTTGATCGCGTACGTTTCGCGAGCATTGTGATTGATCTGCGAACGTCTCGAGACTTCCTCTTCAATATAATCTTGATTTGTCCGATCGACGTGCATCTCGAGCACCCTCGCTATTTTCCATCAGAAATTACGCGGGAAGAGATACGCGGCGGCGCGAGTTGGGAGATCTCGAAAGAGTCAGAGCAGCCGCGTTCCCGTCGATGTAATTCGATAAACGAGTGCGTCGGTAGTCGGCTGGGTCGTCGGAAGGCAGGCAATTGGCATCGATACTTTCGATAGGTCGACGCGCGTACGGCACCCTGATCCGGTTCGTTTCCCCGAGTACTCCGACGATTCGGCGTAGAACGAGAGAAGGAGGGAAAACGATAGTGTGAGGAGAAATATATGGAAGGAGCGGAGAGGGAGAGGGCTGGAAACGACAAGCTAGTAGCCGTGGAGAACACTCGCGGGAGACGATGCGGGGGAGGTTAGCTACGGTAATTAGTGAGAACGTATCGTAATTAGAGAAAATGCCACGTTTAATTGCTAATTGAGTTTCTGGCTGATGCGAGATCTAATTTTAATCACCTAATTACGTGACTACAGCCTGCGGGCTATGGGTAGCCGCCACCCTCGACCTCCTGCGAATGTGCCTGGCTACCGTGGCGTTCTGCGGCCCCGTATAAGTATACTCGTCTAGTCGAATTGTAACGGGTGATACGCTGCCGGTGCTGGTTAAAGACCGGAACATTTCGTGGAACTCGGCCGGAAACCAGCCACTCGTGACGCGTGTCGTAACATGGGCAATTTTTCAAAACTCGAAAAATTTCGTCATGATTATGGACGTTTAATTGTTTCTTTCTTCGATACTTGTTAGATTTAATTCATTATTAAAGTTGTTAAAATCATAAAAAATAATAGTATTATTAAGAGATTATCATAAAGAATAATACGTAATATATGCATGATGCTATGATGAATAATTTTATTAACGCTTATTATTCAACAAATGTTCAATGTAACAGAATAAACGAATCTTTAAAGCATATCCCCGAGGTCAGAAGTATGAATATTGTTGGAATTAATGAGGGCTTCTTTTCCTCCTCCCCTCGTGGGAACGAGCCAGGTTGCTCCGTTTGTATATCGAGACACACGGTATACGGGTTCGTAACTTCCAGTCAGCTTCCTTCGTACGTGTACGTACATTTAAAGCGAATACGGGGAAATGTGGTTAGAAATTACATGCCGAGCGCTTATATACAGCGTACGAAGCGTGGAACGGGGGCTCTTATTAACGCGCGTATTAGCTATGCCGACTCACCCTTCTAATCTATACCCGACCTCGCGCCACGCGATTATTGGTTTCACGCGAGGACGGGTAGCTACATTATGCCTACAGACTGATGCTAATTTCGAATACGGCCGTGTTTCTAATCTGCGGATTCGCCAGCCTCTTTATTAACAGATTCTTGGGACAACGTTGACACGCGCAGAGAGCCATGAACTATCTTGTTTTAAAATGTTAATGATATAATAATAGCTTCTCGATTTTCTGTCTGACTTCATTTTTTTCTCATTATTTTATTCATGTTGTTCCGTTTACTATCGCTAATCACAAAAGTGTTGTACGATCTACTTACGATTGTCGAATGAGTTGGCTAATCGAATATTTCAAGAGTATAGCCATTTTCATAATCGTCGATATCTTGAAGTATAAAGTAACGATGAATATATGACAATATATTATCCTACAATTATTATGCAATTAAGATATTATCGCTCGGATACGAACGTGTGTAACGTATACGCGGTTAACCGAATGACCAGTAATAAGCTGCATCTAACGAAGATAATTCATTTACTGTGATTCCATCGTCGTTCATGGAAAATATACCGAAATTTTAGTTTACCTTAAAAGCCTTCACTTTCCCTCAAACGTCCCGGGTAATGACATTGAAAAATTACATTAGAGACGATGAAAGGGAGTGCGGGACAGAGTTCGTTCGCCACAGTCGCCGGAACCCTCTTCCTTTTCCTTCCATTTAAAATAAAAATGCCAGTATTGGATCGAATTTAATTCAAAACTCGTCTAACAATCGTTTTACTATGCTAATTCTTGATTATTGCCAGGAACCGAGCGAGCTTGTTAGTGTATCTAGACTAGTATATTCCTCTCTAGGCCTAAATGTTAATTTTTTATTCGTTTTCTTCGTATATTTCATGTCTTCAATTACAATACAACAAAGTGATGGGAGACTTTGGAAACATTAATGTTAGATAACCGAATTTTTTTATCAGAGAAAATGTAATTTAATCGCTACAGCAAAATGTTATAAACTATTTATCGAAGAATGCAAAAATAAAACAATATCATAAAAAATATACAATTAAGATTCATATTTTATATTTTATATAAAGTAGAGAGAGATAGAAATCTATCATATTTTATGTAGTATAAAAAAAGTTAATTGTCAAATACTCGTCTTTGTTTATCCAATAGATAATTCATACTTCAATATGCAAACGTATATTAACTAGTTTATATAGAATATAATCCAAAATAATGACAGTTAACGGTTCATCAAAGACTTTGTCCTCGAAGAAATAAAATGCATAAAAGTGCGAAGTAGCCTCAGACAATTACAAATTTCAAGTTAACTCTCGCCACTCGTTCGTGCCTGCTTTTTAATGCCGGTCAAGCTGCCAAGAACCGCCTGTTCACAAAGCATAGACGAGCCCGCTCGTCGACAACGAGAGTCCGTAATTAAAAATGTCAAAGTAACGGGAAAGGACCACCTAAGAATTGCAGAGTCGTCATGCTCGAGCACCTTATTCGCGCATGTAGATGTCGGCCTTAACTTTGAAGCAAAACGCTCTTGAGATCGATAGGTTGTGCCCTGGTTAAGTTCTTGTAGCATAATTATGATAGGCTACACATGACGCTTAAAAGCTAAGTAAGATATAAATAGCATCGTTGCGTGACGTTTTGCTTCTTTCAAGAACAATCACGTTGTAATTCATCTGTAGATTTTTTCAAATAAAACACTTACTAGTATTAGAAAGAATAAGAGTAAATTCGCAAAAACATTACACGCAATTGAATGATTTACTCCAGGAAAGAAATCTTTTTTCAATTTGAAATTTTTAAATAAAATACTAGCCATCGGTTGAAAGAATGCTTGTCGATGCGTCGAAAATTCGGCGATTCACGTAAAAGTTCTGAAACTCGAGAAAGACAGCCGCGAGATATCGAACAGGATATTTGCGAGGGTGTTGTTCGCAAAAAAAGCTGCAGCTCGTGCTCTCCTCGCCGCACATTCCGCCCTTCTTCCGCGCGCGCTCTTAAAGTGAATGTGAAAACAAAAAAAATGGAGCGCCTTATTGTGCTCCGGTGAGACTGCGACTCAAAGGCTTAGAGCTTTGTACGTAGCTGTGCCTATGTTCGGGCACAACGGTGCGAAGGGTGCGCGCAAGGGGGTGGTGCTTGGTAGTAGTGGTAACTATACCGTGTATTTTCGCGTATACGTGTACCCTCGTCAAAGAAGCGGGGAGAGGAGGGGATGCGGGCGGAGGGGAGAAAAATACACCTAGCTACCTCGTTCATTTTTATCCCCTAAAGCAATTTCAGCATTGTTTTAAAATAGTACTTAGCAGGGTCATTGTATTATGCATGCGCCCTCCCTCGGTCTAGTGGACTGCGCTGGTGTGCGAGAACACTTGATTCCTCGCGCACGTGAGCCTCGCCCCATTGTTAGCTCACGAGGAGCGGCCGGCGGTGGTGCACGGCGGGGTAACAGAAGAGGGTAACAGAAGGGATTTTCTTGGCCAAGAACTTTTTTTTTTTACAGCGCTCACCTTGCTCGCGAAACGTATCATCCCGATGGATTTAGCGCGGCCTCCCGGGGGAAGCCCGGGATGACTTCCGGTCCGATCCGAATGACCAAACTTTGGAGATTTAAATATTTCACATTTCGCAGACGCGAATTTTATTCTCTCGGCTTGAATTATGGTCTCGATGAGTTATCCGTTATGAACGTTTGCATTCTCGATCGTGATTCTTTGACTTGCCCGCCGGCGTTGCTGCTACTGTTCGTTTAAGAGTACGAAGTCGAGTATGATTACTATTGTCTGCGATCTGGTAGTCAAGCGTCTGTCTACTCGACGAAACAATATTGTATTCGAAAGAGAGAACCGCTCGGTAAGGCTCACGCCCGCGGTAAAGCTCCGAGGACTCTCATGAGAGATAAAGGCTTGCATATACTTACCGAGTACGCGTATATATAGGCTGCAGTTTCTACGAGCCGTTGAAATTTTATCCGTCGCTTAATATTAAAAAGATCGCCACGCACCTTTCAAAATTTTATCGCGTGTTGAATAATTACGTCTCAATTTTTTAATTAATAAGCCACGATTCTCCCACGAAGAGGCTGGTCTCTTTAAACATTAATTGAATTTCTTAACGAGTTATGTAATGAAGTAAATTCCAACTTTGATTACCGCTAATTAACTATTTTTTTTTCCTTAATTCTCATGTATTTTATAAAAATTCATACTTACGCAATACCTCTTCCGGTAAGCGCGCATTCAATCGTTTGAACTATGTTGTCGGAGCTTAGCGACGTGTATCGCAAAGGCAACGATATTTTCAAGACTACAACATATTAAATAGATGATTGTGCGCGTGGCCAGAGGCGTTGGAACGGCTCGTTCGTGTTCATTGTTCGCCGCCCGAATTCCTGGTCCCAACCGTCGTCTCCTCTTCCCCTTCCGGCAAATCTCTCGCCGACCGAGCCGTGCCTCATCTCATCGCCTGCCAACACTAGTGACTTCACGAGGGGCTCATTTTCATTAAGAATTAAAGTTGAAGTCCGAGGGAAAAAAGTTTCTATTCGCCTTTTCCATGCAAATGAGATCGCGCCATCTCGCGCGCGCTCGAAACTATCTCGATTCCAGTTAATGCGGAACCGCGAAGATTCACCGTCGACCCCAAAGATAAAAAACTTTCTCGGCCTCTCCCGGCTACCGGGAATTTGAATCATTAGCGAATCACCGCGTCGGGATGTGCCCACTTTTCTTGATTAACCGAATAATATAAATGAATCTGCTCGCGGAGCGAAATTTCGCGCGTCTTTCGCGGTAATTATTTAGTAGTTTAAGGACACCACGGATGTAGTATCCTCGAAAATAACGACATACAGCTTATTTCCCGAATGTTTTAAGATTTCCATCGTCGGCGTGCAATCGACATCGCGCTTACGAATATCTCAGTCACGCGACGAAAGTTAATTAACTCGCTTAGCGAACAAAACGCGGATATCGACATTGGTAACACTCGCGAACAATCAGAATGCAGATTTAAGCTCGCGTGGTGCTTGCGTAGCTGCGCCATGTATTTCTCACTTTAGCGTCGTCTGTAACGCCGATAATTAAGCGACTGCTCTAATGAATCCCTATTCGCATGACTAATTTGCGCGATAAACTGACTAAATAATAATCCGCGATATTTCTCCCCGGGGGGAAAGCCTGACGCGGTCGGTCGGCTGCACCACACTGTGAAATATATCGGCAAAGCATATTGTCGAAGTGCTCTCATATCAAGCGATCTAATTTGACAGATCGACATATCGAGTAATGCATCTATAACTTCGCCCTTCATTATGGAAACGATTCTGCAATAATGTATGCATAATACATATTCTTACATTCTCGATCAATACTTTTCTATTACGAGTGTTTTACACGACGTATGTATGAAAAATATAACCCGTTGTAAACTATAAAAGTTTCGAATTGAAAGCTGAGTTTATTGATAGCTACGCTATCGACTTTTGAGGAATTATGTATATTAACAAACTGCAGTCACAACGCGCGGCAATCGAATCTATAACCATAAGAACGCAAACGCTTCGCATCGGGTTTGATTCCCAAAGGCCGTGTCAGCGGTTAATTAACTCTCAGCCGCGGCGAGAGACGCGGCGCGGGACAAAGCGACGCGGAATTGATGCCGCGCTATACTTTAGCGTTGATATTTTTCTACGGTGCGATTCCCGCGGCCCGACAAAACGACCTCATTCATCCGGTCCATTAGCCTTGAGTGCGAGCATATTTTTCGGCGAATTCCGAAAGCGATCCGGTGCGTACGCGCGAGCGCGTTTTTCGCCGCCCCGAAATGAGAGACCGTGACCATCGACGTAGCGCATTTTGTTAATTGAAATCGTTTCATCGATCACGAGCAACAAATAGGCCCTCTATGCAATGAGGGAATGAACGGAACGAGGACGGAGAGAGAGAGAGAGAGAGAGAAAGAAAGAGAGAGGGACAGAGAATGGAAAAGTTGTTGACCGACGAAAGAGGAGGAGGACAGAAATACCAATGGCCGTGGTATACGACACATTGAGGGGGACTTTAAGCTCATGACAAATGCTCCAGTGTCACAAATCGTTTTCCTACGCGTCATATAAATTAATAATTACCCGGCGTCGCCATTATCGGAATTAATGCCGTCGATATTATGCCGGTTGTTTTACCGATAATTCACACCGCGAACGCTGATATACTTGGATCAGAAAAATCGTAGGATCCTGGAAACGGCGCAAGTTTTGTCCCGCTTCACCGGCGTTCGCGATCGCTCGACGATTAGACGCAACGAATTTTCGGATGATTTTGCGAGCTCCTTGATTAAATCGGATCGGACAGTTTTTGACGGACGATCCGACGCGCGACTCGCCCGCCGAGCCCGCCGGTTATTTAATATTCGCCCGGCGCGAGGTGTCAATAAAATAACGATCTCCCATCAGGGTGTCACGAGAGACGAGATAAATATGGGTATTTGAGCGCGGCAGATAATGCAAACAAACCCACGGTGAGTTATGTTTCCCGCTGTATATACGGTTTGTCCGCAATTGCGATACGCTCCCCGTTAAATTTGCTTTGAATTACCGCCGATAGTGCGACACTGCCTGGGTTATTATTAGTCCGTGATTCGTATGGTCCATTAACGTGACCTTGCGGCATCGACGTTTTCGATTCCAATCGAAGCTTCTTTCGGTAAATTCCAAATGATTTGACCACTCTTGTGACGCTATATATCTTCTTGGTGCACATTGTCGCGCTCTCTCTCTATAGGATTCGGACTTTATTTTAATTCTGTTTCTTAAACATAGAATAAAAAAAGTTGCAAACAGAGTTATTAAATTAAAAGTAGTCTTTTAAAGTTGATCGTTATTTTAAAATTTTAGATTTAGACTCTAATGAGAAAAGTTGTATATATAAAATTGTTGTGTATACTTGTATATTACTTACATATGTATGAGTATTAAAAAGAATTTTAAAATTTTCCCGCGTGTTGCTTCACATTAGTATAATTCGTCATTAATTCGCTATGAAAGAATTTTTGAAAGAGGTCATTAATTCTTTATATTTCTTAAACGGAAACGAAGTTTCCGACGAGATGATTTGATGAACGTGGCGCTATATATTACGACACGCGCGTAACTCGACCGCGCAAGGTAGGTAGGTGATACCCATCAAGACGTCACGATGGGCATCGTGCTCGATGTCTTGACAGTGGGGAGCAGGATGATCTTACGATCCACGATGTCAAGTGATTACAGCTATTTTGTGCCACTTGTACTTATTAGGGGTGATACGCCGGTCCAGGCGGCCATTATGAGTGCCATCTGAATCTCGGCCTCTTGAATGCCTCCATTTACCATTAAGCACATTACTATTATCCTATCACGCGCTCACTCGGCCAAAGGGACTTCTTTGGTTTGGCCATGATGCACGAAGCCATTTGTGCAAAGTGGCCGTTCATTACTAAATTATGCCGGTTTTATAGCATTACATTAAACCCAGCCTCGTCGTGCCGTAGGTACCGACCTTCGAAAAAACTCGCGTCGAGCGGGGGTTATACGAGTGCGAGTTTTCGCCGCGTTCTGATTTTTTTCTCTCGCTCTTTCTTCTCTTCTTCCTCCCTCCCTGTCTACCTATCTCACTTTCCGTAAGCGCATCAAACGCACTGCGGATTTCCGAGCGTTTGTTTCGAGCGCGCGGCCACTTAGCTCCCTCCTCTAATAACCGCAACACTGTAACCGACAGTCGCGTCAGTAATGCGCATATAATTAATGATAATAATGCGGCCGCGAGCGGCGGACTACAACGCTCCGCCTGGTTTTTGTCCGTTGCACGATACGCTCCGTAATGAACCACCAAAGATGTCAGAACCAGTTCTGTATCTGCTTTCGGTCGCAACATCGGTGAACGTACACGCGTCTGTTGGATCGCAGATGTGAGCGTTTACCCGCGATTCAGCCACGTAATGAACATCACAGTCGTTGAATTGTCACTAAAGAATATTTATAGCCGTTTGATACAGGCGTCGAGAAGAGAACGTTAATTCTAGCAAGAGTATCATTAGGAATAACACGCGTACAGGAATGACTGTCGACGGCTATCAATGAAAATATACCGATGAAATTATTCGATGAAGAAATATTTAAAATATATACATACGCAAGTTTATAAAATTCTTTTTCACATTTCTTTCTTTTATTTTTTTTTTCAAAATAATTTACTTTAGATTCTGCAAATCCTGTTACTTTTCGAAACGATATTTTACGATTTACATTCTAATTAGACATCTCTCTTCGATTGTAATCTAATACAGCAAGCACTGGCTATGGGCGAACAATACGCTCGGGACACGCGTATTCGTAACAGCGCGTATGCTCAATATTTCCATTCGCTTCGAACGTTTCACTTACGAGACGAGACGATCGCGCTCGCGCTCGCGTTGCGCTGGGACCATCGAATTTTTCGTGTTGCCGGCAAACCCGTGCACGCCGCGTAGGATGCTTTGGGTACAAAACACGTGTCGGTAATTCAGCACAAACAGTCGCCATATAACTTTTATTTGCAAGATCGACGAGTAGCCTGATTGCAATCAGGCAAACGTGACCGAAAAATCCCAACGTGCGTTTTATATGGAGACCCAGTTTCGCCAGCGGCGACGCACTTTATTTCCTCCCTTTCTCCACGGCTTTATATCGCGTAATACATACTTTATGCCGTGGTATTAAGGGGGTGCCTACCTCTATCTCTCCATTTCTCTTCCTCTCTCCTCGGACACGTATGACCGGCTCGTATTTGAATACGGGCTGTCCGCCGAAGATAACCAACAGCCTAGCTAACCATCCCCTCGCACCCTGACGACCACAGCGTTCGCCGGGGGTGCGCAGCGATGATCCAGCAGCTTTTAATAATATTTCCGAATTTTTTTCTGACTCGCTGCCGCGGCTCATAGGCGATTCCCTGTGACATTTTTTTGCGCGGTACGCTAATCCCAAAGTATTGCGCTCTTTTTGAAAGCGATTTGTGAAATATAAATAGACGGTAGCGCATCGAAATGACTTTTGCTTGTGTCACACGGTTTAACTCGCGGGGATACCTGAATTTTTTTGCTCGTCTCGGTATACCTAGACCTTTGCACGGTCTTTTTACATTTATTGGTCATCGAAAGACTCGGTGTAATATGTTCGCGATTTAAGAAACACAGAATATCAGTGACATGCCTAAATTAATCACGGCACATTAATCGTAATGCTCATCTTTCCTTAAAGAACTTTGTTAAAGAACTTTGGTCTCTCTGTTAAAGAGCTTTGGTCAACGAGCAAATTTTTATTATACATTATAATTTAATCACATTTGATTGTATATTAATAAATTTTATTGTATATTATAATATATCTCTATTGTATATTATAATATATCTCTACCATGTCTGAGTTTCTGGTCTTGAAACCACAGGTGACATTTAAAATGCGCCAATCTTGGCCGATGCAGAAATCGTTGATCGTTTCACCATTGTTAAGCTGCATCGCGGAGCTATGAAAATAATTCAATATGTAGTCTGCGAACATTTTTATTCCGCATTCGGATTTAATAAACCGACAAAATAGATTTTATTATTTACAATCACCATTCCGGTGCACTCCCGTTTGCTAGGATTTAATTTGCGCTGTGAAAAATTCTCGTATTCAGGATGTTTCGTAATGGCATTACAATGATCGACTGTACTTACATGAGAATCTCGGTCCCCACGAGATGTACATTCGATATCTATCAATAAAATATTCGATTCAGAGGGAGCCCACTATCGCGCGCGGCCGCGAATAAAAATTTGTCCGCGGCGACTGACATAAAATTGGCTCGATTAAAAATTTAGTTGCAGGAAATGTAAACTTTTATTTTCGCAAAAAAAAATTGTAATTCCCGCAACAAATCTCGCCGGTCGTTTCAAATATATTTCGCTTACGGCTAGGTAAATATTTACTCATTGAATCTAATTTTTCTGATAAGGATGCGATTGAACAAAATATCTCTCTCGTTATAATTTTTCTTTTACGACCAATTGCATTAGTGACTATGCTATTAATACGATGCTATCGATAGAATAATGAAAAATCTGTTTCTCTCTTAAGGTATCATTTGATAATGCTCTTTTATAACAGTCACATGGTTACAAAGTTAGAATATACGTCGTTAAATTTAAATGCGGTATCGATAACCGAATTAATGTACATATAAAAGTACCTCCGATATATTTATGTCACAACCGTAATAAAATTTTGGTTATCAACCGATACGCGTCATTTTTTATTACACCAGCATTGTACTACAATTTGCGGGGAAAATCAGACTCAATTGCAATTTCACACTTTACTTTAGCTTAGCGCTATCTTTCTCGAGCACGCATTCGCCGCATAATGTAAGAATAAGAGAGCGTTCAGTGCATTCGGGGGTTGAAACTACACTGCGGTTCGCTCCAAACGATTCTTTGCACAGCCTGCCGACCGCTTCATTATCTCCAAAACTACGGAAAGGCGTACATATGATCGTTTCATTCGCATACAAAGTGAGTCTCCGCGTTCTTATGGTTATTTATCGAGCCGTCGACCCGCGGAAAGCCCAGGCAGGGGCGTCCGACAAAGGAAAAAAAAGAGCGTTTGCGTATGTGTGGCGCGGGTCGCCGCCATTTCTGATTGAATCCAGGCTTGGAGCTTATATTTTGTCATCCATTGGCGCCGTCGGCGGCGTGAGTGCAGCTAAAAGAGTCGAAACGGCGACAAGGGGTGCCGTAAGGGGTGCAGAAGGGGGCCATACGGGGAGTGAGCGCGCTTCGAATCGAGTGGGGACTGTTTGCCAACGCGAATTTTAAAATCACGAATTTTTAAAAAGCACCCCGCGGCCAGATTCTCTCCGCTAACGCGGTTACGTAGTCTCGATGCGAGGATATACGTATATGTGCATGCGTATGTATATGTATGTGTATGTGTATGTATGTATGTATGTATGTATGTATGTATGTATGTATGTATGTATGTATGTATGTATGTATGTATGTATGTATGTATATATATATATATATATATATATATATATATATATATAAGTGTATGCATGTATGTATGTGTATGGGTGTATCTATACTATTGCCATTCTCTATACGCATTTATCCTGCATATCTGTAAATGCATTGAGCTACACCGGTCCCTCTACCGAAAAATTTGATCATTTTTCACCTTTCTTCTTCCATATCTATCGAAATACTGCCGGAATGCTTTCCTATATTTTTTTGCTCGCCACTTTCCTGTCTCCCTTTGTTGTAATGCTAAGTTAGGATGTTTAAATTTCTTTTTGATTATTGATATATTTGGAAAGTAGTACAAATCTTTTATTTCTTTTGGGTACATGTGAATATAAGAAAATCTTCCATATGATTGTATACTATAAAATTTTTTAAGAATAAATAAATACTATTTACTATTATTTATTTGTCTTATTAGTCTAACACTAGTTAAACGAGAATTTATGATTATTATGTAAATTGAAAGAAAAAAACTTTCTTATGCGATATAGAACCGATATATATTATACTACATATTATACATTAAACTCCTTTATCGATAAAAAAATATTATACATTCAGCTTCTTTTTACATATGTTTTTATATAAAGTTTATCACGACGATATGTTAGCCATTTTATATTTCGGTCTGTTTGTTTCACATAATGAATAGAATGTTCTATATTCATAAAAATAATTACTGTTTACTGAGTAATTAACGTATACGTGCATAGCGGTGGGGAGGGATATGTCGGGGGAGGAGAGACCGCGTGAATATTTAGCAACAGGCGCTTCGGCGAAATACGCTTCGCGTATTCGCGGAGGTTCCACTTTATTCGCGAGACAGCTCTATTTTTTATTCGCAAATAAATGTGTCCCCCTAAAAATAATATTTAACGTTCACGTAATGTGGAGCCCGCGGGACGGATGCGCGAGGAAGGTATATTTTGACAGCGTTGTACCGGCGCAATGTTTTTCTTCCCTTCGAGCAACATGGACGCGCGTTGAACTTTGTATTCCGCGCGAGGAGAAAATGATTAAAAACCTCACGGACTATTTATGTTTCGTGCCATCATCCAATTTCGGAATTCGAAGGTAACTGCGTAACACTGTGAATCTGCCATCGTTTTAACCAATAAGAAAATTGTGAGCATCGACAGGTTAACGAATTCCGTTTGAAATTCATATTTACTTTTAAAGTATAATCTTTCGAACTATGAAGAATATTGAAAAAAAATAAATAAAAAGTGAAAAGAGGCAGCTCTCTGCGCGACACCATAACTTGTATTTTTTTCTATTCATTAGATATAAAGGAACTGGGTTAAATAATTTGAATCGGAACATGCTAATGAATTAAGACTAGAAGAAGAATGGTTTTGCTCTTGGCACAATTAAATTTTAACATTAGATAAAATCAAGGAAATTAAAATAATTTTGGATAAAATTTGAATCAATTACATAATCTAATAATTTTACAAGTATTAATATCAGAATGATACACTATGATAGCTGCAAAAAACTCGACGTTTATATGAATGTGTAGCCGAAAAGTTTGGCTGGCCACTTTGCACCCCCACATCGGGATATCGATTCTCGAGGTCAGGCACGTACATAATCTTACCACTACGTACATAATTTCATGTGCATGTATACTAGTACAGGCGCGTTTTGTAAAGGGCTCGCGCACAAGGTGGGATAGAGAGTGGGTTCCATGTACATGCATATATTCCTGCATAAATATATTAGGCCGACGAATACGTTTCGACCGATGGGATCCAAAAGAGAGAAAGAGAGAGAGAGAGAGAAAAAGAGGAACCAAGACAGAAACGGATAGGCTGTCGGGGTAGCGAAGAGATCGCTGCATATGAAAGTATCTATAAGGCACTTTGAATTTTATATCCTGCCAAGAGGCGGTCAACATTTAAATGAGCCGATCGATCGACATTACCTTGGGATATGACGCGGGGAGAAAATGCCGAAGAAGCGCGTGGCGTCGTGAGACGGGGGGGAGGGGGACAGTTCTCGAGGGGTCGTGAGAGACGAGACATTCTCGAATTTGCGAGAATCCTTTCCATAGGAGCAGCGAGCCTTTCTCAAGAAATTGAACGGTCCATCCACTTATTAAAGAGACGATGGAGAAAATATTCGAATCTCATTACACGAGAGCTGGCAGGTTCGTTAAAGCAATTTCTTCACACAATATGTCGTAAAATTTTATTTTTACTTGATAAAATTATGAATAATAATTAATGTGTAATTCTGATATAAATGAAATATATTTTGAGATAATGCACGTTTATCATACGCGATGGAAAATATTTTGAAAATCTATTTGCAAATGTTTGAAATGCATATACAAAATATATCGACAAACTGCACCAAGAGTGAGAGAGAGAGAGAAATATGAATTTTATAAATACAACTGTATATAGTTTAACGGATAAATGGAAAGTGTTAAGTCTATTCTCCGAATCTTTATGCAGATGTTTGCCAGTATTGTAAATACGTTTCGTCGATGAGAAAAGGTGGTGAGACCCTCTGTATACCGTAAGAGCGTATAAAGTGGGCAGCTACCGAGTTTCCAATAATCTGGCCTCGAAATGCGATTTATACGAAACGGTAAACTTAATAACGCAATTTCGCGAGGGTACGCGGCCCGCTGACGGAGAGAGCGGCCGAACAATTTAAATAAACAAATTATAAATATTCGCTCGCGCGAAACCACCTCAGCATGAATAATCATTACGTCGTAGATGGGAGACAAGGCACTGCCGATTCGATTGATTAAATTTTTAATAATTCATTTGCATTCGACCGGCATACCTCCGCCTCCGCACTTTCTCAGCACCTCTCTCACTCTTTCACTTTTTTCTCTCACTCTCTCTCTCTCTCTCTCTCTCTCTCTCTCTCTCTCTCTCGATCTATCTATCTCCCTCCCCCTCCTCCCTATCTCCCTTATCGCTAGAGAGAGAGAGAGAGCCGACCCTTTAATATATTTTTAAATTACATTTTTAATGGACGCAACAAATGAATTATCGATTGTTTCGCCTCGGTACAGCCGGCTAATAGGGTTATTATTAATGCGCTGCTCCAGTTTTCGCGCATTCGTATAAATACATTATACAAAGTATTATGGAAAGAATCACGGAAATAAGCGCGTAAATGCAATTTGCGTCATGCAAAATTATACATCTCTCGATCCTGTAATTTGCAGTTTGCAGGACGCGTTATTTTTATCACGTTAAACAACGCAAATCAGCGCGACTCGATTATATATTTATTTATCTTTTTGTCCGGAAGCATATTGTAGCTTCCTCTTCGTTTGCAGATTGTTTACTTGACTACATGGAATATTACACCGATATCGTCTATCGCGATAAAATACGAATAGTATGCGCGAAACGGCATTAATCCTCCGCGGCGTCCAGCTCCGAGGCGCAAACGCAAGGGAAAGTCGCATGCTCGAGAGACGTTCACCGAGCCGAAACGAAGTCGTTCGTGATATATAAACGCGGATCGGGATATCGGGGTCGGAATCCGAATCTCATAACTTCCGGTCCGTTGGTGGTCGACTCAATATTCAAGATGACCGGCGGACGGGACGGCGGATGTGACGTCACGCTTCGTCGCCGCCTCAAGCCATATTAGATCGAGGAGTTTCATATTGCTCCGTGATCTCGTGCACCGGGAGTTTATCTATGGTTCAGTTCGTCTCGTAATAATGTCCATTGGGGTCCACAGAAGCGCCGGACGCCGTCGTACTTGCGCTCTTCCGCGTCAGAAACGTCGCGTTAACGAAGTCAATTGTGAAGAAGTTGCTTGCATCGCGGTGTCACGCTGACTTTAGTTGCGCATCGTCTGTATTTCAAACTAGGAGTGACCGCGAGTTGTTATTATAATGACGATCGAATTGTCGGTGAAAATTCAATTAACGCTTTAAATTCAAGCGTAGCTTTAAAATCTTTAAATCATTAATAAAACGTCGATGGTACCAATGATTTCTGTGGTACCAATGATTATTTATATAGACTTAATTATTATCGTTTTAAAAGAGAATTACGTTTCTATCTCAAGTTCCATTATTTGACATTTCAATTCGTTCGATGAGTCTAATTTCTGACTTAATTTTTATCACAATTTTAACGTGTTATAAAAAAAGCTTAAAATACATTTCGTTTCAGCACTTATTTGTATATTTCCGACCTCTTCGGTCTCTTCGATATCTTCTATCTCTAAATGAACCATTGTGTCTGTAAAAAAAAATTTTGGCACGCTTCGTAGGTATCGGAATCCCGGTACCAAATATTCAATCAAGTGCTCAGACGCACTTTGGTATGAGCGATCTAACGCGTTATCATCGCGCAAAGTGTCGCGCAACTCGCGAATCGGGACTCAGGTAACACAAATCCCGCGGATAACTCGACAGATCGGGAAATTCCTATTTTTTTCGTTTGTTTCCGGATGCGTCATCTCATGGCGCTGCCGCGGCGGCCGCGGCGGCGGCGGCGGCGGCGGCGGTTTTAAATTCCTTTTGAGTTCAAAACGCGCGCGCGGGCGCGAACGCGCGGGTGCGCGGCGCGATGCAGAAGAGGGTTGCAGCGAGAAAATCGGGAGGGAAGAGTCTGGACCGGAGAGGCTGGCATGCACGGGGAAGCGGGGGGAGGAGGGGGGCCGCGCTAGGGGGTGGACTAGCGCGAGTGCGCACTCAAAAAAAAAAAAATCATTTGCACGGTAATTCGAAGCCTGGATTTCAGTCGATAAAAGGATGCACACACGCCGCGGCGCATACAGAGGGAAGAAACAAATGAACAAATTCGCGTTTCAGAATAATGCCCGGCAATCCCATCTACCCGCCTCTCTCGCCGCGGCCTCCTCTCTCTCCTGCCTCTGGTCCGCACGCCGCCACCCTCCTCACCCCTATTTCGCGAACCAGCCTGCACCCCTCTTCCCGTCTTCCCCTCTCTTCATCGCCTCCTCCACCGCCTTCCTCCGCCCCCTCGCTCCCTTCCCGCGTCGTCGATGCGCCGTGGCACCCGCTCTCTCTCTCCTCCGGCACCGCCACCCGCGCAACCCCACAACCCTACTTTTTTCATTCCGTCCTATCAATTGATCAGGTTTTAAATTTCCGCGTCCATCCGAGCCGCGCCTCCACCTCCTCCTCTTCCGCGTCCTCCACCTCATCCTGCTTCTCCTGCTGCTGGCTGCTCCTCCGCGCCACCCCGTACGTCCTCTTTCGGTTCTCGTCCATCCATCCCCGTACTCTCACCCTACGCCACGGTGTACGCCGGTGCCACCCGTTCGGTCCTCACCCGCCTGTCCCTCCTCTCTGTTTAATTAAAAGGACACATTAAATTATTTTTTCAATTGAACCCCCCATTGTTACTCGCAGACTGCTGATTCTATCCAATCGTCCGGCTTCTCGCTCGCACCCGCGCTAGCCGTCTCGCTTCTACTCGCGCTCGACCGATCCCCCTTTCCTCCCTGTCCTACGTCGCACCCTCCCGCTTGCAGTCCCTGCTTTTTTTCGCGTTAGAAGCTTTGTCAGAATACGCGTGCGCGATAGTATAGGTACACGATCGCATATACGTGTGTTTACGCGTGCCCGTATATTTTGGCTCGCACGCGTGTGCGCCGCCCGTGTGTTGCACGTAGGTGTATACGTGCTTCTTTTTGTTCCTATTTGCGCGAGATCGGACGGGCGAGCGAGCGAGCAAGCGAGCGAACGCTCTCTCGCGTGCGCGCTCGCGCGCTTTCCTATTAATTGGGAAATACCGAAATGCGCGGAATATCGAGCACCTTGATGGCACGGCTAGCATGCCCCTCCGGATCGCGGGGGTTCCGGATGGGCAGGGGGACAGGGTGAAATAGAAGGGGTAGGGCATGTGGGTGGTTGGGTATGGGTGTGGCGACGATTTTTTCGACGACAGGCCTCTGCCGTCCGAGCGTTCTCGTTAAACGAATTCGACGGCTTTCGCGAGATTGGGAGCGGGAACGGGAACGGAGGCTTACGTCCGCGAGATTTTTCGCTAACTTGAGATCTGAGGGGAATGTCGAAGAAGCTCGGATGCTGTACAGGCACCATCGCGCGTGACGATGATTTTGTGTCTGGATATCGCTGGTTGCTCCAGAATTCTTAAATTTTTGCTTTTGCTGCAGTTTGTTTCTTGTTACGCAACTTATTGAACGTAACTCGACTTTTTTTTCAGACATTTAACGTTTTGAAAAAATGAATAATATGACTAAAAATAAACAATTGTATAAAGGGATGTGGAATTTATCTAATTACATAAAATTGTTTGATTAGTAGATAAAATAAATTGAGAGAATAGTTTCCTTCCGTGTACCTGCGAATAATAATACCCAGGCAATTACTCTAAGTTCACAAGAAATTTGGCATTTAATCGCATCACTTAAGTCAGTAATTACAATGTTAATTGATTTCATTAAATATCTCTACGGGGCTTATCAAAGTCGATAACACGCGATATCTGCGTTAATGTGTGGATTATAAATTGTTCTCCTCTCTCCGCCTCCCCCTCTAGTCCATGACGCTGGCGGGATTCGGACGGGGTGAAAGTTCGAGGAATGGCAAGGGTCGGAAAGGGGCGAAGAGGCTGGCTGATAGTCGGATGCGCAAAATTAAGTAATTACGAATAATCGAACATTGTATTTAGAACTCTGTGTTTTTTTTTTAATCATTAGACTCATAGGTCAGCGTCGAGTAACACGTTAAAGCGGTTTACGTGTCGCGTTTATCGAGAACATCGATACATCGGATGTTTAATAGGATTTTACGTAACGCAAAAATGGATTTGAGCAGCATCCTTCTCGGCTGCCTCGGTATCAGAAATCGCATTATATAGTTTGTTATAATCAATGCATTCTTATCCATTTCCTATATTTCCGATCGACACGTATATTGTTCGCTTTGCTGAGCAGAGATAGGTATCGTGTATATTCGTCTGTTTATTTTACGTTATTACAGAAGAGCGTCCGCATAAACACACATGTATAGAAATATCAGTTTTTAATTAATTCAAGTTGCAGCGTTTTGGCATTCTTATCAATTTTGCGATAATCGGTCGTAATATCCGCAAATTTTATTATTATACCGCAACTTTTTCAGGAACTAAAAACTTTTTAAGGCAATTTTGGATTGCATTATCTGTATATAATGTGCCTCAATTAGACTCAGCGTGCGAGATACTTAAAAAGACAATCTTTGTAAGAATCAAAATTACGAGCACTCGCCTAGACGTTTTCATCAAGATTCTCGTACTCCAGTTACTTGGCCATTGTCCAAGTCGGAGCGCGACCATAGGATAAAACGAGGCTCGCCTACTAAAGCTTCCCTCTTTGTCCTTCCGGCAAAGGAGCCTGAAGCGGCGAGTCAGAGCCTGCTACATCGGTAATTCGGAAAAGCTAATTAAAACTTGACTCGAAGACCGGTGCATCCTCGCCCACCCACCAGTTCCAGCCGCCCCCGGTCACCGAGTCGACCGCTACGAGGGGTTAAGTGAGGTGAAAACCAACCCCAAAGAGCAGAAGTCTCACCTCACTCTACCTCTTATCCGCGCGATTCTATTCTGCTACTCTTTCCACGGCCAGTGCGCATTGTCTTCGCGAACACAAACAATTTCTTTCTTATCTTTCTCTTCGTCTTTCGCACGACTTAGTCGTAGAGATATATTTACGAAAGAGAATTTATCTAATAATATATATACAATATAATTATTTGATAAAAAAATCGAGTAAATTAAATTTGCAAAATCTATTAATCTAGTCGATTCGCATTAATATTAAAATTATACGTACAAATGAAGCATCTTTGTTTCTTGTAAAGATTCGATTTTTCAAAAAAATAATAATTATTATTATTCATAGGAATAAATGAAGTACATACGTATCGATACAAATATTTTAAACATATTTTTCACTTTTAATTTTGTAACGAATTAAAAATAAAGCGTCATTTACAAGATGACGTTCGAGATATTCCAATCTCGTTTCGATATTATGTAATGGCAATTGTGAAATATCGCGCGTCATCGCGTCGTCGTATCGCGGGACATTCTAAAGACTCTGAAAAATCAACAGGCAGGTGCAAGGGATAAGGGTGTGCAAACAGGATCATTTAGCCTTCGAGCCGCGTGCACCTGTCGCCCGTCGACTTTCTTTTTTCTCACCCCCGTGACGGGGAATCCGCGCGACGACAGACCAGCCATCGTATCTGTCGATCTGCGGTATCGGCGACGAGGGCGATTCATCAAAGTTTCCATCCCCACCCTCCCGTCCCGTATTGGCCCCGGCACACGGCTAACGAAATATTACAACGACGGACGGCCGAACGCACTCGTATTGCCGGTGGTGTCTGGACCGAACCGCGTGCGTGTTTCCGCGAGAACGATGCGCGCCTGTGCACGATTTCGCGTATCTGTGTGCGTGTCTCCACCGCCTAAGCGGATACGCGGAAAACGAGCTCGTAGATGGATAAATACTAAAACGTCAGTAACTCACGATCAGCTTCGACCCTCTTTCGTCTCGTCCTCCGCCTCTGCGTGCGCCCATCGCCGCGCTTTGTTGCGCGACGGTATAGGCGTTGCGCTCGTCCTGCAGGATGTACATCTAGATCAATACCATTGGAAATTATCCAAACAAATTATCGATAGAGCGAAAAAAAACCCAGAGGCCGCGCACCCCGACCGACCGACCAACCGAACGAACCGAACGAGGCGCTACATCACGCATACGGGGGTGGCGAGGGAGGAAAACGAGGACGAGAAAGAGAAAAAGTACCGCGGCGCGCCGAGAGGCGAGAAAGAGAGAGACAAGAAGCGTATTAAAAAATAAAAAATTGCCGTACATTTTTCAGGCATTAACGTGTGCGTGGGTGGGTTGGGTCGGTCGCTGGATAGAGAGGGGTTCGGTAGGACGGCGGGAAGAGGGCCCTTAAGGGGGGAAGTGGGACGCGCGGGGGTGACTAGCCCCCGATCGCCGTGTACGAGAGAGGAGAGAGGATATCTACGTGCATGTCTCCTCCCGATTGGCCTGCCGAAGCTTCCCCGAAGCCAATTCACGGGGCGTGTGTTTAGCGCAATTTTTCAAAATTAACTAATGTTCGACAGCCATGCCGTCGACGACTTTCGGGACGCGCGCTGTCCCTTCGTCCTTGCGCCGCGTAACATTAATCATTCTTAATTATCGCGAAATACCAAACGCACCGTGTTGCGTGTTTTATTTCGGCCTCCGATCATTATGTTTTACAACAGTCGCGTCTTAACGAAGCGCCGAGACGATGCGAGCCTCTTTCGAGCTTCATGAAACTTTTGATTTGATTTATTTTTGACAAATATCAAAATTAAAAATTCGTGTAAATAGATTAAAAGGACCAATTTCTCGAACAATGTAATACGCTTCTTTTACCGTCGTACAATTTGCATATCGAAACATTTTTATATATAATTAAAAGTTCAATCTACACGTCTAACGTTAAGATAGAAATAAGACTGACAAGATTCGCAATCTTTTAATAATCTAATCGAAAAGGAAAAATTTCATAAGAATTTTGTTGACGTTGAATTAGATGTTACGCGATTAGGAGATATCTTGGAAAATATATACGTCATTTTGGCAGAATCGCAGAGTGGAAAGACGGTCGAGGCAGAATTTCGCATTGTTCCCGCCGAATGCCGTTCGCGGTCCCCGCTTTTCGTCGCGTTTGGCGCCCGGCGTAAAAATTACGTCGACTAGAGTTTATTTGTCCGGAAATGGCGGTGCCCCGGGGGTGGTGCTTGCACGGTTATAGGTGCGGGGTAGAAAAAAAGGGGACTGGCGGTAGGTGGAGGCAAGAGGGAGACGGGGATGCGCGGGTGGGAGCGAGAGCAAGGCACGTATGTACACCTATCTCCCGGCGTGGTTGATGTATTGCGTATTATTTGTGTGTTGTGTTCGTTGCTGCATTGCGCGCTTTTTTCTGCTCCCACCGCCTATTATTTATTAGCACTAACGTGCAATTGTATTGATCTGCAATATACCACCCGCACCCGGCCCCACCCACGTCCCGATGGATTTTTTTCCTCTTTTCGAGAATGTATCCGGACTTTACCGGGGGATGGAAGTTTGCTACGATTGGCCCGGCGCGTGATGGAACAACCGCTGATGCTACACTTTGTTGTGCCGGCATGTCACGTAATTTTATTTTGCCTTCTTGAATGCCGCGATTGAATCTTCCTCCGGGCTCTTTGTTTTTGCACGCTGCGACGGTATTGCACGGTAAAAATTTGGCAATACTTATTTTTTTGTGGTGCCGGCGCTTTCCTGCCGTCGAGAGAGAATACCGAATATGTACATTGTTGGTGCTCCGAGCCCTGCGGTTACGGTTCGGCAGCAGCTTTGGTTTATGGATATTTCGAGTTAGATGATATCGCACAGTTCTGGGAATCCGTGGACGCGGTCTCGCGTGTGTGCGTGCGTATATATGTGTGTATATTTGATTTATAGATATATAATATTATGTAAAAGTTTAGGGGCGCATGTGTGTCTCGTGAGGTATATCTTTCGTCGCTGACAGTTTCTCGATATAAAAGTAAACACAAATTTCAAATTTAATGCGTAATATACATATTGCGTGATGACAACCGGCGATGACACGAGAACATGGCCATTTGATCAATGTATTAATGAGTACTATAAGTTAAAATCAATAATATTCAAATTTACATTGCCCGCGATATGTAAGACTTATTATTAATGAAGATGTTCAAATCATCGTTACCGCTATTCCTTAAAATTACTATCAATTATCATTTCATCGATATTATTCTACAATGATAAAGGCTTTCGAGGCTTTTCGCTATTTCGCGCGTCTTACGTCATTCGCGAAATCTTGCGCGATCGGCGGAGCCTAAGTAAGCCTCCCTATTGTTATAACGCGATTCGCAGTCGCACGCAAAGTGCAAAAGTACGTGGCAGTTCGCACATTCGCGAGCGTGTGCCGACGCGTCATATCAAAGTAAATCTACCCGGTGAGCATCACCGGGGCTATTATATCGTCATCATAACGATATAACGCGAAATCAACAGGGTAACGATACACACCGGGTCCCGCGTGGTGAAATACAATAGCCTCTGCATGCGACCCCTCCCCCCTCTCACGCCACACCACCCCCAACCCCCATTACTGAAGGTCCCCCCTCGTTCCCCCCTCGGCCGTGCCGAAACGGCCGGCTGCTAGCCCGCGAAACTGACCGTGCGGCGGACCAGTCGCGTTGCGTTGCGTTGATGTAACTAAATGATTGGGTAAATGATTCCACAGCGTGCCGCGAGTAATTGAGTGGTGCTGGTGTGGGCGATGACTGCCAGAGAGCGCCGATCGCGGTCGTGTGAGTGCACGCACACGGCCACGCGAATCCACCGGGTGTTCCCGAAATGTGCGGGTAAATGATTTCGCGCGCGTGGCGCGACGGACCCCCGTTTTGCCGGAAATGATGATGGAGAGGGACGCGAGATGCCATATCCGTGCTATGGTGACAAGGCCATTAAAATGAGATTCGGGTATCCGAAAAGCCGCGATGATGAAACGTAGTTTATTATTACGGGAGTAACGCGCCTTCGCGCGTTACCCCTATGGAACTTTAATTAATATCTCTCCTAAGATAGGAGGAGAGTTACAGAAATCATTCAGCGGTCAGAAATACGGATACAATCTTAGTCTACGCGCGTCGATTTATAGCATGTATCTGAAAAATATATTTAAATTGTCCAAAATTATTTATGAGAGGGTCGTTATGCGACTAGCAACTGGAGTCCCTGGAAGGAAAAAATAAAACGCGGGAATATGCATGCATCGCGAAAAGGTCGCTGCATCAGGAATCAGTTGCCGATCTGTTGCGACTATTGCTTTCATTCATGCGTGAAATTTCATCCGTAACATATAAATTGTCAGGAGAATAGCTCGAAATAATTCGTACCTTGATAAAAATTCGATACACTCGGCGCTGGCAGCGGATAACAATCCGGAAACCGCGTCTCCGAGGCGAGACTCGCCGGCCGGCGCGCATCATTCATCGCGTACCGATGAATGGCCCGCAATGATCCGCGCGTTCTTCATGACACACATTTCCAGGTCACCCAGTGGACACGGGCATACCGAGAGCGGATAGCGCCTCGCCAGTGCCGGCTCGCGCCGCGCCGCATACGCGTGCGTCCGCGTGTACACACGCGTGCACGCTGTATGGTTGCGCGGCACGCGCGCCCCACGGCAATGACGAGTCATCCACGCTAGAACACCTCTCGCCTCTGGTCCGCTCGGTCGCTCTCGTTCCCTCTGCGTCCCGCACGCGCGGCTTTCTCTCGCTTCCTCGCTGATTCTCCGCGCGTCGCGCTCTCGCTTCTCCGTCGCACCCCCGCTCAATCCCGCGTGCCGAATCGTCGGACTCTCTCTACCGTACGTACCCTCCCCCCCGTGTATATATGTGAATCGTGCGTGCACGTGACGCACGATCGTATGCGTGCCAACGTAGGCCGCGGCGGTCGTGTCATGATTTCGCGTTTGTTTACGCGCGTTCTCTCTCTTTCGGACGGGATCATCTCCGTCATTCGCGCGCTCTCGTGCGAGGTCCCGCTCTTCGCTCTCGCTCTCGCTCGTGCTGCGGTCAGGTGTTGGCAAATTTGCGTGGCCGCGGGGATATGTTTTCGTTTCCAATGATTTATGCCGGTAAATGGGTCGCGCGCGCGTGAAAGTGTCATGCTGGGCGTTATCGATGACAGCTATCGATGGGGCGCTCGAGTGTGCTTCTCGCAAGAATGCGGCCTCCAGGCGAATTAGAATTTAAAGTATCGTTTTAAAAGCTGGCATTGGGGATTCGGATTACGTTCGAGGCTCATTACATTGTTGTAAACGAGATAGATAGAAGATAGATATAAGATAGCGTTTTCGATAGATGTAAAGAATTGATGGGGGTTGAGAAGATTATGACGTCAAATGAAAGGTGACTCATATGCTGAATCGTACGATGAAGTCGTAAGATGAAAGTTGAAAGGGTAAAATTAGTAGGACAATTGTTGATTCATACATCATCATGATGGATGATTTTTATAACCGCCTGTCAATTCTTCTCCATTATATGGACATTTATAAAATAAAGAAATGTACGTTTGATAAGCACTATTCGATGATATAAATTAGACGATGAATGCAATTTTTGATAATCAATGTCGGTTGATTTTTTGACGATGTATTTTGTCCGTAACACACGACGGCGAGGGTTGATTATCGTTCCTGGATACGTTTCAGCTACCCTAGCAAAGACAACCCGCTGAATGAATCGCGAAAAGCGTTTCAGGCAAGTGACAGTACCAACAAAAAATGAAATCGAGTTCCGCCTGACAGAAGTGGGGTTCGTAATTTAAAAAACAATGGACGCTAAGGCACAATGAGGCCAAATGAGATAGGGGATGGTTCGTTGGAAAGAGAACGTGAGGTGCCAGAGGATGGGAGATGAAATCCTATACTCAACAAGGGAAAGGTGGGGAATGTAGATGGTCAGGGTAGTATTCTAGTGAAAAGTTCAAACAGTACCCGAGTTTGAACAGAGAAATCTTAAGAGCGCATTGATCTTATTAATGTTGCTAATAGTCTTACTAAATGATTTTTATGGACGATAATTTATATTAATAAGACATACATGTTACATATAATATAAAATTATGAATCTATATGAAAAGCCTCTTGGTCATTTCATGATTGTTGCCTATAAATCGAGATAAAAATGACGCGAATAATCTCGAACATGATAATGCAATCATTTTCAGAAGATTCTTATCCTTGCACAAAACAAATTTTTAATCAAAATTTTTATAAAATAATAATAAATATTTACTCACATGAGTGGCAATGATCATTGTGTTTGTAAATATTTTAATTGATTCGATTTTAATGAAAAAAAGATTGATTCGTTCGCTTTCTTTGCTCGAGATACTCATGCGCGATTCAAGAAAGGAAGTTCGTATTCATCACTAGCTCCTATCGATTGTTGGTCTAATTGTGTTACTGTGAATGTCCGATTCACCCAACGGACCCCAACGTTGGTCAGAGACGAACCGAAATACGGCTCCCGTATTCTGACGGGCAAAAAGAGTGGTTCGCATATTTTTTAACGTCGACGTAACATCCTGAAAATTAATGTAACTTTTATCCGTCAAACCAGGAATCAGTCGTCGTGCGGCAAACGCCGTGAGTGTTTCTAAAAAAAAGAAGGATATGACAATTTCGCGCCATGGAAATAAACTTTCATTCGATTTGCACGCTAGATATAACACGTGAATACGGGAATGACGATCTTCACCATTATTACCATAGAATTCAGTTGGTGAAATATCGCGAATGTGAAATTTTGCAAAACGTATTTATATATAAATGCACGGCGATGTGACGTGCTACAAAATCGCTTGCACAATGTTGCGAGAAATTAGGTTGTCGTATAGAGAATAAAAGGGTTCATTTTGTTACAGTATGTCTCTTAATATTGCAATATATATATACGTATATGTAAGAATGAAAATATTAATTGCAAATATCAATCGCAATAAATTCAGTTGCAAAGGTATCTCGAAAAGGCTGAGAAGGTTACGTAAAAAGCTCCATCGATAAACTATATTGATATTATTGGTTTTATTTGTAAAAGAGACATATACGTGATACACGTGAAAAAAAAATATGTAAGAATAAAAAATATATTTGATTTTGAGCTTACACGTTTAAAAGTTTCCATTCTTCGAAAGCGCGTTTTCGAAGCGATAACTTGTTAGCGAATTAATCCGACTTTCGCATGGTTTGAAAACGCGTAGCTGTGAAGTATTAACTGGTCGTAGTCCTTTTTTCGCCCCTTGCGATCGTACCTGACCTATTACGCGCGACGAACTCGATAAAACCCGCCTATTTGTTCCTTTGTGGCCGGAAGGCAACTGGATACGCAGTTAAATAATAAAGCAGACAGCAGTCGCTCCGCTAATTAACAATACCTTTGCATGGCTGCTAATTGCGCTTTACTTTGTTATATTACATTTTAAGTGCGCGCCACGTCGAGAATTACGCACTCGTCCGTGCGTTATTATAGTCATTTGCATAATGAATGAAGGTTTTCGTTAATTAGCGTCATAATCGCGCGATGCAAATGCGAGATTGGGCGATTTACCGTCTGGAATATTAATACGCGTCGATCTAATGGACATCCTTGGAAAGGAGAAAGCTGGCTTAAGTATCTACGGGGCATTTAATTCTCATTCTTCTCATTTTAAATATAAATATAATCCATTAAATACCACCGCGCGCGCACGTGCCGCTCGCTAGCATAAATAACATGACAAATTGTCTACTGCAATCTAATGAAAAAAATTTGGAATAAAATCTCTGTTATTCTGTCATGACGCGATATTTGTAACAACGGCAAAGTTATTTCGCACGATGATTGCAAACAAGAATCAGATTCATTTAAAAGTTTATGGTATTAGGCACACCCATGAAGATTCCATGAGAAATCTTATTAAGTGTGCTGGAACAATTTCGTTTCTCCCGTAGATATACAAGCGGCTTCTTCCGACGACAAAACGCGTCGGGAGCACGCCGACGGGCGGCGCTATGCAAAAAGGGCTTGTCGCAATAAAGGGTGTGAAGGAAGCAAAACTTCCGTGAAAAATCGTACGTGAGGATAATGTATACCGGGCGCGCGCTATCGACTCTGCCGGGCTGCTATCTTTAGGTCGGCGATGTTGCAGAGAGGACCCTCTGTCCTCCGTCGCCTGTGCACAGGCCGTACCTCAAATGACTCACGCAAAAGTAAATTATACATTGAAAGGGTTTAATATAATGAAACGCTCCATATGCATGAGAGGCCGGCCTGCCGCTTTGCCGCACCACGACACCACGGTGCTTCGCGTTTCTCTGCGTGCCACTGACGTATCGTGAGTTCGATGAGCCCAGATCGAACCGTTCCTACGAGCCGAATAATGGCGCTCGCTCGCTCGCACGCCGACGGGCTGAAAAAAAAAGGAGAGTATAATTTAGTCGCCATAACCGAAGCTGTCGTTGCGTCGGCGATTGGCGTACGCGGACCTTTTTTTTATCGCAAACGGCGCGCAAAGGCTTTTCGCCTCGATATACGGTTAATGCATTTTTGCAACATCCATGCGCGTTAATAGCGTCATTATGGCTGTTATTATTGGCTTTATTAAACTGACTGCGATATCGGCGATTTTCCGCAGCGCTAAAAAATTGCGCAGCGGCGTGTACTTTTAAAAATGCTCGTTATCAGCGACAATTAAAATGACTTTTATTGTACTCTGTAATGATGACTGCCGTGGTCACGTCAAATAATTATGCGGGAAAGAAAGGTAAGGCGTGCGCCGTTAGAAGCGTATGTTCGGTCTTACGTGTCAGTCATTTCCGAGCTCGCGGAGCGGACGTCGAATGGACTTGACGGTACTTACGGCAAGAAAGGGTGCGATTGAACGAATGGAGTGAGAAGCAAAGGGGTGAGAAAGCGAAATGCGGCGCATGGAGCGCCGTTGGCGGTTGCGGATAGGACTATGGAACCGTGGTGCGGGTGGCTTAGTTGCAGGGGACGAGCGGAAAGCATCAAAAGCAATGTTTGGTGGCGCTATAATGAAATGAATTTATGCAGAGCCGTAATGCTTGAATATTTAGCAACCCTCTTCTGGTTCTGTTTCTGGCCGAGCCGTCACCCTAGCAGCTATACCGTATTCGAATTAAATTCGACCACTGGACGTTCATTACACAAGGATCGGTCCAAACTCTATCCACCGTCCGGATACTCTTGCGGAAATATTTCTAAAATGGTGTTTCAATGCCAGATTTAACCCGCGTCACATTTGTTAAATTGTCGGAAACGCCTGAAATTCTCTAAAAAGGCAAACTATATTTAAGAAAGAGATCATGTTCTTTACGTTGAGATGAAATATATCTTAAAGGAGAGGGCCTCTCTGATGGCGAAGATGTCGACTAGATCCAAGTTTTGAATTATTGCCGGCCGAAAGTTCAAAGAATGCTCGCGTAATTTCCAAGCCGGTAGACACTCCAAGCAGAAACTATGCCTAACGATTTTCTCGCAATTTATGCACGGCGACTAGATTAGGGAGCGGCGAAAAGTATGATCTAATTTCGCGCGCAAAGCTATCACCTGTACGCTTACGTGGTATGTAAATTATCGACTTAATGTAAATTTGATGAGATTGAATTTTCCAACCTAATAACACTCTGTTGTTCTCAAATCAGAGTTATAATGATCGGATAAGATAATATTCCTTTTAACCAGGCCAACAAACTTTCGCGTAGCACGGAAATGGCAATTTAATATAATGTCTCGTAATTTAATTAACGAGCCAACTTTATTTTATTTTTTAACGCAAAGATTGAAATTGTCATTGCGCGAAAGCTGTGCGTTAAAAAGATTCGTACAATCTATTTACAAAAATTTTTTACAAGCTGACTAAAGTGTAATAATTTCGTATATTCGACCAATGTCATTGCAGAATGCGAAAGTAATTATAGCTACATTGAAGTTGACAATTGCATCAAATAAAGAAAGAGGGAGAAAGGGAGAAACGACCGAAAAATGAAACTTGAAAATTATCCGGGAAGATTTATCGCTCGCGCTGAAAGAGACTTCTATCGGATCCGAGATTGTTTTTCATGATCGAAATTTCCCGATTCGCGATAATGCGAGTGGAAGAGATTATCTCGAGCATATGGAGGTATACCGAAGTATTTTATCAGACATCTCTATATGATGTACGCAGACCACGCGTCATGATAAAACTAACCGATTGACTAACTAACTGCGTGTGTAAATATGCAATTAACGACGATTTTCGAGTAATTTTGATGAAATTTACGATCAGACTGATATCTGTACACCTACGTTAGCAGCCCCACATGTGCATGCACAGCACAGTTAATAGACCATAACATAATTGGCGTAATAAATAAGTCATTAACGAGAGCTTTTGCGGGATTATTTAATCAATGAAGGAGGGCTTTCCTTCCGATCGCTCGCGCATTTCCATATAATCGCCGCTCCTGCATACGCCGTGGATCACGTGTATATTAATATTCTGAATGCACGCGAGATGCCCAAATATTTTAATCATGGCTAATTGGCGAGTAATAATGGAGTTCCGCGGGACGGCTGCGGCAACGAGACGCTCTTGGCGTTCCTTTGCATTCTCATTGTAGAAGAGCTAAGGAGAGAGCTTGACTATTGTCCACGTTCCTAGAATTCGATGCATTTACCCCGAAAAATGAACTCATTTAATCGTAGCGTTTCAATCGCGCTTGATAATCGGAGAATGGGTTGCATAATATTACCTGACTGTATAATTAGACTTATTTACCGATACTTATCGATAAACTGATTTTATGCTTTACATAATGCTATGTTGTCGGAATATTTTTCAAGCTCGATGTAGATCGACGCGATTCGTTTGGGGAAATTACACCAAGAGAGGTCATTCACGTGCGACTCGCTCGAAACACTTATATGTGAAAAGGGGCTTTCGTTCGTGGCTCGCGCGATCCCCCTAAATCTTCAAGAGATAACATAGCTAAGCTTTCTTATACGCGAATAGACAGACACTTCCTTCCTTAATAATTTTCCTTGAAATTATGAAGTAATAACTGGCGGACCGTCGCGTATAATATCTCTATATTTCAAGGCCCATTAGTTTATAATCAACACGTCTGAATAATCCAATAGCGAGATATGCCGCCGCAGCCACCTGGGTGAAACGCCCCTTCTTTTGAATATTACCATGTCTAAGCGCCGAAAAGCATGCGAACCTTCGCATGTATCTCGTATTGTCTTACTGATAATTCTGATATAGTATAGTATGGCGTGGAACTACGATGGTCCCTTCAACTTGGTTTTAAATTTCGTTCATATTTCAAGCACCAGTTAGCGTTATATTCCGCTACGTACGCAGATAAAATATTTATATTGATTTATTATGCCAATGAAAAGAATATTATTCGTAAAGATATTTTGAAAGAGTGCAAAATGAGTAAGTTACGTTTTTACGATAATTTTTCTCGCGAATTAACGCAACTGTTGCGTTCTTCGTTTATTGCTCGCGTGAATTTTTACAGTTTTCCATGCGCAGTGTCGTTAAACGAAAGTGCAGTGGAACAAATGGAAAGGAATGAAAAATAAGAGGAAATCCGACCGCGAAGAACCGACGTGACATAACTCGCTACAACGATTGTCGAACGGTTAAGCCAGACTTGCGGCGCGGTTATCGAGGAACTTAATCCTTCCCCTCTCGTCCGGATCACACGGCCGGCGCTCAGAATGCACGCGGAAATTCCGAGATACCACTTCCATCCGGTAGTCATCGCGAGCCGCACCGACGACGAGGATCGAATATCGAGAACGAGACAGAAGGGGAAAAAGACACAGAGAGCGACCTCCCTGTTACCGAAAGCAGGCACCGGCGCCTATCGGGCAAGACAGAGACGAGATGACGCGAATGGAGATGACCGCGACAGAGGCAGGAAGAGAAAAACGCAGCTGGTTCGATCGCTGGAATCGCAGCCAGTTCGTAATGAAAGGTGAACGGAATTGGACCCCCTGGAGCCGGAGAGTCGGAGCGCCGAGTGAATATAATTAGAGGATTGGGGACCGAGGGGGTCGCGCGGGGTATGACGTAATCAAAGGGTGGACATGAACGTAGAGGGGACGACACGGCGGGTTCCGCGAGAGCGGATCGGCGAGGAACGACGGCAGGGGTCGGCTTGGAAGAGGTGGAGGTGGCGTTGCCGCGCCGGTAGAGTAGACTAGATGGATGCGCAGGAGGAGAAGAGGGTATTGCAAATTATCATTCGGTCGGCGAAGCGAGGGTCCAGCTGAACTGGACTGGCAACAACTTGATACCGACGTCCACATCGCGCGGCCAATGCGCCACTGTCGGAGCCTGTAGTTTTGTCATTAGCCGATAGCGTCTGCCGATAGACGACGTGGAACAGGGATTATTGAGCTAGGATTGCTAACGGACGGCACTTGGATGCAAATGTCTCCCGGTATTTCCAGTTTCCCGCCTCGATCTCTATCGGGTATTTATAGAAACCGAATGACTCGAATAAATCTCGAATGGAAATAAACTCCATAATGTAATCATTATTATTGTATATATTAACATATGTAGCATTATCTTTAGAATCGAACAGATTCAAAAGAATACTTTCATCCTTTGCATAAATTGCATTTGGTTATATAAGAGCAACTACCCCTTTAAGCAAGAATCTTAAAAAGACAATTTTTTGCAATAATATTTCAAGTATAAAAATATACATAAAATCGTACATGGGATGAGGAGCGTACTATAGGTATTATTTGTAATATCTTACTTTAGTGTTGAAGATTAATCATAGTATCCGATGAAAAATTGGTTCAACGATATTACTCCGATTATTCGTTACAAGAATCAGCATACATTATTTATTCCACATTCGTACCTATCGTTTTGCTTCGCTCGGCAAATCGTACAGCGGAGATCTTGTCCGTAATAATAACCGACCGGACGATCTCGTCATCGTTTCGTCGCTTCGCAAGGATAACCGTAATCTCAGATAAAGACCATCATAATTTCCATAGGCAATATCGCAAGAGGAGCGAGATGAGGAATCTCTCCGCCCGCTTGAAATATTACGACGACTTGGATGATCCGAAGACGCTCCAAAACTTTCGCGGCTTGCGCGTTTCAAGACGTTAGGAGATTCCCGCGGGGGTGATTCGGACGAGAGGCGGTAACGATAAGAATATGATTAAAATTCCATTATGATCGCGAGTTCGATTCCGCATGTATCGTCGTGTCGGCGTCGGAGGAGCGGCATTTTCCGGGTCGCAATTTATGCGCATCGGTTAACGGGCGTGGACGGCCCGCGAACGAAATGATAAATTGGTCATTTCTCAGTTTCCCGGCGCGTTTTACAGACGCGCGGAGCGCGCATTTCTCGCCGCCCGTATCCCCGACGGGAATCGAACACCCCGACCGTTCGGGCCGTTTTGCATTACAGCGAATCGTCCATGTTGGACCGGGTCGGACTTTGCATACTGATTATCCCGGCGTGATTGCGGGAACGAAAGGGTTGCACGCAAATCGGACGGCGGGAAGGTCGTTGCCACGTCGGCGGGGCGTCGAAGGGATGCGGAGGGACGGGTAAAGTCCGCCGTTCTAATGCTATCGATTTCTAGTGCTTAGCATAATGAGGACAGGCAGCGCCGGATAACGCCGCCGTTGGAAATGGAGGTGTTCTATTACGCTCTCATGAAGGGGATGTCGGCCCCGATCTTGTCTCCATTCGCGATGCCTAATAAAGTGCAGAAACGTCGCGCTATATTTCAACGGCGTGATAATTTAAATTATAAGTTGGTACACGCGTAAAAAGAATTGCAAATATTATGCAAAAGAAAATAATCTTCCTCTTTCTTCTGTAATTATTGCAATTGTAGCGTGATGATTAAATATAGCGCGAAAGAAAATATATGATACAGTAATCAGTAATATAAAAAGATTCTTTCACAATCGCAAGTAATTATCGCAGAAATAGTTTCACAATCGGAAGAAATTACAATTTATAATTTTGATAGGAACTTTAATGACACTACTTAACACGGAATTCGCATTACGCGTTAACGATATTGTGTATTTCGTATCACGGCTTTGCATTAATTGCCGCTTCATTATCACAGGCATTCCGGAACTCCGGTTGAAAAAGAAACTTTAAAGGTATGTTATAAACAAAGTATCGAGACCGCGCGCATATGTATGATGGTAGAATTAATATCCGCGCTGATATAGTATATCCGTGTAATATCAGAAACATGTAACTGCTTTAGTAGACGAGGCGTTCCAGAAGTAATTATCCCATTGCTTACTATCGACGGTGCCATTCGTTCCAGTTATGGCGCCGGGCGAAACGCGCATCCGGATCGCCACCAACACACAGGCAGAAATTTAATTAATATAATTTACCAAGCTCGCGATGTATTAATACATGTCGTAGAGATTAAAGTCCATTGGAAGTTCACCGAGAGTGATCACCCGCTTGTTTAGCATCGCGAACGCGCACGGAATAGATATCGCCTTAAGCTATACGAAGCGAGAAAGGACCATTAGACATCTCGATTTCGAGATTGATGCACGGTCGTGATTTGTCCCGTTCCAATAAACAATTTTATTCAAGTTGCAAATAAATATTACACGGTAAGACATAGAGCGGACCATTGATTCTTGATTGTGGCTAAAATGATTTCTCTCTCTTTCTTCATTACCTGAAAGAGAGAAATAAGAAAAATAAAAGAAGATACCATTTATTATATAAAGACTTACATGCTGCAATCGGTTAGTTATTACTATTAAAAGTTAACAGTTGCATAAAAAATAAAAAGTCCCTCCGCTAAACAAATTTGAATAAGCCTGAAATATAAAGATCATCAATTTTTCATCGATATAAAATTTCGAAGATAAAGTTTATTGTATTATATTAATTTTTATAAATGCGAGAAATCTCTCTTAATTCAAGAAAATAAATGTAAGAAGCGCGAATTGTGTAAGTGAGAAATAATATTGAAGAGATAATTAATTAATTAACATTAATTCTGATTTGACGTGACCTTTTTCCATGTTCAAGCGTAACACAAACGTAATGTAATAATTATCTGCACTTTGGTACCTTGTAATTTTATGGTTATAAATTTATCGAGCGTCGAACGATAAATTCGACGACGTCATACCGACAAACTCGCGCCAGTCAACGGCGTTACGTGCCAACTTTCGAGAAAGCCGTCCCTCCCGCGGGCGTTCATTATCAATTCGTCAAAAATATTCGACGTAGCCACGACTGACGTTCGAAAAAAATATATACATATATATACATGTATATATATGTATAAACGCTAAATTCGTGGAAAGCGGAAAAGAGAAAGCGCCGTGCGAAAGAAGGAAAAAAAATCTCGGTGGTACACGCTCCCGAAGCCAAAATTCAATTTATAATATGACAGGAGCTATTCGATTTTAAAGTCCATTTTTCATTCTCGCTCCGCAGTGCGCACACACGCCCTGACGTACACATGTTTTTTTCCTAAAATTTCGCCAAAGTGTCCGCCAGTCTGAAAATACCAGACAACAGTGTTTAATTCCTGAAGCTGAATTTATTCGGTGTCGGCATACGTTGTGAATAATGATGCGGTCTCGCAATAGAAGCGACGTTGTTTTGTCGTTGAAAAAAGAGCGCGTGATAAGAAAATACGCGCATTTGTTTAAAAAAAAAGAAAGAAAGAAAAACCCTTTCACATCGAGAGGGAGTTAATTCATATAAATGCGTTATATTCCGTTCCGCTTAGTGCACAGACGAACCATAAAAATCTTGTCGGCGAAAATACTACGCATAATAACGTCAGATGCAATAGGAAATATGAGAAAGGGGGAGAGAGGGTGGAATTAACCCTCTGATAATTTGCATAAGTGGCCCGCGAGCGCCAGGAACGATCCGTTGCGCGAGCGTGTAACCCCCCGGAATAATGACAGAGGCTCGTGAAGAGCGCGTTATTAGAATTATTATTAGAGGCCGCACTTAAAATCAAGACTCTTTCATGCGATGAATGTCGAATGATTAAGAAGATGAAATTATTCGCCGTTAGATCGCACAGAAATGATCTTAATTAGTGGAGCTCGCGGTATTGAGGCACAGTCAACACGATGAACGTCTTCTCGCCTTATAAAACCAAGTCTTCCCGTCCCTCGAAAGAGCGGAGCCTGTATTGTGTGTTATAAATATAAAATTATTTTTCACAAGTAATTGCGCCAATTCATCTTATAAGGCGTTTAGCGGGAGAATTATTGATGTCTGCGAAAAGAGAATGAGAAAAATAATACGGTAAATATTACGAATAACATATATCGGGCGCCAGTTAATTCGCCATACTTCTACTGTTTTATAATATTACAAATGCGATTGCGCGCGTGTTTTGCAGAAAGCATTATCGAAGATCGCACTCGCTCACCCCTGCTGGACACGCGAGAATCGTTCGTTCCTAATTTAATACTCTGCAACAAGCGCGATCGTATGTACGGGCACGTAATTTTTATATAGTTACGCCTCTGATTAAAATACCAGAACGCGATATTACGAATGCAGGAACGTTGAAATGAATGCGTTTTGCATTACTGCCGTTTCCCGACAGAGGCCCGATGTAATGTTACCGAGGAAGGGTGAGAATTGCTCCTATTTTTTTATGGCATAAAATTTCACCGCAATGAGAATTGCTGTTGAAAAATTGATAGGCCACCGCGTTGGTGTTCGCGAGCTCTCAGTACAGCAGTGTACACAGATTGAGTTAAGGTTCATTCTTTTTTTTTTCGCATTTTCCCTCCTCTCCCCCTTCTCCTCCCCCAGGGGGAGGCGTTTCGCCGCAACGCCTCGCTCTTGGACGGAAACAACTCGCTTAGCGTGTCTCTTAATACACGGGACAAGCGCGGCAGTAATAAGTTGAATTTCAGAAAAGCGCGCGGTTTTTGCATTTGGATTACCGCCGCATTCTCTGTAGCCGTCGAGTTACGGCCTGAATTTTTCAAGAGGCCTCCCTCTCGCAATGGCAACTTGGCGTTTTTCACGACATGGACATGCGCGACAATCGTTCAACGGTTAATATTAATTAACCGATTAATACGTAACTGTAACACGCGTGTCGTACTTTGGAATTATTCGCATTTTATCTTCCCCTCTTAGCGTAGATTTATCATCGATCATGCATTTCCTATCCAAGACGTATAGATGCCGGCAACGATGACAAGGGGTTGCGTGTATTATTTTTATTTTTTATTAACATTCTTTTATTACCGTCTGTAAAATAATGAATCGTGTTTGGCGCCGCTTTTGCTGGCCTGTATTCCGCTAATCCTTCCCAAGTTATATGGACGGCGATTAACGTTGCGGAACGAAGTTTGCGATAACTTTATTGTAATAAGATGAGCGTGGGGCTTCCTACCGATGCGGCGTCAGGGATGCTCGGCGCGGCGTTTACGGGCGGTTGTCGAGTGTGTCGGTAAGTGAGAAGGGTGCCGGACTCTCTGGACCGCTGGTAGAAGATCATTATGAGCTTGAGTTACCATGGTTACCATGGTTACGGGCCGATCCTGGAGCCGAAAGTGCGAGGGGGAATTCCGACGCGAAACGGTCACCCAAGTATCGCGCGCATTTGACTTTACAACCGATTCTATACCCCCCGATTGTTATGCTTATGCTATCCTCCCTTTCTTCTTCCTCCTCCTCCTCCTCTTCCTTCTTATGGCATCGCGCTCACAGCGGTCTGGTCTAGGATTCCGTTCTTTGCCGAATACCGCTTTTATGTGTTCCCTTTTCTCTTTCCTTCCATTTTCGATTCGCTGGATTACTGTTGCACTCGTGTTCTCTCAACTTTACAAGTCCGCAAAATGCGTCGGACGATCCAGCTACGATTTGACGTAGACTTTAAAATTTCAAAGTCTTTATCCCGCTTAAAATGTTATTCTCCAATTTAAGCTTAGAAACGTTATCGCGGTTATTCTTTAATTTTTAAATGTTCAGATTGATTTTATCGTCTTAAAATCTAATTAAAAAAAGTGATATGATTGCTTTAAAAGTGATTATTTAATACAATGAGAGAATGATTTCCGGAGAATCTCCTGAAAAAAAAAGAACCTGCGAAAGATTCGTATTACGAGAGGAGGAACGAGGCGCGCTTTTTTCTCTCAGTCTCCGTAGACTCCGTGGCAATTACCAGCCTCGGGATCGAGACGGAGAACGTATCGATCTTACTCTTCAACGTGTATGTGTAACGCGCGTGTGTGCACACGAGCGACCGGCATGCCGGCAGTGAGCAATAAAACCCTATCTTGCGGGTTCTCTCGCGTGCTAAATACTTTCGTTTTTCTTCGCCAACTATGTACTTGGCCGCGCCGTTATTCCACAGGTGTTTGGCACTTCCGTAAGCGATAAAAGCCCCGACCGCGGCGCCCGACTTCCTGCTCTTTTCTCCGGTCAACCTTTTCGCCCAAGTTGGTCGACATCTCGCACCAAAAGTTTTTCTCTCTTTTTTTTTTTTTTTCATCGCGTCGCATCGATTGCGAACGATGGAAAGTGGTAAACAATCTTGTATTCCAGCGGTATTCATAAATACCGGAAACTCGATCGAATGTAACATTACAACGTCCGGCGCATTACGTTCATGACAATGTATCGGTAACGAATCGGACGTAACACGGTCGCGGATGACGGATCGCAGATGGTCGATGGTGACGACCCATAAAACTTATTATCCACCTTTTACAGTCGGGTGGTAAATTTAAAGTGGTTTTAAAAAATTCGACGGCGAATAGCCTGAGCGATGGCAAAAGGGATCTCCTTTTTTTTTTACAAAATTTACGCCAGCTTCAAAATGGAGCAAGGCGATTTGATGAAGACTCGCACGATAAATATTTATTTCATCGATCCTCTAATGTTCTAAACACTCTCTAGATTTTTTTTATTCCGGTTTAGCGGAAAATATTTTAAATTTTAAAATTATTTTTTTCGTTATCTATTAATAAATAAAATTATTTTACTATAGCGTTTCATATCAAACCACATAAAATCTTTGAAAAGATTGATTGAGCAAAGCTATTGTCCCTCCAGATGTAATCCTACCGTAATCCAAGAGCCGGAGGATTGAAATACGGCGTTAAATGCGAGGTGATAAGGCCTTAACGAAATGCGATTTCCGAGATGGCCGCGGGATATATTTATATAAAAACAGCACGCGAAAGAGAACATAAGGGGAACACACGTGTTATACGAGGCCTTATTATTCCAGAGCTCTCGGAAGTTCCACGATGGTGTCCCCGGGCGCGGGAGGGTTGCGTTCGAAAAAGAGGGACGCCCAGTCCAATCTGTATGCTTCTCTATCGATGCTTTGTACGCCGGCAGTGTGGAGGTGGACATACAGATACACGAGCGCCGTCGCGAGGGGCAGGGGTCTACGAATCGATAAAAACGCATCCCAGGCAGGCGCCAGCCAGAAGAGGACCGCGCGGATGGAAAAATGCGAGCGGGGTTAATGCGCTGATCATGTCATATCGAGGTGCTGGCTAAACAAATACCTGCCCGCGCGGACGAAAATGTACGACTGTGTCGTAGCTGCTGTTGTTCGATTCTCCTGCGATCCAGCTCGTCCCTTCCGAAAGTTTCATATGTTCCATATACGTACATACATACATGCATACCTACACGTACATACATATATGTACACACATACATACATGCGTACATATACATACATGCATACATACATGCATATATACTATGTGTGTATGCACGCACACATATATTACATTTTCTGCTCGTCCTTTTCCATAAGATGCGCGTCGACGTGTCAAAACTGTGTTAAACCGCCGAAGATGGACGCGACTCACGCGAGAAATTCAACAAGTTGACTGACCAATTGCATCGGAATGGCAAATATTTTAATTACTTTTCTCCGTGTCAGTAATATGCGTGTCTTTTCGAACTACGTTTCAAATAGCATACATATTTCATTACATGCAAGATCTATCCCTGAATCTAAGGTGGAAAGATTACACAATATATCGAAATATAATATATAATTCTTATATATAATTCTTTTATTATGTATTTTTTCATCTATATTAAATTTTGTAAATACATTGCACATTAATCCGAATATTGACAAGATTTTTTTTTAAATGTGTCAATTATAAGCACACTTAATAAAAATTAAACGAATTATTAATTTGTACGGAAAACATAGATATATCGATCTCTCAATCAAGATTTGAGTTTATTCATGTGGAGATTTCGGAGATGATTCGTCGGTTAAAAAGTTATTCCTCTTTCTGTCACACGGAGATTTCGCAAAGGTTCCTTTTATATATAATAATATTTCCAATTCGATCTGAGGTGCTCCCCGTCCTTCCTCTCTCTCCACACCCTCGCATGCAACACCCTCCCCCTCCCCCCGATATATGCACCCGGCGATGCTGGTGCTTGCACTCAACCGCGCGCCCTCTCACCACCGTCTCGCGTGCATCCCCACCCCCAAAGCCGGGGGTGGCACGTCGCTCACTACGTCATCTGTCCCCTCGACCAATCGACGGGCGGCGCGCATTTTTTCCCCGCGTTGAAAAAAAAGTAGGAATGAGCGAAAGAGATAGAGAAGCACAAGAGAGCGCACGAGGAAGACGAGAGAAGAGAACTGGAGAACGCGCGTCGGAAAGAGACGCCAACGGCGAAGGGCAGGCCGCGAGGGGAGGAGGGAGAGAGAGAGCGGTTCGGCATTACCCCCGAAGCCCGTTGCGGACCAATCGCCATACGTAAAGAGGCATTTTTTATGGGCGCCGTTCGGTCGGCCGGTTTGTGTGATAAAAATTGACCTAAGTCCTCTTTTTTTTTTCGAAAGAGCACGAGCGAGGGAGAGGCAATGACAGCGAGAAAGAGCCAGAAACGTAGCGCGCTGAACAAGGGACAAGGAGAAAACCGAAGAGAAAGAGAGAGAGAGAGAGAGGGGCAGCTCGCGCTGCGCACCGGCTATAACTGCCTAACATTAAAAAAGATGGGCTGTGTACGGGGTGGCGGTGGCTGGACGGACGGACGCGCGAGAGAGCAGGACAGGAAGGGGTTGGAGGACGTGGCGGAGGAGGTGGCGGTGCTGAGAGAGGCTGAAGGGCGGCGGGGCAACGGGTCGTCGGGTTGCGAACGACGAGCATGGAGAGATACAACCGCGTTGCACGTATGTGTCGCTCGAGGGGGTGAGAAACGCCACGAGGAGGCATGCGGGATGGCGCGGGGACGCATCGGGGGTGGATCGGAGGTTTGGGCAGCTCTCACGTGCGGATAGAGGGGGCGCAAAATAATGCGCATAAAATGTAGCGTATTTATCATGGAGATAAAATGATGTGCTCGACTTTCAGGCGACCGACGCTGTTGGCATGCGAGTACAGTCCGTCGCGAAAATCGACGGCTTACTAAACGTGGTTTCCGCGTGGAAGGGGGAAGAGATGGAAAACGTTTCCAAGAGAGTCAATGTCGTGATAATCGGTGCGTCTCGATAACTTGTCTCCAACTGTTTCTGTTTGACGGAGGCGAAAAGATATACAGCTGTACTTTTCGGAGTAGAAAAAACAGATGTATTTTTTTAATTATGCCGTATTTATTTATTTTAAAAATTAAATTGTATTTTATAAAAGTATATAAATAACAAAATGCACACTTTTATACAAATTACATAATAATAGATAATAATAGATAAAAATTGTTACGTTGACATACAGCATCTTTGCGTCAAAGCGTGATATCTTTTATAGAGGGATGTATCTCTATAATAATTATACAAAAATTGAAAATAAAATAAAATTTGTGTCAAATTAAAAAAATTTAAATAACCTATTGTCAATATAACTCATACATAATATAGTCGATAAAAAGTTATGACATTATTATTAAGATATTATTAAGATATCATTAAGACATCAAACGATGCGATATATTTGCAATAAAGTCATCGAAAGAACATCAAATGATAATTCGCAGAAAAGTAGCAGTCGGCCGAATGAAATTCATTGACGATAAAGTGCATTATAAACTCCGGAACACGAGCCGATAATATTCCATTCGCGGTATTCAAAATTCATTGGCACTATTACCGGGGCGATATCGCGGAAAAAATAATATTTTCGCCTTCCATCCGACGGAAACCCCGAAAGGATTTTCAAATTACATTTACTGCGAGGCTTCGATAATATTCGCCCGCTTTAGGACCGCGTAATTACGCGAGCACCCCCTCCCCCACCCTTCAGGAAGACCCTTCGTAGCCTGAGTCGTACATCGAATCAGCATGCTGTCACTCGTAAATTCGTTCGGACGAAGATTTCGCTTCGCCGAGTAACCCTAAAATATATCGTGATCCTTGAATATGGGTGACGCAAGCAAGAGAAGGAAGTGGCAAGTCGTGGCGGAACGCGATCGAGAAAACGGCCGGCAGCGGCTGCGCGATCCGTACGCAAAGCGGTAAATGGATCGCAAATTGCCAATAAAATTATGAAATCGCGTCGAAAGGAAATTGGCATGAATGCCGTTCGAATCTTTCAATTTCACGACCCCATTCACGCTCTTGCCACACTGCGTCCGATATATTAGAAGTGGCACCGTCTTCTCCATTCATATCCGTCGAATTCCCATAGGGGAGATCGAATGTAAACAATATATACAGATATCATAAATTTTATTTAAATTGTTTTCTTAAAGTATAAGATAATATTCGAATCATCGGGAAATGTTTCAATAGTTTGCACTTCGCTTGAATTAATCTCGATTTACCATTATATATGATTTCATCACATATGATATAGTTCATAATTTTAATCAAATAAAATTCATATGAATAGCATAGATTTTTTTCTTATTAGAAAAAAATCTGCGGTAAAATTAAACGCGTCATGGATATATATATACACTTGGCGCAAATTCTATTCAGCGTAATGAAACGATCGACGTTGCTGCTTCTTACGGCCGCCGAACATGAGAGAATACAGCGGCCATCCTCTCCATCCCTATACACCATAGAAAGGACCTCATCAATTTCCCGTTTCCATGCGGAGGGACAAAAAATAAACTTAATATGATCCCGACTATATGAAGATGCGCCGGAGCGACGCAGCATCCTCCATCCTTTGTTTTAAGCGAGGGTCGTTTGTGGTTCTCTCAGTGTGTGTCCTGGATAGTGCCACATATACACAGACACGCGTACACGTACATACACATACACGCAAGACTGGGGTAACAGTCCCGTGTGTCCACCCCTCGTAATTCTATCAGAAGCCAATCACGTCCGGCAGAGGGTGGCCTTATCTGTGCATGCGGAAAATCGTTGAGGCGGAAACGCCGATTCCAAGCCCGGCATCTTATGAAAATATTGTTTCGTTCATGCGCAAACCCCGAGACGATGGGTTTCTTTGACTTTGAGTGCGCGAATATCGGGGAGACTCGAGTACTCTCTCATGTTCGACGTTTCTACGAAGTTTACGGTCCAATTTAGACCAAAGACAATATTATTCAGAACGAGCAAAGATCATCATATACGTATGTCTTATTGTAATGAAGTAATTTTGCTTCACTGTAGACATAGATAATATGTGAAGCTATAGATATCCGCCTATCATTGCACAACATTTTGCACAGAATGCAGTGTGAAGCGATGCATGCGTTTTTGTATGCGTGTGTGTGTGTGTGTGTGTGTGTGTGTGTGTGTGTGTGTGTGTGTGTGTGTGTGTGTGTGTGTGTGTGTATGTTATAATCCTAAAGTAACATGTATTATCTTCAGCAATTCATATATTTGCCGAATATATAATATTTTATTATTATTGTTGTTATTATTATTATTATTATTATTATTATTATTATTATTATTATTATTATTATTATTATTATTATTATTATTATCATTATTATCATTATTATTATTATGATATTATTGATTGCTGTAAAGTAATTTTGCAAACTAATTTTATAACGAGAATTTTAAATCAGAATAAAACACAAGTCAAAGTTACATCCCCGATGCACTGAGCCACATTTTTCTGGACGTCTTCGTCTAATGTGAGAAAATTCGTCGGATACGTTTCACCGCGAACACAAGCGGGAAAAAGTAGCTTAACCGGCTTTAAATTCACGGTATCTTTCGCCGACGAGAAAGGTCCACTTACAAAACAACGTCCCGTAAATCCGGTCTGTAGTTGCATTATCTTTCGCGGAAAAGGAGGCAAACATTGCACGCGTCGGCGAAAGCTTTTCATTTCCGTAATATTTTAAAGTTATCGTGTCCGCCTCGGCAAATTTATGCCCCAATAAAGTTTTTCGACCTTTTCGTACGGCAACAGCGTGAACGCGGAAAGAACAGCTAGCTAGCAGATAAATGGTTCCGCGCGAATTACGTTAACGATTCGTGTCGACTGTTTCGGAAGCATCGGACACCGCGTGGCGACAGACATCACTTTAAATTTGTTTCATCAATCTTTAAGTGACACATTGCATACATCTAATAAATGGAAATATAATCTTAGCTTTATACTACCCTCAAATAGATTGTTCGTAATGTATTCTGAATATTTATACAACGTATCGAGTAAAATTTTAATCATTTCCCAACTACAAATTTCTTCCATCTCGATAAATTTGATATCGATTTGTGATTTGACGTAGATGAAAATATAGAGATGCTATTTATAATAGGTATACATATCATTAAATATAAATACAAATTTATTGTACTATTTTTTGTCTAAATATACTGTTGAAATTTTATGAATTTTTACATACAGTGTAAAAATTTTTATTGCACTCTTAAATATCAGCAACCTATCGAAGAATTGTCCAATTTTGTCGACTGTAATTCGGAATTGTGTCACGTGCTCATACTTTGTCATCATCCAACGTATATATGGATCAATTTGATCGTATAAATTTTCATGTCACCGCGATACGCTCGATCTGTTATCGGAATCAAGAAATTATAACGCTCGAATCAATTGCGCGTCGATGTACTGAAATTGTAACTTTTTAAGGGTTCGATATGTACTTTGTCTTTACAACACTGTTTCCTCTGTCTTCAACGATATGATTTACAATTAGCTGGAGAAAGAGAGAGACGATCACCATCGTATACATCAGGCATTTTTACAAACATCGGTTAATACAATAATTAGTCATCGATAAAACAATCACGTTTATTGCAGAGTTTATGGCCCGAGAGAGAGTAAGAGAGAGTGCTGTTTAGAAATTCAAGTACGCCCCTCTGTCCGCCATCCAGCGCACTCGAGCACAGCGAAAATCGCGAAATCTGGGAACAAAAGTACGTTCTGGTAAGAAGAGGGTATAATATGGATCTCCATTTGAAATAAGCTCTCCCCCTCGTCCGCCTCCTAGCACCCCCGTGTACCTAGTTTGTTGCGTTTGAATATTCAACGCAAGTTTTTTTTATTAGCTTGCCGGCCCTCTCTCCTTGCCTACAGCTCGGCAACAGACATCTTTATTCATTGCCTTTCCAAAGATATAATTGAGTAATTATTTATAATATATCTAGAATATGCATGCTTCACTTCTCCGACAGAATATATTACTGCTTACTGCCCCTAAACGTAACCTCTTGTTACCGTTTGGATTTCTAGCTTGCAGGTTGCTTTGCTGGTTCTCAACTTGGCGATTTTAACGCGCGACTATCTTTCCGCCGATTATAAACGTGTATGATTTATATTTAACGATTATATAAAAGATGTAATGTAATCAACACAGAATTGATGTTACCAATATTAATATATCCAAACTTTTCGTAAATTTAAAGAAATAATTTCTTTGCGCGCGCACGCGCGCGAGAAATAAAGATATGATGATAGAAAGATAAAACGATAAACGGAAGTAACACATACACGTACGAAAAATATAACTTATAATTCATATCCAAAAAGATATATATATAAATTGAGAAAACGTATTAATAATAAAGATCAAATGCACTTAGATTAATATCACGTTTTAATATTCGCGAGACTTAAAGTAAAGTAATTAAAATATATAGCATTAAGCGTGGAAATTATTTTCATAACCCGTCTGAGAAGTACCTGCTTATGATTACCTCACTACTTACCGAGAAACTTACCTTGCTAGATTGCAAACTGCGCGCGAAACCCTACGGAGCGGGAAGCCATAATTTCGCATTAAGCGGTAATCACAATCTGGGGTAAGTAATCGATATATTAGTCGTCCGTTAATTAACGTCCTTGTGATCGCGCGATATAGAGCAGCTGGCCTGTCGGTGAATAGATTTACGAGCTCACCTATAGTAGAAATCAGCGCGGAAGCGTATCCTTTTCGGGTCACCCGCTCTCTGAGATAACTGGTTTGCAAGAGAGGAGAAAGGCTTTATTCTCGCGCGACGCGAGGAGAACTAAAAGACCTACGGTTGCTCAGTTGTAAGCGTGGAACAATTAATAATAATTCCAGGATTAATGCTAATTACATGCTAGCTCGGATATAATAATGTTCGCGGATTGCGGTGTCGTTAGTCAACGCGAAAAAATCGCGCATCAATGCGCTTGATTATTAAGGTACGCCGCGATTGATTACATCGAGAGCGGTTTACTTATGCTCATCGGTCTCTCTTTCTTCCCCGAAACTTCGTACCTTTTTTTTTAATTGTTCACGACGATATAATGTTACTTAGTTCGCGTCGCGAAGTAATGTTATCTATCGATCTTCATGAAGTGGTAAGATAGTGAGACTGTCACGGTGATTGAGAGCCGCTTTAATTCCCCGTAAATCAGAGCTCCGCTGATTAAAGACAAAAGATGAAGGGAATAGTGGGGAAAGCGCGTAAAATGCGGCATGAGAAAGATAGAGAAAAGGAGGTGCTGAAAGCGCCGGTGTCTGTATTTGCCGAGAGTATAGGCTTCGCTTCATATTTGTAAGAAATTATGGAGAGTCTGTCGCGTGTCTACTCGCAGTTAAATCGACCAGCTTGACCTAACCCACCCGGCTGTATATATTTGCCTTCTTCTCTCTTCTATCTTTATCTTCTTTTCACTTTATTTCTCGGAATCTTTTTGACAAGCTTTATAGTTTCAAATAAAATTTTAAATAACGCTATCTCGTGTAAAATCATAATTTAAATGGCTAAAAGAAATATCAGATTTATAATTAGTTAAATAAATTATTTAAATTTTGCGAGCAAAATTGCTTCGCTTCTCAAAACTTGAAATATATACGCAACAATATTAACATGTATCAACAATTTTTTTCGGTTTTTGAAATATACAAATAACGCGATCGAACGATGGTAATTCACGAGAGTGAAGCGCGCTCGTCTCTCTCAGAAAGAGAGAATGTAAGAGGATTGCTCGGAATGGCAACTTGCCGAAAATGGCGTTGGGACTATATCCCAGCAATTACCATTACGTACCTAAAGTCGGTCCGGTTGTTGGATAGCATAATGCTGTATTTAATGGGCGGCACTGCAAGCCGTGTGTGACACGATATACGAGGCCGAGTCAACATATATCCTGTCAGATTTTTAAAATGCCCTGATTTACAATGACCATTGTGCTGTCCGCTGCATATCTATTGTCGCGCCCTTGCAACAGCTATCCGGATATACTTCTGTCTATCTTCGCGCGAGTAGCTCCATTTCCACGCCTGCATCTTGCGTCCAAGGATCCTCCGACTGCATCGCGTGTCCCGAGCATACATTTTCAAAGAAGGCTTAACGATCAAGCGCGTCCCGGATCATCGATCGAATGAAATCATGTGAGCTGCGGTGAGTTAAATGCCTAGTACCTGCTCCAGTTGAAAAAGTGATAATTGGTAGTGTCGTTTATATCATTTAAACAACTTCGATGATTAAATATAGGATCAATCGGAAAGATTCGAATTGATTAAAAGCTATTCGAGATTAATCGATAGAGGATAATCGAATGAAATAAAAAACGACTGTCTCAATAGTCGGTGAAGGGGAAATACTTCACTCTGCGACTGTGAAAACTGAATAATCCTCTTGGAAGATGCTATCTTAATTGGTTAAATTGTTGCAAAGAGAATATACGCTTACGTCGTAACTATCCAAGGAATTGTATAAAGTGTCGTACGAATAATAATGACGCCCTTGAGCGAAACGTCGAGCCCTTAAAGATAAAAATGTACGAGGTACATTCGGTCGCTTTCACGGTCAATATAATTGGCTGATTTTACTTCTTCAAGTCACGCATGCATACTGGCGAAAGAGATAAGTTAATGAAATCGCGCCTGTTTTATGAGCACGATTGTTATGCGTATTCGTGTAATACAGAATATAGGGTGAATTGTGATTAACCGATTCTCAACGGATCAGCGGTTTTAATTAAGTTATCGATTTATTTTCAGCATTGTCTCTCCCATAAAGTGCAATTTTTTTGCCTGCTGCGTAAGCAAGCGTTTATATGCGACTCGTCACGTTCGACTGAAAATTTTGGCATTTACATCGTCGAGAAACGAATATTGATAGGAAATCGGCGAAATTAGACTTATAAATGTATCATGGTCTTATAAAAAATACATAGGATATGGAAGAGAGTAGGCGACTTGAATAATGACAAGCTATTTCGTGAATAAATCTCATAAGATATTTTTACAACGATCAACGTAACGAAGTATAAATTCGTTGAAGAAACTAACCGTTTAGAATAAATATACATGAGGAGGAGCAAATTTGAAATTGCACAGGCCGTTATGCGGTTCATTTTTTTTAAACAGGCCCACTTAAAATTTAGCGGGACGCTTGTGGTGCAAACGGTCGGTATGTTTTATTAAATTTTATTGTTCCTACCGCGCGTCTCTTGAATATTTCAGACGTGCGATATTTACTCGGCAGGCAGCCAGCAAGAATTCTCTTGAATCGTGTAGAACTTGGAAGTTAGCACATTTTAGCGTCACCGTTGTCATAAATTCTGCTAAGTCGAACTTTGATGCCGAGTTCAAGGTAAACCCGGTGCGGTAGCTGCTGGAGAAACGTCTAGAGTGAAGCGGAGAGGAAGGCGAGCCAGCCTGGCTGATTGTAAGTTATATGCGACGTGCTTGCTTTATATCTCCAGCGCAACTTTCCGCTCTCGTAAAGCTGCTTCGCTCTCTTCTCTTTGCATTCACTGCCTCCGAAAGTGTATCGTCCTTTTAAGTCGAATACGTATGCGATTTTTAACCTCGCAGATTACTCAACTCTCTTTAGCTGATTCCACGCTTCGTTATGGTCAAAAATTGTGCATAATTTTTATTAAGATAACAAAATAAAACTTTATATTTATGTAATATTGAAAAACGATAAGCGAGCAATCTCCTACATTTATTAAAAATTAATTGAATAAAAGATTTTAATATTATTTTTTTTAATATAAACATCCTCACTTTATTTAAATTTGCAACACAATAAGAACGCGAATACGATTTATTATTGAAAATGCATATATTATATATGGATTGTGAAATCGGACAGGAAATATTAGACGCATGAAGATATTCGAAACTATCAGAATCGAAGCTAGTGAAGTACTTTTCGACCGTTGAAGAAGGGACAAGTAGTTGAACGTGTTATTCTTCGGATGACCTGAGACGCTTCCTTATACAAACGAAGCGAAGTTGGGCGCGGCATCATCCAGATCTCGGGTCGCTGGCTGATGGCCATAATCTGAGCAGGCCGGTGGGGTCGGAGGCACGGAGAGTCTGGGGTTAACTTATAATAACAGAAGTTGCTCGAGAGTTCAGTGACTGGACAGTACCTGGAAGCTCGGACAGCTACGACAGAGATGAGGGATGGGTCGTCGCCAAGTGTCCGGCCAACAGAATGTGAGCTATAGCACCAGTACAAGACGTGAGACCTGGTCTCACGTGACCACCGACAAACTAACCGTGGCGTATGCTGCGCAAACAGTGTCGAACTTTGGTGCAAATCGCGAATTTAGAACTTTGATATGTCTTGGTGATACTGCTGTAAATTGGCCGGCACGACGGAACGAATTTCTTCCCCGTGGATACATCTCAGAATTCGTCCCAATTTGCAGGCTAATACATTTTATTCGTCGATCGTATTGGAACGAGTTAAATTTCAGAAGAGTAACTTTATACCCGATCTCTCGATTCTATCTGGAGCTTGTTTCTCGACCTCGAAACGTTTTCCATCGTTTTCCTTCGTGTAAGAATTAATCGAGATTGATTCTGACTCCTTAATGAACGTAACCAAGCTTATCAGTCTGCGCCAGTTACCGGCAATTACTTCTATTTTCGAACTCGCGCATAGTTTCTTCATTCTCGTTCCAGATCTTGAATTTATATGCGACTTCTATCTCAACCGCGTTTCTCTTATATTAGCGAATCCGTCCCGTTTATTTATGACTTTTTAACTCATATTTATCTGAGCGCAAAACGGAAATAGCGTACGTAATAGCGAAATTAAGCTGGCATGCCTAAGTCACAGTCGTGTAGAATATTTCGAGAGGTAATGTCCGCCTCGGGCTGCGTCGATCGCGTTGTCGATATCTCGCAGCGGTGGGCACTCGTTAGAAAATATCGAATCGGTGTACGCCTTATGAGGAGAGTAGCTGAATGATAGCTTTCATAAAGTATGATCAGTAAATAATTAACATTCGTGTTACGCGCGGCCCACGCGCTATTGCGTTACGAAGGCGACGCCAAGACTAAATGCCTGACTCGGACAATTTGCCCGAGGGCTGTGTGTTACCTCGTTAAATGATAATCAAAGGCTTAGAAACACTCATGTTCTCGTACTCTCGTACTTGTTCGAGACCGATAAGCGCTTACTTGCCGTTCAAGAAGACGTGTAAAGAAACCGCGCAGTTTTGTGCATCTTTGATAAACGTATCCGTATTCCTAACGATTGGATTAAAAAATAATATTCCGCAGATTTTAAGATCCGCGTACTTTAAGATTAAATTTAAATCTCGACAGCGGCACTTTATTATATCGGTCCAGAATGATGCTGCCTCGCCCTCGATCGCAAATTCGACACACCTGTTTAATCAAGCATTAAATAGAAGTCCGCGTAAAATAGTTTCTCTTTTTCTCAATCGAAGCGAAGATCACGAGTTATTATACGCGGCCGGCTCACTCATTACCAGTGAGTAAGTCCGGCGAATTAACGAGGGTTATTAACTTTTGCTCAGCGAGGTCATACCTTTTCCCGCGATCGGTATCGGTACGTATCAATTACAGGACGAATATTAATGAGTTCTCAAGGATCGCCGCGCGCGTAACTCGCTACCGCGGTGCATGACGAGAAAGGGACGGGGCCGTGTGCGGTATCTGCGAGTATTTGACGAGGGATCTGGAGTGTCGAGCCGGGCCGAAGAAGAGAGAGACGAGGGAGAAAGGAAGAGGAAGATGGTGAACGTGAGCAAGAGAGAAAAAAAAGCAAGAAGTTGATTGAATTTTACCGCTGCGCTGTGTGTTACCCCTACACGTGTACAAGTGCACGCGCGCGCGCGCGCGTGTGTGTGTGTGTGTGTGTGTGTGTGTGTGTGTGTGTGCGCGATTCGCGGGACACGTGTGTATTTACAATCGGCTGCAGATACTTACGGCGCCACTTTCGATGTGACGGTGTTATAAATGGGAATTGAATCGAGCCGCAGTCCACGCCTTCCCAAGGTTATCGCCCGGCTGAAATCTATAGCCCAGATACAATCTAGTAGACACGCTCCGTAAATTCAATTACGCATTAACAAAAATCGCCGCTTATATACCCCGGAGGAGAGGACGACGATGACGGAGTTCGCGATACGAATGGATGGATGAAGGGGAGGGAAAAGGGGGGCGAAAGGAAGAGAGAAGAACGCGGGAGGTGGAGAGGCAGCGGGATAAATTATCGCTCGTAAGATAAATGGTGATGCGATATTAATTTCGATTTTCATGCCGGGGACTTATTAACGCGATTTCGCGCGACCGTAACCCGTTCTCGCGGTTCCGGACTTGAGGTTCCCGCGGATCAAAGTCCGCGTCAAAGTCTTTTACAGCCGTACGTTTATGAAAGTTAGTGGTGCGCTTTCGTGCACCGTTCATTGGGGAGAGAATCTCCTCCGCATCTTTCGCTATAACTTTGTATTAACGCGAAGTGGACCGCGCTATTATGCATTATTTGAATGCGGCATAATGAAGTGCCTCCTGGCATTTTATCGTGCCCTTTCAGTCTGATCCTGCGCATCATTTGGTACGCAGCTGGGTAATCATCCGCCCGGCATGATAGGACTGAGGCTACTGGGCGTGGATAAATCTGTAAGCTCAATAAGGGTAACTGTGATTAAGTGCTTTCGAGGCTGTACGAGACTCCTCGCGGCGGCAGCGACGACAAAGATTTATGTCGCTTCCGTGGAAACGCGGTGCCGCGGGGGCCGATGATTCGCGAAAAGCGACGTACCCCCCGACGTCTCGCCAGCAACACGCAGATGAGCCCCCCTCTCTCTCTCTCTCATCGAAATTGAAGCTTATAAAATCAACTAAAAATATATAAATAAATAAGCAAATTATATAAAAAGAAATTAACATACACAAAAGCGTTCTCATGCAACTGCCAAGGTAGAGAATAAACTTAGATCGTCTAGCAATGATAGTAAAAAAAAGAAAAGCGTGAGCAACGAACGCAATGTTGCAGAAAGAATCAGGCGCGTCATTAAGACTGCGATTAAAAATGGTCGCGTAATAAAATCCCGCATTAATATAACGAATGCGAGGTCGTAGCTCATCCCCCATCGCCGCGACTTGTCACGGCATTTATATCGCGGTGAGCAATTGGGAACCCGTCCAAATTAAGCGTTTCAATGGTATACGAAGAAGGTCGCGCTTGCTCCGCATAATTAGCACGTCGGAGGGCTACGTTTCTTTGTACATGTGACTGCTACGGCGCTCGATTCTCTGTCTGCAGAACTTTCTCCCTCTGCCCTCTTCCCTCTCCTCCACCTCTCTCTTTCTCTCTCTCTCTCCCCCCCCTCTCTCTCTATTTCAAGGGATACCATTACGTGCCGATGAAATTACTAGCACGGAAGGCGCACTCACAGTAATAAATCATGTTTAATCGCGTAATACGAAAACTACAGCCAGCTGTCCTGTGATCGCGTTCAAGGAGCATTCCTTGAACAACTCGTTTCGCGCTTATTAACAAATATATAGCTGATGAGAGCAGATTAATATTCTGATTATTAATCCTCGAAAACGTCGTCCCGACGGCGCCTGAAATGAGGTTCCATCCGAAATGATGGAATTATATTATTGATATTGCGTCGCTTGTTCTAAAATAATATCGTCATTATATATGTGGGTATTTTAATATATCGCATTCATTTGACATTAATAGATTTTTTCGATTAACATGCATGTGTAAAACTTTGACTTTTAAACTCTCTCTGTGTCATTTAATTATAAAATATTATCAAAAATTAAACAATTCAACTGCTTGCTGATGCAAGTCTTTATATAATTCTCGTTTAATTATCAAGAATATGACTATTTCTTACAAGTTAATTTAAACGAAAAAAAGCAAGGCTGCTACGTCACTCAAAGCTCATTTTAGCCTCGCCAAGGAGAAACGGATGGCAAACGAGTAACACTGTGCTGAATACTGAATTCGTATCGACTACTTTGTGGCTGATTATTCGCTCGAATCCGCCGGTCAGCGCGATGCTGTCCGCTCATAAACGTCAAATTTAGCCTGACAAAAACGAAGGCAATTAAAAGCGCGTCTTGATTACTCCGCGATGCGGTCTAATATAACAAAGAAAAAAAAACACTTCACAACGCGTACGCAGCCCCGAGCGGAGAGGAATTCTGCAACTTAGACGAGCGCAGACAGCACACACTCGACATCGTCGCGCAACAATATACGATAATGAAGAATTATCGCCGCATAAGACTCCCGATGGAATAGGCGTTGGACTACTCGTTAGCGGACCGGGATCGTAAAAATCATCGCGGTTGTACACAGGACGAATCCCCGGTATACACCGAGGGTTGCCAATCGGGCCTTGATGTCGGACCGCGGAGACGACAAACTTGCGAGGGTTCAAAAAGACGTGCCAAGGTCCGCTTCGAGCTGTTCAAAATACGCTCCTTTTGTTCACCACTACCGTCTTTCAGCAATCCTTCGAACTGCCGACGCACCCATGCCTCCTTCGTAAATCAATTTGAACTTGTTTATTATCGCGATCATCCGACAACAGCTAAATCTTTTAGTCGTCCTTATTGAGGATTTTTATGCGGAATATCGTGCTAGGAGTGGAATTAATGGAACAAACAACCGGAATCGAAAAATTCTACAAAATTCGTGAAAATTCTTAAAGAGATATAAATTAATATAAAATATAAATTTAAGTAACATGGACGACGAATAGAGGTAATCGACTATCTCGAACTTCTTTGAAATGAAATTTAATTTTCTTTTCCCATAGGATTCATTTCTGTTTTATTTTATTCGCTTTTCAATAGAAAGATAAGATATGTCTCGCGACCGTTAGCCTAATTTGACTAATGACCGGAGCAATCGTCGTGCACGGGGAAAAAATCCGGGTGTAGCTAAATTACGCACCCGCAAAGTGTCATCAACCGGCCGTGCGAGTTGCCCGCGCTCATTTTCAGAGAGCATCGTCAGTCTTTTAGTCTTGCGTGCCACCGTTCGAAGAGCACCAACAACGGTAGCGAACTGGCTTTAGGGGAAGCTGCAGAGGGTCCAGGATGAACGACGCGACGGCAATGGATAGCAGCAGCGACCACATACGTATTAGGGGCAATATTTTAGCGGTACTTTTAATTTCGCTGTGATCGTAAACATTTCGACGCATACGCGCGTGAGGGAGGGGTGGCAGCCAAGGAAACGGAACGGACGACCCGAGAGAGCTGTATATTTGCATATTTTAATGAGGTACCGGGCTTATAGTGCCGCGGGAGCTGCCGAGAGACGCGCCGAGGACGGCAGCAGGTAACCCTCTGGTAGGTTTCGCTCAGACCCAAATGCCGATGATAATGTGACGCGCGAGCCTAATGCGTTCTTGCGAAAACGCAATGTGGCGGTCGCATATCAATTGGCTCCCGACACAATATACAGATATACCTATATCGTTGTATTTCTTTGACGGACTTGGCCTCTTCTCTTCAAGATCGATACATGTTTCGTTTTAGGATCTATATTAATTTTCTTGTAATCTCTTGTAATTGATTCCGTTACAGTAGCAGGATTATATTAATTGCGAATTCTTATCTCGAAGAAATTATGACAAATTTTGACTTATTAAAAAATAATATAAATATTGTTAATTATGTAAGTGATGAGAACGGAACAAAGAAAAAAGTACTCGTGTCGTCTGCAAGCCTGTTGCCAGTAACCACGGAAGTCAAATCCAAATTACGTTCAAAGAGACGTTGGTTTCTTTTATTTTATTTGAAAATTTGCGACGGTCCGTTCCATTTCTCCTCCTCGTGTGAAAATCCTGTGAAATCCGTGAGAACCGGTCCGACATTCGCTCATTATTCCCGCTCCCATCGAAGCCGCAACCATCGGCCGATCTCTTTTACCGGAGATGAACTCAAGAACAACTCGATTCGCGCCGATCTGTCCTTTCCTTTTGCAATGTATACCGGACACGACCGCTCGAGCAGCCCAGGCCGAAAGGCGTTAATTATAATTAGCAGAGGCGAGATTAGTAATTAACACTTGGGGGTAATCGCGAACGTTGCGTGAAGGTGCGCGGACGTACGGACATGGACAAAGAGTGGGGAGGGAGGAGGGTATGTATACGAGCCTGCGGCCGAGCTTGTGTCCGTGATCGTCACGTGAATGTGTGTACGTGGATAATAACGGCCGGCCTGGTCCAGCGAAGCTGCGAGGAACGCAGGCGAGGCAAGTCGCCCGATTTATAACGCAGATAATAATTGCGGGCCGAACTTAATATTCATGAGCCAATCAGATTTGCGTTCCGAGTCGACAGGACACTGCGGAGAGAGTCTTCGCTCTTTCCAGAGATTCATTGTACCGCGTGAATTCGGCAATTCGACGAAGGATCCCTCTCGCATTTTTTTTCTCGCAAATCGTATCTCGAAATTTCTTTCAGAATTCGTAAATATTTAAAAAAAATTCGTAAATATTTAAAAAAAATATTCAATTCTTTCAATTCACAGAGAAAATAGATTTTCCTAATTTGACGTATAAATTTGTTAACGCAAACGAAATGCATAATGAAGATATTTTATACAAATAGCCCAAAACTATAATTGTCCTTTTAATTTTCCTTTTAAAATCTTGCGAGAGGTTTCCAAATACATATAATCATATGTGACTAATCCTCAAACATTTTATCCCGACGTAGCGCTATAAAATTAAAATATCTTAACAGGCGAAAATAAACATTTCTTGCATAGAAAGGATATTCTCTCTTTGATCGAGTTAAACGAGTCAAAGCTAATGCTACGGGCCTTGCAACGCTAACGTCACTTAAACGATGGAGTCGCAGCAGCCAGGCGAATCGCCGGGTCAGAGAGCCGCCTAAAACGGTTATTATGTCGGCCGATTGCGTTCGCAGCCCCGGTAATATTAACGTCAATTCGAACGTAAGAGGGTGGCCATCGACGCGCTGTTTCCTACTGATGAGTCACTTTGACTGAGCGCCTACCAGTGGTGATGGACACTAGTAGATAGTCATTGCGCGCATCCGCGAATTACGGTCGGATCGGTCGATGCACAAATCGAAAGATCGATGAGACTATCTTTGACGTATTTAATTTTATTAATAATATTATTTTGAGTATTATTTAGTCCCCTTCTTAGAATACTTTTCATTAAAATATTTATATTAATTAATAAACAAAATAGTTGCTGGCTATTTCTCATAATACATAATACATTTAATCGTGATAAAAATAATATTTCTTATATTAAAATTTTTGTTAATTAAAGATTAATGTACGCATTTCGTAATTTTTGACAGCACTTAAAAGTAAGTAAATATAATTTTAATTCGCGTCCGTACAGCAATTAATGACTTTTTTAAGTAGAATGTAAGAAGAAAATTAAAGTTCTAGTCGCCAAGATGTTGCTGTATATAATTATAAAAAATTTGCACATACGCGCGCATAAAATTATTACAGGTCAAGTTATGCGTGTTTTCTCGAGCGAAGATATGACGTAAGAGGACGTTACTGATTGACGTTAATTGTGCATAATTTGCCGCCTGGCCTTTGCTCGGACGATTTTAACAAAACGCGTACATTACGCATACGTCTTAAAGGTCGTTTCGGCTCGCATACGAATGAGCGGAGCAGACGATTCACTGGAGTTCACCACGTTCTCACTCGATGTTTTCGAAGTCTTATTCTTATCCAACGAAATTGTCTCTCGACGAGACGCACGAGGAATTTAGCAATCTTGTATCGTAGCTTCACAAGATACGCCGACCGATCATCTCTACATCGCTCGAGATGCGCGAAAAACAGAATCGCATTTAAATATAATTATCTCTTCTTTATTTGTTTCTTTTTTATTATCCATTTATGTCCTAACATATTTCTCGCCGTATATTATATTTGGTAAACGTTATTTTAAATAAAAACTGTTATTTTACGAGCGATAAAAACAGCCGAGCAAACGCGAAAGACAAGTAGGACGGGCAAATATATGACGCGCAATCGTCGGAAACGCGCTAGAGCGCGACGATCCTTTCGCCGGCAGAAAAAAATAGCCCGAGTTAAAATATTTAAAGACCCCGCGCGGTTTAAATACTTCCCCGTCACAGCGGAGGCATTAATAACTAGAACGAAGTGGTTGAATTATCCCTCTGCTCCGTGTTTACCTCGTCTCACCCCTCTCTTTCCGTCGCGCGCTCTCGACACGCCGAAAGCGCCGCGGAAAAAAGCGTCATTTGCAGAACGCGGATGACATTTTAATCGTGGGCGCGAGCGGTGCCCGGGCTCCTTCTCGTTGCTCGAAAAAAAATATGGCCACCGTTTTCAGCAAGGGGGGAAAGAGCGGTCGGGTGGTAGGACAGACGACGGGGGGTGAGGGGTAACAACAGGCCGCGGCGCTTCGAATTTTGACGGCCGCACGGACACGGCCGGCAGAACAGTTTGGCGGTCTGCGGGGTCGGCCGAAATGGCCGGAAGCCCCGGGTGTTTGTAAGTTTCGGCTAATAGAAAAAAATGACGAGGTGCCGGGGTACCTATCCCGTGTCCATTTCCAGCCATTATTTTTATTCCGGTGCGTTTTACCGGAATGGCCGCTCGGCCGAGCCGCCATCTATATACAGGCACGATGGTCTCTTTTTCTCTCTCTCTCTTGCTCTCTCTCTCTCTCCCTCTCTCGTCCTCCTCTCGCTCCCTCATTCTCCAAATCCACCCTCGCCCGACTCACTGCACTTACGCGACTCTGGTCCGCGCGCTTCCAATGCTTCTTCCTCTTTCTCTCTTTCCTTTTTTTTGACCCTTTTTACTCGTTCGCTCGCTCGCGGCCGTTCCACCACGGATTTACACACTTTTTTCGGCCGGCAACTGTCTGTCATTAGGCACAGCACGTGGATCGACGTACGAGCGAAGCCGCGATAGGAGGAATGGGGAGTGCAGGGCATGACAGCGAGTCGGGGGTGGAGACCGGTTGTGCCCGGGAAGCGCGTTTAACAAGGACAGATAGTGATTTAATTTTAAAAAATTGACGAAACGACGCTAGAAAGAGAGAGCTACGGGCCGTAGTGGGGCCCAACCGTTTCTCCCTTGCGATTGTGAACGCGGTTCTTGTACGTACGCATATGTATGCATATATGTATGTATGTATGCCAGAGGGCATTGATTAACTTTCGACAATGTCAAATCGTCGGCAACGCCGCCCTCGCCGAGGCGTTGCAACTGCGTTTTTTAACTCATTTGTCTGCATTTTCGGTTGTGCCCGATGGGGAGCGAACAGGAGGCAGGAAACCGGACTGCCGTAGCGACCTCACGACCGGTTCGAATAACACGGACAAATTACTACGACGCTACTGCATTCGAGTTGTGTCGAGGCTAAGCGATCGCCCTTGCATCGCGCGATTTCGGGCCAGGATAATGGCCGATGATTCTGCAGATTTCAGGAAGAGCGATGCTTTGGGCGGATCGTTCAATCGCACGACGACGTATACACATTTATACGATTTTTTTTCTCTAGATCCCTCGATTGTGCAATATTCCTGAAAAAAAGAGATAGTCCGAACAGAGATCGGTGCCCAACGATTTTAACATGTAATAATGTAGGGGGCGTAATTTTTATGAGTCTGAGAAAAGCAACAGAAGGGTGGTTGAAATGATTATACCGCTACATCGATGCGAGGAACAAACGATAATCTGTGTAGCATCGAGGTGCACGAAGAAAAGTGCCTCGTTTACGTAATAAATTATTACAGAATCGCTGGTGCGGCAGTATCGTTTTGAAAGCTTGTGACAGGGGGAATCTAAAAACCAGGAAGTTTTCGCGAAACGATGTATAGCAACGACTAATGAATTAACGCGCGTGCGGTGGGTTCGCTTTGAAAAAGACCAGCGGCAGCTTTCACGTTACTGCCAGCGGTACGAAAAAAGCACAATGTTGAATTATACGACGGCCAGAGGGCCGCCTCGCGGCGGCTTTTAATGCTAATTTAATTATTTAAGCTTTTTATAAGTCAATTAACAGACGCTTCGTGTTGCACCACTGTGGCTCGCATAAGCGCCCCGTACGGAAAGTTTTACCGCCCGAATTCGATGTCCATCCTCTCATTATATTAGCGATCCTCCCGGTGTAGTAGTTGACCGCGCGTATCTTTATTAACCATCACTATCGAGATTAATTATTAACGTGCTATCTCATCCGATCACATCAGCTTACATATTTATTACGTTGCATTATACATATATGTACTATCGCGGAATATCTATTAAAGATTAATCATTGTATCATGATTCTACAGATCCTTTAAAATCTCTCTGCGTTCTATATGTTGAAGTATATTTGAAACATCCCTTTCTCTTTTTTTCTACTACGCGTCTCATCATCCTATAACGTTTCACTTATAGAGCTGGTTTTCTCTCCTTCGAGCGCGCCATCACGCAAGAAACCCACGCACGACGCATTGCATTATAATAAGTTATTAAATCCAACTATAAGAGTGGCGCGCGGGAAGAGGTAAAGAAGCAATGGTTCGCAAGCGTTCGTTAGCGAAAGGCCAGTGGTGGAGCGGTACGTGTGGAGCGGCCGCGCCAGGGGAGAGGGGAAGGAGGGAGAGAGAGAGAGAGAGGAAGGGGGGTCCGAGGATGATTAAACCCCCCCGAGACGGTAATTTTTCATGTCCGATCATAAATTACCGGGCTGCACTGCCTCCGCATGCGAGAGACCAGTGTGTTACGAGTTACGAGAAAAATTTCAGCCGGTATTATAATTAGCTATGTTAATTATGCATTAATTTATTATCCAGAGCCGCGCGACGTTTTAATTATAATCTTGCCAGGGCCGCGGGGGCAGCTTGAAAAGTAGTTTGGTAGTTTCGAGCCGGCGCATTCGCCCTTCCATCTTACTTCTGGTCCTCCTTCGTCCGCCGCCGTCGTCGTCGTCATCGTCGTCGTCGTCGATGTCGACGTCGTCGTCATCTTTACTCCCGTCGTTTTTCGCTCCTTTTCTCTTCCCTCTTTCCTTTTTATTTTTTTCACGGCGACCGCGCACAAATAATTTCATTCCAAAGCACGGAGTTAATTAGGTTTCTTCGAGATCCAGTGCTGCTCCGCTGACTCGTCGAGGTTACGAAGGAAGAGTATTATTCTCAGTCGCTTTATTTCGTCAACTGTGCAACTTTGGCAAATATCGAGACTGAGATGCATCCTCATTTTTATCTAGAGGAGAACGACTCTTTCGAAACTTTTCCTAATTATACCATCAAGAGTTGATCATCTTCGCAAAAGACGAAGACTACTGTAATTGATCCTCAGAATCTTCTTCTGACAAAGTTGCTTTATTAATTTTTATCGACATACTATACCCACAAACCGCTATAAATCTCGAATGCATTGCAATATTACGAGCAACGAAGCTTATTTTGGGTTTATTTAATTTCACATATAATGATAAATAAATATTTGCGCCAAATAATTAATATCTCGTGAAAAGAATAGCGCGCATACCATTGCAATTATATTTAAAGTTATCTTCGATAAAATTGTCGTGACTATCGTAGGTAAAAGAACGCAAATATATTTATGTATATATATCTATATATATATAAACGCCCTTTTTCCCTTATGTATGTATTTTTTCAGGCGTCAGAAGCGTTCGAGGGCTTTCAATTACGGTAAAATGCGCGGCGTGGGACGGTTTCATGGGGAACAGTGCAAATTGGATTGCGCCGTACATAAGTATTCAACAAATGAAAATTGATTCTGACGCGGTGCCATTAATAACCACGAGGCGCATTGCGACCGTCATTTAATGAATGCAAGAACGCCGAAACCGGCGGAGCACTGTAGTGTATTTGTCATATTAGAGAAGTCAGGATAGACACCGCCCGTTAAAAGCACTTTACTGTTTCGCTAATTCCATTTATTAATACAATAATATGGTTGGGCCACTATTTAAATTCGGTCCAACGAGACACAGCCGCCGCCGGTTTCTCCATCAACCGAATTTCCACGGTACCCGTTTTAATCCTGTTTTTCAAAGTAAACATCAATACCCAAAGTGCTTTCATAACGTTTACGCGTTTATCAGGCGCGGATACATATGATCGATCCGATAGATTGAATAATGCCGCCGATATAACGCTGTACGATTAACCGCCGCGCGTGTACGGCATTTGTATCTTGTTTAACTAATCTGATACGCATAACGCGAAAATATGTGGCAAGCAATGCGATTTTTCATCTCATTTCTATGCTTCTTCCTTCTCTTCTTTTTTTTAAAGATTTTAAGCTCTCCATGTGTCCATTTTTTAATATTATATCGTTGGAAATATATATCCGTTGAAAAAAAATCGAATACTGTCTCATAAAACGAGAAAAAATTTTTATACAATTTTAACATAATATGCTACTAACTATTATCAAGACATTTTTTGTTAGATTAAAAATGTTTTATAAAATTCAATCTTTTCTAAATTATCACGTATACAATATCGTAATAATAGTGGCAACAATAATAGTATGCAATATCGTAATAATAGGGATGGCTTACTCATCAAACTAATAGACTCCTAACAATATATCATTTTTTTTATTTAGTAATATATCACTAATTATATATATATATATATAATTAGTGATATATTACTAAATAAAAAAAATGATATATTGTTAGAAGTCTATCAGTTTGATGAGTAAGCCACCCCTATTATTACGATATTGCATACGTGATAATTTAGAAAAGATTGAATTTTATAAAACATTTATATATATATATATATATATATATATATATATATAACATGCAATTGTTTATTATTATTTAGTAGATCTGCCATTACATAACTGGCCGACTATACATGATGCGAAAAAAATAATTAATGCGAAAGAAAAATTTACGTTATATTTTATTCATTCATATATGACATGCACATTTCGCAATACATGCTCATGTAACGAAGTTACATGTTTTCCTATCGATATGCGTTTACCGTTTTACACAGAAGCGAATAATACGATTGCGCTATAGGCTGTATAATTATGTTCACGTATTTTTTTGCATGTACTATCTACGCGATATTTGCATATCTTTTTCATGGGGCATAAATTACGTAAAATTATGTAAAAAAGAAAAATCAGATCCTCCCTAACACACTAGAAGAGTGCGTGCCATTTAACTAAATCTTTGAAATCAGAGAGAAACGGAGAGGAGAGGAAGTAATAATCAATTATCGTCGACTTGAATGGAATGTTAGTCGATATTCGATAAAATAACTGGAAATATCGCGCGCGAAAAATTACTTAGAAAATCGGAAATAGTCGATGACGCGAACGGAGATTCTTCATGCGGTCGATGCGAGGCACCGCGGCGAACCGCGTGCGGTTTCTTGCTGGTTTACCGGCTATTTTTCGCGGCGCAGCGCGCGGCACGGCCGAACGCACCGCAGATACGCGCGATATTTAATTTTCGTTCGTTCCTGGCCCGTATTAACCGGATGCCTCGGTACTCTCGAAGCGACGTGAATCCGATTTGCGCCGAGTATCACGACAAAGCGCATCCCCGGGGGCAGGCACGGACGAAGCGCGGCGCAGAACTCGTCCGGGATAATAACGATTTGAGTAGACGGGACATAATGCTAATTCGCAATTTGCAATTCTTTTTACGCGTCTGCCTTCGCCCCTGCTCCGCGCGCCGCCTCACCTCGGCCGACAGTCCGCGGACGGGACGGGACGGGACGGGACAAGAGGGAGAGGGACTTCCATTGGATTTCTTACTAACTATAACACCCGTACGACGCCTCTTGATTACAAATTGCTTATTATGCCGGTCGGGGGTCCGCGCTTGGTACCGATATTCGGTGGCCCTGCCCGTAATTTTCGATGCATAATTTATGGTCGATTTAATGAGCCGCGAAAAAGGAGTAAAGGGCCGCGGGGATTATTTTTAATTATCCGAAGGAGGCAGAGAGGAGATCCGGATGGGCTCTCTACTTGCTCTTCGTTCCTTCTCTTGTATTTCCTCTTCTTCTTGTTCTTTCTCCTCCTCTTCTTCTTCTTCTTCTCTCGCTTCTCTCTCCCTCCAGTCTCCCGATACGCCATCCTTCGTTACGTTCGATAATGCTTTATCGCCTGATGCTTCTAAAGTTATACTAATTACGCGTAATATAATCGAAGCTCGATGAGGTGCGAGCGAGAAAACGCGATTTGAAAGATGAAACTGTTGACTATATGATCGGCAAAAATATATAAGTTCATCGTTCGATTATTCGTTTTTGTCCAGGGCATATCAACGCGCGAATTTATATAATATAGTGACGTAATGTGTAACGGATAAATTACATATGATTTATGCGCACATTATAATATATATCGCAATTAAATGAATTAAACTCCAACATTTTCATCCATTATGTGCAAAGTTTTGATACCGCATTATGTAAAGTTATCCCGATAGATATATATAATCATTCCTACGCGTTCTAAATTATTGCAATGTAACGTAATATTGCGATCAATAGCCGTGTAATTCAAGAAGCTGAATATTTTGGACTAACATTTTTCCGCTTCTTTCTAATTATCAAAAGTATATTCGACGCACAGTCGAATATCGAACTTGAGAAGAAACATTCTCTTGAAAAAAAATGCAAAAGTGAGGTAGAGTGATAAAGTTATTTAATTGCTTCGCGAACAAAAGGGACAAATATGCCGCCAGCTGTCTCTCCGCGTAAAAAGAAATCGGCGCGACCCCGACAATCCACAAATCGGTATGAAATCGGTATCGCGGCGCATCCTCGCGGTGCATCCTCGCGCCGCCGCGGTCGTCGTCGAAATGCCGTCGCACGGCCCGGGGCTCCGATCATTTTTTTTTCCCCATCGACGTTACTGCACTTCTATTTTCATTCCGCCTCACGTTCCGGCGCGGAGGCCCGCTCGTGGTGGACGAGAAAAAATGCAGCCCCCGAACACGATTGATAGGTACAAGCACACGCGCGCAACTATCACGGACGTGTGTTACTCCGCGTACAACGTTTCGCGCGCATCGCCGGGATCGCAGTATGCGAAAGGTGACAGAAAGAGAGGCACCCATCGGTGTCCTTTGTCCTTCGACGGGGAGACCCGTTGGAGCAGGAGGCGAGATAGCGATGGACCAGGAGATAGAGGGAGAGAGAAGGACCGCGATGCGTAACGCGCGCGCGCGCGCGCGCGTTCAGCAACGCGGTCGCTCTACCGCCAGCATCGTTGCCAGTGGGACGTTGCTCCTGCAGACTACGTAGTGTCGGAGAGCTGTTTTAATGCCAAATGTGTTTGTCCCAATGCATCAACCACTTCTGTCCCGATCCCAAAGCCCTCGCACCACCGGCCCCGTGGCCTGGTACGCGGCCTGTCCCCTCTTCTCCCCGCGCCCCTCTCACCCTCTCGTCCGTGTATCGGCTCTATCTGTTCTCGCTTTTCTCTCGAACTGAAACGTTGCATCGCGCAAGAGAGCCGCATGTCCGGCCGCGGAGATGAGAGTAACCGGCATCAAGTCTGCACGTTCCCCATCCCTGTCCCTTTCCCGCCCCCACATTCCCCCCTTTCTCTTTCCCGCTGACTCTTCCTCCTCACCCTCCTCGCGGCACGACCGCGCCGGTCTGTGTGCTTTTTTAATGCTAAATGTAGCCTTTTGTTTGTGCGGGTATATGGGAGATTCGGGCGAGAGGTGGTCGCCCGGCCAGCGCTTTTTTCAAATGCTAAACGCGCGCTTCGTACCCACCCATCCCGTGTGCCCGTGCTACGTGGCATCTACAGGGTTGCCCGGAACAAGTCAGCGAACAAGACAGCTGCGTGGACTGGTGATCGGTGTCACCCGTCACCGTGGATGGTCGGCGCGATGGAGAACGCTTCGACGTTGTAGGGTGCCAGGGGGTCTTGTAGCGTTGCAACTCGAATCATTTCCGCATCGCATATCGTGAATTTATACGTATAAATATATACGTTCGTGGATTTATACATGTAGAGATATATATGTTTCAAATCGTAAATGACGTCACATTGCCAAGATACATTACTCGTATAATATTCATGAAATTGCAAGAAATAAGAAGGAAAAATACTAACGAATCGTACAAACATTATTTGACAAAACAAATTAATTACTATTATATAATTATTTTTTTTAAATGAGTCTCTTTAAATAAAATCTTCACTTATTTAAAGCGAAACTGCAATATATTTTAAAAATACAATGTCGATCAATCAATTTTAGAATACGTTATCTGTGATAGAATCCGAATGAGATAAACACAGTTCCAGTTGACTAGATTAATATATCCGGTCCTTGGCTAATTGATTTAAATGCCATACAATTTTATCTCTTAATACTATACATATTGCGTACGTTTCATTATGATAATATTATTAGTTTAGATTAGTTTCCTCAATGATTGCCACGTTTAATTTCCATTTAATCAAGATAATTTCGACCTTGATAATTTTAACGTGCAAAGTCTCTTTAGCGACCGATCTGCGAAAACAAAGATACGAAATCCAAAAAAAAAAGAAAACAAGAGAAAAGAGCAGTCGTTCTTTTTCCTGGGTCTGCACTTAACGTGCCAAAAAAAGCCGCGGCACTACAAGGGTTAATTTTTCCACGGGGCTTCCTCGCTGGTCGAGGCGTCGCATGACCGCGTCGAAATTTCCTTCAAACGAACCCGGCCCGACGAGCCGGTCGCTGTTGTATCGAGGAGCCACCGGGTACGTGAAAAGCTATAATGCCGCCGAAGCAGCGAGGAGCCGGATAGGTCGCACTGTGTGGGTCTGTTTTTCGCACACCGACCGGCCATTCTTTTGTGCCGCCCGTTATTGGTATTGGTCAGTGCCCGTTTCATCCGCGATGCGGCGCCAGTATGTGAGGGTGTAATATTTTTTACTCTTTCCGAACGCCCTCGTACCCCTTCGCCCGCCCCCGCCGATCGAGCGTCCCTTACCCCCAAGCAGGCACCCTCGCCGAACCGTCGCATTCGTATGCGTGGGTTCGATGGGTATTGATATATTATTCCCAATAGTTCGCGCGCCTTCTCTTTCCCTCTGATCGCCTTCCCTCTCCCCTCTCCCTCCTCCTACCCATCCCTCTACTCCCCCCCTCCTCTCTCTCCTCCTCGTCCCACCCACGCACCGCTGCCGCTTTTTTTTTGGCTGGCGCTCCGCGTTTTTTTCAATTATAATTCTTTTTCGTATCCAATCAATCATTAGTATTTCCATTGTCCTTCGGTATTTTCATTTGGCGTCGCACTCGGAGCGAGATGAAACGACGCGGGGGGTAGTTGTTCCAGTAGCACCCCCTCGCCTCATTCCCAATCTCTCTCTTTCTCTCTCTGTCTCTCTTTCTCTTTTTCCTCTCGCTCCTTCTCTCTCGGTCCGTTCCCCGCACGATGCTGCCCCCATCCGCCACGTCAGAGTCTCCCATCGGCGCCCCCTTGTTCCCCGATGTGTGTACGCCGTTGGTATAACGATGGCGTCGCCAGCGACGATTCGTTAATGCGATTGAATATTAATTCTCACTTTGTCGACGCCTCTCCTCCACTTTTCCGGGATTTTTTTCCCTCGCGGGATAGTCGGCCGCGTCTGCCAGACGAACACCGCGGGTGACGTACATCCGTCAGCGCTGACACATCTCATTGACGGCTGAAATAATAGATGGCTTGCCTTCCGCCGTATCAGCGCGCGTTAACGATGTATATAATCCTTTTCCTCCATGCCTATGTCATCGTTCTCCCGAGAATACTCGCCTCACACCCGCGTTAAGAATTGAAGCGCACAAATGTTTGCATCGATTTTCGAAGGAAACACTTTTATCCTTTCGTTACGGTCGCATTGTATATAATTTCTTTTATTCGCATTATTCGCGCTTGTTCCGATAAATATACTTCTTGCGCAACAACTGCGAAAAATCGTCGCGTAACAATTTATATAGTAATGTTTAATAATGTTTTGATTTACGTAAACAAATCTAAACTTTTGATGAAATGAACATTTCAGATACATTTTTGTTTTCAAATGCATAAATTCTATTTACATATCGGGTCCTCATTTATTGACGTAATATTGTGTCCGGTGAGCGTATATTATTGCAAAATGTATCGTAAAATATATACAATGGAAATTCACATGTGCAACAAGTATCAGAGAGAGCGGTGCGCGAGGGACGCCGATTTTCCATCTTCGGCTCCTCCAGGTGGTTCGCGATCAACCACGAGCTAAGGGCGCGCTCGCACAGGCGAGTATAATGACTCGAAAAGTGTAACGGACTGTTTCAAACGCGGTCTCGCGTTATCAGCGGCCGCTTTAGCACCTGAAAATTGCCTCGCGCTTTTTTCATGCGCGACGCACTTAATAAAACATGCTCGCGCTTCTCCTGCCTCTCCGAACCTCTCGCACCTGTCCTTCGTCCGCACACGCCGTTCTCTCTCTCATTCATAGCGTCCACGTTGACTCGCACACAGACGCACACATATACATACGCGCGCCCACGTACGCACGCTTTACATTCCCACTCTGTTTTCCTTTCCCTTCCTCCTTCTTCCTCTTGGTCACGCTTCAACACCTTTCCCCCATCCTCGTTCCTCTTTCGAGTTTTGTGGTAAACGAGTCTCTTTATCTTCTTTTCTTTCTCTGTGTCTGCCCTATGGATTTTTTTCTCTCTCTTTTGCGGGCGATCTCCCGATCTCTCTGTCCTGCCCTCCTGAAGGTTGTTACTTCCACTGCGTCCTTTCTCTATCGGATATATACAGCTTCTCGCTAGGGACAGTATCTCCTACTCGCTCGCTCAGTATACCATGCTGGCGGAACTCCCGACCGCTTCAGAGACAGCCAAATAAATGTCTCTCCGACTACTTGCACCGACACTTCTCCGCTACGCTCAGCTAATTCGGCATCGTGTACCGTGCAAAACTTCGTAACCGTGGCTTGTGCAAAGAATGTTTGGAAATTGGCCAATTAGATGCGCGATTTAATTTTGCCCTCTATTTTTCTTCCTGGCACAATAATTATACGGTACAATAAATTAAGTACGTAAGCTAAAACGCGATAAGAAAATTTTGTTTCAATATTAAAATTTCAAAATTAAAATATTATAAAATTAAACTTGATCAATTCCTTTTATTTGAAAAATTTGAAAGAAATCTTCCCAAGACGAAATATATTTGTAGGATCAATTTTCGTATCAATTTTTGCCCGTGATACATCTAATATATATTATTTAATTTCATAAATTTATTTCGATATTAAACATTATTATATATAGAGAAAGAATATAATATATCTTTTGCATATAATTGCGATGAATAAATGCATGAAAAACAGGCGGAAGATATTCTATGGATTTGAAAATGAATAAATCCTTATCGTGACACGTCGCAGGCCGACAATGGCCGATAAGCTCCGAATGAACTCGTTAATGCCGACATTCCTATTACGCTCACCAACTTTATTGGGTAAAAACGCTCTCCCTTCCGCTGTCATCGCACTCTTGTGCATGCGACAGTCGCGCACCGCGACCGGATATATACACACGTGTATATAAACGCGAAAAGAAGGGAATACCGCGACGTTGGCCAGGCGCGCCGTGGCGCGGTACTCTCTCCCGTTGGGCATGGATAAACGAGCGGAAAAATGGCGGGGTTTGGAAATGAGATTTGCTGGTAAACCGACAATTTATCGTAGGTATCTGCGAAAGCATCTCTTGACGTTCCTCTGACCAGAGTTATAATTAATACGCTCTCGTCACAGTGCGCCCGACCAATATTCTGTCGCGCCCACACACGTACACAGACGGGGCCGCACCACCCGGACGCCCCGTGTACGCGCACACCGACTACGGCCGCGCGAACCTGTGTGGTCGCGCTCGCGCGCCGACGTGTAACCGGTTGTTGATTAAGTTTGAATGACTGATGCCGCAAAAACACATTAAAACTTGAATGAGTACAGATGAAAATTTAGTCGCTAGGAATCAAGAGACCGCAGAGGCAAATGGCCTGGCGGCCGCACATACGCGCGGACGGAACCTACTCTTTCTCCTCCTCCTCCTCCTCCTCCTCCTCCTGCCTCCTCCTCCTGCCTCCCTTCGCGCGCCGGCACCTGACGCCGTGCCTCTCTCTTTCGCGATCGGATGCCCATCGAAATACAACTACGCGAAAAACACTCGGCGATTGCTATATCCGCCGCCCGGAGGCACTCGCGTCTGGTCGCATACCGCAACGGAAACAGCCCGGTTGGCTTTCGACGATCGTTTTTTCGCCCGATCGATGAGTCGGCCGACAAGATCGCGGCTGGCTGGTCTGGGAACGAACGATTCGAACTTGATTCTAGTAATGGGGAAAATAGAACTGTGATCGCGCGACTAGGTCTCTCATTGCTATCGCGGATTCGCGGTTGCTCTCTGTGATTTAACTCGTTTCTTAACACTACATGTCGTACATTCATGCCATCTGCTCTCTCTCTGTAGCTACGATAAATTATAGCATCCTCTCTAATTTCGCAATATTCTTGCAGCATGTGCATATATCAAGTGGAATATTAAATCTTACTTTGAATATTAAGTCTCTTATACGTGAAGAACGAGACTGTCGATTTCCCCTGACAAAAATAGCATACGCTTCTTTGCTATTTTATTTTAATTAGACTTTATTTTATTTTTAATTTAACTGCCGTTCGACCAAATGCGATCTTGATACAAGACTATTCATTATTCATCATTGAACACGCGCGATCATTCTTTTATTCTCGCAACATTCAAATTGAGGAAAACGCGAAGATGGAATCGAGTAATCTATGATCGGCAAAAAAGATTCACGGATCGCTATGAAACAATTGAAGGAAAAAGATTATCTCGATCGTGTCGTCTCGTAAATATCTCAAGATCAATGGAAAATCGCGAATCCACTTTAGCGAGTCCTCGCGAACGGAATGCGAATGGTGATCCATCAAACGGCAGCGCGATTGCAACGTAGGGCAATAGCGGCGGCAACGATTGTCGGAAAAAGATCCGCAAGAGAGAGAGAGAGAGAGAGATGATCGTTTCCTTAATAAAAATCGTCAAGCAGATCGTAGCTCACATACTGATACCGGTGACTGCACCACTCCCCATCGGGCCAATCAGAGGTTCCCATCGCCTTAATGTATTCAAATGTAAGCGGTAGCAGTGTTTATGTCTTGACATTGCAAATTGTAACGGCTGCGCCATAACTTATAGTAATTGCTGTACACCGCAGTAATTATTTATACTTGTGATATAGCGTATATAGGAGTTACTCATACACAGCCGGGCTTTACGTATACCGGCGTCGAGGCCCATTGTGCACATGAATATCAAAAAGGAGCGAATAGAACGTGATATTAAACCCGAATTTGAGCGGACGAATCGGCGACTTCGATGCCTCGCGCCAGTAGAACGGCACCGTCAAGGATCGAAGAAAGAAACCGCGAGCGCAATGTATCTACGCTTCATTTTGACTTAATTGTGTTTTCCCTAACAACATAATTTTCGACAAAAATAGTATGTGCCTTTATTCCATTGATGAATAGGAGACGAAATATCTATGAGTTTTTGCTTGTAATTTTAAGTACCACTTTTACGATAATGTATAAAATCGATTTCAAAGAAATGCGCATATTAATACAATAGTATATATTTTAATAATTAAAATCTTTTTCATATATTAAGACTTTATTTGATTGTATTTTGATACAGTTTTATTTCGTTTCAAAAAGTAGTTTTTGTTTCAAATTACACCAGATATATTTTTGTGATGTAAATAATATTCGTGTCATAATTTTATGTAAATATTTTTCGACAATTGCATTCGTGAATAAAAAAATTGTAATCTCAAACATACAATGCTGCCATCTCACTGTCAGTGCTAGAACTTGTATAGGATTTCAATATGTTAAAACTGGCTATAAATAATGCTACGTTACAACAACAACTACATATTTATGATTATTTAAGTCGGCCAGATAAAACAAATGTTAAATTCACAATAATTTGTTAAATATTCCGCAAAAATTTTTTGCATATTTTTGTTACGCATACATTGTTATTATGTAATTGAGACTAGAGCATTTAATTACCTGCATGCACATCAGAAACTAATATTTTTAATTAAAAACGCAAGCATGCGTCCCGAGAATAAGACTAAGAGAACTTAACAAAGTTCTGCGATTTCTGTCGATAAATCAGTTTAAGCATTCAGTCGATGAAAACGCGGGTGGTTTTGCGGTGTAACAGGTGGTTGAAATTCTCATTCTCCACAGCTTTTTGCTCCTTTATCGGCAAAAAAGGAAAGAATAAGTTCCAGTTTATGAATCGGAGCGCGTTTAACGCTCCTTAAAAGGGTAAAGCGCCTCCGATGGCTCTCTCAGCGAGGAAAATTTCCGTGCTTTTACGAGGTAGTGGAATATATTGGTAGAATATATGTGAGAGTCAGCTTTTTGTGAGATAGAATTGTAACACTCGCGAGATTGGGTTGCATTCCGCAAATTTATTTTTTATTTTATCAATGGCTATACATATAAAATCAATCAAAAATAAGTAACAAACACCGTATCTATCTTTCGCAAAGATTGTATATTTCAATGTTATATTTTCTATCACAAACTCGTAATATACATATTTTAACACGTTGAATGCCATGACGGTCATCGATGTTCCCACTATGCTGACGCATCGCATTAATATAAGAATAAAATGCAATAATATACGAATAAAACTAACGATGTTTAGAAAGTTATACATCATGGATTGATAATTGATTCGATGACAAATATGTGTTTGTTCAAAGTTACAGTAATTCCACATTTTAATAACAACAAATACACGTAATTTTAGTTTATTTTTTTACAGATTTAATCAAAATCCGCGTGGCAGTGAACGTGTTAATTGACAATACTGACCACTGTTGAATTGTAGATTAAAAAATAATCACTTATATAACATCTTGTTTAATTTTTATGGTAAAAATATAATTTATAATCAAAATACAGAGTTTAATTAATTAAATAAAAATAGATATATATATTTACAGGGCTCTATTCACATATTACGCGTTGTGACCAACTTAATAAGAAGTCTTGTTTAACCTATTTAAAGCTTATGAGTCTTTATGAAATGGCGAGGATACAACGTACCAATGCATCAAAGAATGCATTAATAATCTTGTTGCAAAAATATTGTAATTAGTTTCACGCTTTGGCACAAAACCGTTATTGTGTTCGGTAATGACCTTATTGATCTTTGAACTAATTCTTAACATAATTAAATTACTAATCTGTAACGCAATATTTATAAAATATAGGTTTAATAATAAATATGTAATACAGTATCACGCAAAAATCCTGCCACTAATTATTCGTGATTTATGTAAATTGTTAGCAAATGACAAAATGTGTAAAATGATACAATCCATGATATGCTACTATCAATTATGTTTCAAAACTTGCAAAAAGTAAAAGTTAAGATAAAAAATTTACCTAATTTGATTCTTTGTACTAGGATATTTTTAAATTTTATTCTGGTTTAATTTTAAAATACATCTATTCTTTCATTTTCGGCAATAATAATCACCAAGGTCTCCACATATCGCCATTAGCATTGAACGGATCTGCCGGATTCATTACGAATTTATCGGAATTTGAATTAGAATTTCGTGGAGCCTGGCAATTCTGATTTCGCGGCAAGTCTCCGGTCGAAATCGCAGCGGTCTGCTCATTTGTGCTCTTATGTGCGTCGGCATTATTCATCGAGGAGATCGAACTAGTGGGTTCCTGATATCTCGGTCTCTTATCCGAGATCGCTAAAAGCCCGTCGGAATGACGTCTCTTGAGACTATCTTTCTTGAACAGCGAACCATTCGAAGGGCGATTGTAAGTTTTGTCTGTAATTACAGAAAGAGGTTGTCGCAAACTCTGTGCTACGAAGCTGTTTACATTATGATTGACGCTCTCCGAATCTTCCGTTACATCTTTTTTCGTTGCGATCTTATCGTCCACGACTTTAGGTTCCAGGAATGTTGTCGTCGGTGATTTTCGGTCGCTAGTTGAGCTAATTTGCGGTTTTTGGGTCTCCGGGGAGGACGAGAAGCTCTTTGAAGAGGACGCAGGACTCTGCTCCGGTAACTTGAATCGACGTTGCGGCTGAGGATGAGTAGGCGATGACGCCTGTGGATGTTCCGAATGATGACTCTCGTCGCCGTAGCTGGAAGTAGAGGTCGACGGGCTCAGCAATGGACTGTGCGATCTGTGAACCGCGGTGAAAGCCGAGGATTGACCGGTTTTCGTAGATGAATCCGCAACTGATGGGAAGAAAGAGAAATTGGCAGATATGCCGGCGGATTGCGGCACTAAGAATGCTAATTCGCCGTTCGGCAGTCGACTCGGGATCAATTGCACTCCGTTCGGTATCTGTATTCTTGCGCTACCGTTGTTATTCTCATCCCCATTCTGGAAATCGCTCTGGAAGCCGACCTTTACCTCTGGGTAGAGACGCTCTGGTATGTAGGGTACGTAGTGACTGTAGAACGGAGCCATTTGCTGGAGATGGCCCACGCAGCTGTTCAAGTGCGATAGCAATCGTTGCTTTACGGCGGGATCGACGTTCTCGAGACGGCTGACGTATCGCGATACTTCGGTGGCACATTCAGAAAATCCGGAACGGAATTTCGTTAACACCACCGGATCGTTGGAGATGGCTGTGCTCAAATGCTGCCGTTGCATCGTTTGTATATGCTTTACCGTCATTTCGAGGATATCGGCCTTCTCGAGCTTCGAATGCCTAGTTGGCTGTAACAAGAAAAAAATAAAAATGTCGGTATAAATAATTGATAATGTAAAAGAAAATTGCATTACTATTTTATTGATCGGATAGTTGGAACGAAATAATAGTTTCCCGTTCGAAAAGTTGGAAAGCATAACATACATCGGTACAGAGAGGAGCTCTGCGTTATCTACGGAAGTGAATGGAAATACAGGTAAAAGGCAATATGGTAAGAGAAAGCCAGAATAGAATTTCTTCTTATTCGAACCATAGTAACTATCATCACCCGCGGGACTCGACTACTTGTCAGACAAGGGTTATTGATCCTCTATTGAAGAAATCTACGATGACGCGACACGCCTACGTAATTGACTTGATATGAATTGCTATCGTAATAACAGACTAGCAAGTATGGTAGCTAATGCGGCCTATTTTATAGTCAGCCTAAAGGCGAACAGCTCGCACATTCACCTAGATTTGTCATTAAACCACATGCAATAAATCATTAGCTTGTTTCATTCAAGTCACATGAATTGCTTAGGGATATTTACTTCTTGCAATCTATTGCTAATCCATAAAAAAATTTTGCACAAAATAATTTAATATTTTTTTAATGTTACTCTTAAATAATTTGCAGATTGTATATGAGCATTTAATCTAATCGTGAGAAACGATTCGATATTCGGAAACACATCACAAAGCGGGCTTTTGGATATACCGATGGACGTGACCTTTCCCAAATCGAACTTATACTGTCGAAATTCCCAGCCCTTTAGCCACACCAATAACTCGAGTATAGTAGTTGTCCTTTTTCAAGGGTCCATTGTATTCTATTCTTCGAACCTTATCCTCGGATCATCCTGATGTTCCCATTTTTATGGTAAATTTGCGATCATTGAAGAATAAGAGCGTGGGAGTCAGCACAAAATCATTTATATTATAGATCGTAAAAAACTTTTATAACTTTATAACGCCAGCAATTTAATTTTAGGAATGTAATAAAACGAAACATATGCGATCTCAGTTATACAAATCGATGATAAATTATTTGCAAAATAACACGAAGATAATATTATACTATATGACATGAGAAAAATATCGGAGATATCGATTTTTCCATGAGTAAATTTGACACCCGAGCTCAAAAGCGGAGGAGTGGCACCTGTTAAAGGACTAAGAAAAAAAATCAGAGGCGTTGCGTATCTCCTCCTTTTTCGTCGATCCGCACCGTCGTCGCGGATCTGAGCTGGATCCTTAAAGATGATACGATCAACAAAGAGAGAGGCAGCAACCTGAGATGAGATTTTTTTTCTTCGTAATAATTATTTCGAGGTTCCCACGAACGTGCGGGGGGCGTATTTCGTACGGACAAACGGGACGGACACATCGGAGCGAGCAGGTAGCGGAAGTCATCTGGACGAGAGTAAAGAGAGAGAATGGTGAGAGTCTTGGCTTGTTATATACCGGTTTGAGAAATCAATCTCACTATATTATTTTACGTAGCGCAGAATTCTCGATCCGTAAAAGAAGCGTAACGAATCTTAATTATTTAATCGATATCCAATTTATGCAATTTTCTTTATGATTTTTGCTTCATTTAAAATTTTTATATATATCAATAATTTTTATACATATCATATATAATAATTTTCATTATCATATTTGAAAATATCAGACATTACTTTCGAAATATAAAATCGCTATTGGCTCATATTCAACAATTTTGAAAAATGACAAATGGGATTCCGGAAGTCATAACTCAATAAATTAATTTTAAGTGGGCGCGGTAATTGGAAGTTCTTTTAAATGTTTCTTCGCCGCTTCTTTTAACCGGTTCGAGTGCCATTGTAAAATCTGTAGAGCAGATTATATACGCTGGTATAGGGATCCGGTCCCATCCGTTCCCACGCGGAGGCATCTCTAAAATACTAAAACAAAACCTATCCCTCCTGCCTCCCTTCCCTCCTACACACATATATATCTCGTTACGTCCAATGCTTCAGTCTAAAACAGATCCTGTCGCAGAGGATGCCGAGGAAAAAAAAGGGGTCCATAGTGGACAACCTGATCAAATACATCCAATATACATCCGTTATGACAACTTCCGTTACCAAACACATAATAAAGTCAGTTAGTTCTGCATATGTATCACTGAGCTCCATATATTTCCATAAGAAAAATTACATTTTTAAAATAATGCATAATTTAATTTTGATTTTGATATAGTTTCAAGCATTTTAATTTTATTGTATGGTATTTGATAATAAAAAAACTAATTTTTTTCTAACTCGAATAAGAAATTTTGAGAAATTAATTTGACCATGTGACCAGATAAATTGGGAAAGATAATCAAGATAATTAAAAAATAATGAAATACATATTCTAAATGTTGAGAAAACGTCTGAGCGTCCTTCAAGCGCAATCAAAGTAGCACATTTTTCGTGTTATCTCTCGTAAAACGGATCACGTCTCTAGATAAACAATGTAGAAGTCACGTTTTTTTACGACATGTTTTAATACGGCGCTAGTAATGTGATTCTCACAAGAGCAAATAAAAATCATTCGTACACTGACTGGTATGCAATCTTGTGTTATCATTTGAGCATTCTGCTGATGTAGTTGTTTATCGCGGATCTTACTGGTCGGTTGAATGATTTAAATACGCTTAAAAGATTAAAAATTACAAGAATGTTAATATCTAGTGTTGCGAGAGGAATAATTCTAGTTAATTAGCTCTTTCCTTCGATTATATTTTGCTTTCTACGTCTTAAGCTGCCAATACATAAAAGCTTTTAATCTTATTACGTAAGATTATCAAAATTATGTAACTTACGTCTTTTTCGTTAACGAGTATAAAATTCTTCAGTTCATCGAGATATTGATTAATTCGAGCGCGCCGTCGTTTTTCCATAATTGGTTTGTTGCTCTGAAATAATTTAATTAAATTTTTTCAAAATATTAATTGATGATTGCTCTAATTATTGTACTATAATAATTTCAAAAATAAAAACATATCGATATATCAATTTTAATTCTCTTTTCTCGACATGATTAATTTTTTATGCATCAATGGAACTATCAATGTCATCTGATCATAAAGCATTAATTACCCTTCTTAATTCCGCTTTCGACATTGCCGATTGCGTTTGGGACTCGAATTCTTCCTCGCTGTTCAACATTTTGTAGTTGCAGTAATCCACTACTTAAGCAAGCCTTCTGACTATCATGACTTTCGCTCGGGCGCAAACACACTTTATCCGTGGTTAATTGCTAATCTTGATAATTATCTTGATTGATTAAATTGGAACGCACAAAGCATCAAAGTTGAACAATCACACTGAAAAACACTGAAATTTAGGCTCGATAACGTGCCCTGTTCGAACATTTGAACGAAAATTTTACACCAAGTTGGGGAAGTCCATCGTTACTGATGGACGTCCCGCTTGGGGTGTTGAGGGTAACTGTTTGACATTTTCGATTTCGAAGACCGCATGCCGATGTACTCATGGAGTGGGGAAAAATACGCCCCGGAGTGGGGTCTTGGGTACCCTAAAGGTGGGGAGGTCCTCGGCCCTCCTGAGACCTGTTGATGTGTGGGAATTCACGCCGTCTGCAGGCTATACCTCGTGCAACGTAGTCACTTAAATTTAGGCTGCATCCTGTCAAGATAATATCGAAAGCAATTTGGGCTATCCGTAATATGAAACAAACGATGCGTTTAAATTATTTTTCATTGATATTATAATTAATGTAATTGTTATCTTTCATAAATGAATAACAATTTGTTCCTCGTATATCATATAATTTAAATAATACTACTTGTATTACTAATACAGTTCTCTTTCTTAAAATAAAAAAAATGATGCGTAAGATATGCGTTACATTTCTTACTTTTATTACATTTTTTAAACAGATGCAAAGATATATATATATATATATATATATATATATATATATATTATAGACAATTTTATATCTTAATTATAGCATAAAAGTATAATGCTGAATGAAATATTAGAAGTGATTCAATCAATTGTCGTTGTCTGGGTACGGACGCCACGACCTCGATGAGGAGGGATCGAGCATAACATGTATCGACTATAGGAGCGGTAAAGCACAAAGGCATGCAATAGAGTATCATCTGACAGAGAAGGGCAAACATTGCATGCCGACGTGTGTATGTGCGTGCGTATGCGCGCGTCATAAGTGTGACTGGCGCGCGCAACGCGATCTGATGCATATGAGAACGGTGGATCCTTCACGTGGGAATTGTTTTAAAATACCCTGTTATTTACCTGTACAAAGTTGCTACTGTTAACGTAGGTGACATGTTCTGACTATTGACATTAGTTGCTATTTGTAAAATGTAAAAGCATAAAATGAGAGAGAGGCATATGCAATAGTGCATACGCATATATCTATATTTTTGCACATTTTATATGACGAAAAGTTTTATGTAATTTCTATCTTATTCAAATTAAATCTTATTAAAAATAATAAAATTATTTTTCAACTATTTAATAATTTTAGCAATTAATGCACGTCAATCTTATCAGAAATCGAGACTATTGTAAAGATATAAAAATATGGAAAACGATATATTTTTATAAAGACATATTTTTAAAAGAATACATGGATATATGTATGCGTTAAAAGGTCTGCAAACTAGTTCTTCTTTGTTAACAAAATTCGTTACAGCTCATTTAAAGAAGTAATGACTACCGCAATAAATTTTTATGGCTCACAATTATTGCATTGTAAAACTTTTGCGTTCGGTACCTCTCTCAGGTCATTCCGAATTTTCGGCATTTAAACTACGGGAAGATCCTTGGAGATGATTTATTTCACCACGTTTCGGTTGTACGTATATATACTGCTCCATGAATTTTCAAAATGTTTCACAGTGCATTCATTATTCAACATGGAAATAAAGTTGATTTTGTTAATCCATCATTAACATTTTGTTATAATTTAAATATTCATTTTAGAGGAATCTACATCATCATTGAAATTATACATAAATTAATTTCAAATATACTTTCTTTTCCATATAAAAGCAAAATTTGCTGCAAAATAAAGCATACGTTTACGAAAAATTTATAAATTATAAAAATTTATAAATTAATAAAAAAAAATTAATCATATATGCACAAATATCATAAATAAAAGAATCATTCTAATAGTTAACGATGTAATTGCAAAGATGCAATCTAACTACAATGAATCATTCGTCTATACGACCAGGTGTGTTTAACAAATGCAAGAGCTCTTTAACGAAGTTGAACTATTAAACGTTTAAAAATCCTTACAAAACCTCACGAGATAATTCGATAAACGTGACCGGTCTATAGACGAGATTTTGTTCATGATTATTTCCGCTTTAAGTGGTCTTTTTTTCTCTGCCTAGATGTTCGATAAACAATTCAGTTTATACGACAAATGAAAGCCCTTCGTATTTGATTTAACATAAGTGCAATAATTTTTGATAACAATCGATTACCAAACAGCTTTCATTCGAAAGTCATGCAAGGAATATCAAAATAATACCTTGCTTCGCTCGAATTCGTAAATAGTTTCAATGATGAGTTTTATATTTAATTTTATATAAGAATAATATTAATCTTATAAATAATTAAGTATTATTAATTCATATATGAATGTTTTAAGAAATTAAGAAATAATATTAATGCCTAATAATATAATACATTATTATTATTATTATTATGTAAAATATTACTATTATGTTATTGTTAACTCTATAATAACAAAAATTATTTCGTTTAATTCGAGGTCAAATTTCCGTCATATAGCGAAAAAAAGAATAAGTCCTCTGCAATAATGTGTTTTATGGCTTTATTTGTAAAGCCATCAGCATGACATATTTTGATTCGAACTAACAGCGACTTTATCCTTGAGTCTGACAGATGCGAATTATAAGAGAATCGAAAGTCGAATACACGAAGAGTTTTGAACCGTTTTTACTCTTAAATTTGCATTTGCACACCTTTCAATCTATGTTAATCTTTTCAAAGTACAAACAATTTGACAAAAAGAATCGCTGACCTTAAATCCTTCAATTCTGATTTTCCATAGTCATTTGTATGGCTTCATATTACATGCAACAATTGCATGTCTTGCACTGTAATTATACAATGATCAATTTACAAAAATTTATTATTCACATTTTTACTTATATTTTATTTATTTATATTTTTGATCATTTTATTAAATACAATATTATAAAGATGGATCGAGAGAATCCAAAGATAATTGAAAAAAATATAAAATAATAATTTATAATTCCGGAAATATAATTTTATTTGTGTCCGCTACGAAACAATTATATGTGCAGTCACAAGTATCGGATAAGCAGATTTTGCGTAAACGCTTTACTATATTTGTTTGCACGAAAGATCCTTTCTCTCTTTCCCATGATCCATAATTTCCCATAAATATTCCAGCCTAGCTGTCATAACGGAAGGCGCTCGGTCAAATGTCGCGACCTTCTCATTAACCCCGAGAGGTTGTGCTCGGAGTACTTGGCTTGACCACAAACTTCTCGAGAAGGATCAAGAAGGTGCGCCATGGTTTAAATTTGAAACGCCCATCCTGCTGCTTTTGAGGTTCGATCTTGGATGCACCTGCAGCTTGCACCCACGCAGCCGTAATATCTCACAGGAAGGAAATGTTACCCTTAAATCCCGATCTTCATTTCCGCTCGAACTTTTCGAAGTTGATTTTCCTAATTTATAGAATCTTCCTCTTAATTTAAAAATTTGTATTTAATTTTCCCATCAATTATATTTAATGTGAAATATATTTATCGAAAAAGTAAAGCGAAAAATATATTATAGATTCTTTCAAAATATAGGGGAACTAAAATCCGTGAGCATTAATATAATACGTATATATATAGCCAACCCTATTATTAGCATGCAAACCGGCTCAAAAAATGTACGCGTGGGGTTGATGGGACGACATCTGGATTATCGTTCTCGGGAAACAGTTGTAAAATACAGGAAAATATAACTCGTTTCCGTGGGAGTTCGATGAAAAAACGTGTCTCGCGTAAGCGACATCATTTATAATTCTACCATTTGTTTTTTTTTGTTTTTTTTTTTTTTCAAAAAGGTGACATTTGGACAAAATACTTCCGCAATAAATTTTTATCTTATTAAAATTTTGTAACACGGCAGTGTCACATTGTTATAAATGAAAGTAATTGGGAATAAAATATTAGTTTTTAAAAAATTTCAGTTTTTTGCCACTTAACATTATTATTCTAATAATAAATAAATGAGACTTTATTATTAGTAACTGTAATTGATTGTAGGAATGAAAATGGAAAACTTGAACAAAACTGGAACATTGAAACTTTATATAGCACAACAATGTCGTCGAAGGTAACACGAACATCTTTAGCACAATAGTTCTCTGAAAATCCCGATCATAAAACGAAAGTATCTCATTGAGATGAATTGGGTCAGTAGGTTCCATCGCTGGGAATCAGGTCGTATGCTGGACGTAAAGAAAAATATATTTTATAATAGAAGACTCCTTTAGGTAACGTTCCAATCCAATTTACTCCGAATAATATCTACGTGATTATTTTTCAAAGTAAAAAATACATATATATTATTAATTTCTAAAATTATTAAAAAAGTAATTAAAAAATAGCTTTTATATTTCATTTTTTTAATCTTAATTTCTATCGAAAGACATTATTTAAATTTACATTATATTAATAATTTATACATTTTATAAATTTTTATAAATTAACAAATTAACTTTATTTTATTACAATAGTTTAAATATAATCAGCTTTAATATTTTATAAAATTGCAACAGCTTCTCATACAACGATATCGCGCATTCGATGTAGGCTGTATCCCCATCTTACCCCCTTGCGTAAGCATCGAGGACTCGAAGAGGGCCTCCCATTCTCGCGTACCCCTTTCCGGAATAGCCGTCTTTCGCCTTGGCTCGCAAAAGTTCGTGCCTATACGACGCTTACGAGCTTACGGTGAGGGATCACCTGGCGACGGTTCCCACGTTTCTGCGATTCGCGTTCGGCATCACCCTTTTGCCTTATATTCCATCGTGTCGGTGGATTCCGGGTGCCCATAATGGCGAGCACGCAAAGGGCACGGGAGAGAGGGGCCTGTGGAAGGAGTGAAAAAAAAAATATGCGAAAAGAAAAGGAAACGAGCCGTGCCTCGTGCATCCATTATGGGGGTCTGACCGCTATAGCGGTGCGCGTGGCTGACACACGAGGAACCCGCGCGGGATTCGACGTTTTATTAAGAAGGGAGGAAGGAGAAAACGGTGTTAAAATCGGACCGTGGCGGCAAATACGTATTTGCATAGAAAGGTTGAAATTTTGTATCCTTGCTGCGTCGCCATAACTGTTTTCCTTTGAGAATCGTGGGAGGTTTCGGATCCGTGGGCTCCTGTGGGAATATTCTATATTATACTGTTTAGAGTTTTTCCCCCTTCCCTCTTTTCCTCTCTTTGGATTGTATCTTCCATGAGATCGCATGCTGATTTTACTAATAGTATAAGATTACTTTAACTACGGATCGTACAGAATATTATATTATAAAGAGAAGAGGGACAATTTTAAAACAAAACACACACGATAACAACAATTTAATTTTTTTTTAATATATTATAATCGTGGCGCACCTAGATCATCCATACATGAGTCAATATTTCTTTTTCTTTTAAGGATATAATATAATAACCAATATATATTAAAGCTAATATGTCAGAACCTCGTTAAAAATCATTCAGCGGCCTATCTTTAGGAAACATGATCTGTTTAGTCTGTGATCAACTAAAAAGGACCCTTCGCCATACATTGGTAGGATTATAAGATTTCTTTCTATTGGTTATTTTAGACAAAAACACAAATCCATTCAGCGGCACAAGATTGTTTTCCTACTGTTCCCTTTATATGCCCGATAATATGCAAAAGACAAGCTGCACGTTTAGAAATACGCATCCCTGTTCTTTTAACCGAATTATCTTATTCTTGAGAATTTAACAATAATTATTTCAATGAAATGATAAAAAACAAATTGATTCTTACTGTTACATTATTAAATTATCACAACATAATTGCTCCTTTCTCAAATATGAATTAAACGCTGTGTATAATACATTAGCATCTTGTAAACAGTTGCAATTGGCGCAAGAATTAGAATCGACATTCTCAAGTTTAGCATTTTTGTCAAAAAATTTCGAGCACATCGAAAAGAATCGTCTTGCTAGTCGCATTGCGTGCGTCGCATTACGTCGCGCGATCTCTCAAGAGAGAGAGTTCCGGATGTACTATTACGCCAACGAAACAATAGAGGAGGGTCGACAGGCTGGCTGGGTCATGTGGGGTCCAGTTTCGGTCGCGGAACCCGGTTGTCATCGGCTGTGATTCCGGCGGAGGTCGCGGTGCAGCGGCAGGTTGCTGCTGCAAGCGCTACGAGCCTCAACATCGTAGCAGTAACAAGGCAGCAACCTTGCGGCAGCGCTCCTCACAGCTAGGCGTCCCGAGAGAGGAGCTGGTGCTGGTGAGAACACACCGCGCCATGCGTTCCCACCATCGTCCTCGGGCTTCTTCGGTCAATCTCTTCGGCAACACTCGGGTTCTGTGTGCGCGCCGCGTTCTCGATATCGGCTACCGTCAAGGGCCCTTTCCGCTACGCTGGGTCCCCCTCCCCCCTCGCAGGCCCGGCTCGGAGATGCCGGAACAGGTCCAAATGGTGTTAGTCGATCCCTCGCTCATTTTTTTCAGCATGTCAATTTTTCCGCAGAAACTTTCCGCAGGAAATCAACCGCAGGATTCAAATCCATGCATATTGTTGACATGTAGATATTATTTTTTGCAAATAATGTATATAATAATTAATGATATGTGTAAAAGCATTATACTATTTTTTATGAAAGATAATTAATTAATTAATTTTGACAGAAAACTTATTTTGAGATAAACAAATAAGTGTTAATCTTGGCTTCAGAGATAGATGGTAATAATAATTTTAAAGAAGAATCATCACGGATAATTCAAGGATTCTGCAGCTTAAGTGTATTTTGAATATAAAAAAATAACAGATCATGTTTTTATAATAATAATAATTTTTATTAAGAATAATATTTCTTTCAATACAGCGATTAATTTAATTACGATCTTTCGAGCATAATTTCATATAAATTTTGCAAGATTATTGAATGCTGTCAACCTTTATTATAATTTGTCATTTCAAACAAGTTAGTTTCTACACTGTCAGTTTCTAAACCGGAAATTGTAGATCATTATTTTGCTGTGAGAAAGTCGTACTTGAAGCGCAGCTTCTTGCATATATAAATAGAATTAATTTAAAAAAGGCTCATAATCTCATAAAAAAATTTGACGATTATTGGACATTTGTCATGAAAATTCAGTTGAATTAAGCTGGATATCAAATAACATAAAGTATATTCTAATAATAATAATAATATATAATAATAGCCGAATTCTATAATAATAGCCAAATATAATAAAATGTAAGAAAAAGCCCTAGGAAATAATTAGAGAGAAGAGAATCATTAAGAATGAAGCTATGTTTCCTACATTTGACTTTCTTTTCGTTTAAAAATTTTTATTCTTCTGAAATCTTCTATTTGGGTAACATATAATACACGTAGTATATAAAAATAAATTAATTCGAAGCAAAATGTATGTTCCAATTATTTAATTTTCTTATAAAAAAATTAATCTAGTCGACAAATTTTTTATAAGAAGTTTTCATTTTTATATCCTCTAATTTCATTTTATACATTAAATCAACAATGCGATGACGTGGTGCTCCTTTATTAGGAGACGCAAAAATGAAAAGTACAAAGACATCGATAGTTCGTCGCATCTGCCTCACGGACTCGTGCTGCTTCGAAAGCTGGGGTGCAAACAATGCATCAGTCTTGCACGGATTGCGAGAGAACCTCTCCTTATAAGATTTTTCGATTCTCTTATTGCCAGAGACGCTGGCACGCGCCGAGACATCACCTGCCACTTGGATTATTGATTTTAGAACTGCAGCTGATGTGAAGATATATTTCTACATTAATGCGTATCGTAATATCTGGATAATGATTTCAGAAATAATCTAACATTATGTTTCTTCCAATATTATTCCAAATATATTAAATAATTGTAAATATTAATTGTAAATATTATTAAAAATATTTTTTATTGCAGTATTAAAAGAGCAAGCATGTTACGTGTTGTTGTAAATATTGGCGGTCATCGTTAGCCACTGAAAAATTTAATATAAATTGAACTGAATAGCAATACATTCAGTATAACACATTGTTAGATTTGTAAAGTATTATGAAATTTAATGCCCATTCTTTATTTTTCGCTGTAGAAAACATATAGAAAATCAAAATACTTCATCATGTCCAGTCGGAATTTCCGCCTTGGAACTTTTCATCGACCAAAACAGCTCACTTTCCCGTGTATGCAAGACGAAGAATATTCCCTTTGCACAATTTTGTAGAAGCTCGCCCTTCTTGTATCCCCGTTAAAGGGACCGCAAGCCAGCGAGCAAAGAGGGAGCAAGGACAATACGTTGTGCAAAATGCTTTTCTTGCTCGGCTGCAGAGGGGGAAGCCTGGCACGCGACCAACGTCACCTGCCCGTTGCGCGACCTACTGAAGTTCTTATATCGATTTTCTTGAGTGCAGCTGCGACATCATGCTTCTTGCGTCGGTCATCAGACCGAGACATGCATGGAGTCATTATCTATGCGCGTCATATGGCGCAAACGTTGAGATTCTTCGTTTTACGCGGGATTCAAGGAACTCTATCAGGTACTTCTTGTTACGATATTACTGCACTTGCTGCAGTCTTTCGAAAGTAAGCAAAATTCAATCGAGTCTTGTATAAAGATTCTTATTCCTTTCTGAAATTTATTATTTACTATTATATAATAATTTAAAAAGAAAATAAGTTTTGTCAAGAAGCAAATTACGATGAAATTTAAATATTTTAAAGAGGCAAAAAATTGTTGTATAGCGGCATAAGAAAATATATCTGCTTTAAGAATAATTGAATAATATATTTTTATAATTTCTGCCGGTATATAATAATAGCAGAACGTTTGCGGTAGATGAAATCAAGTACAATCGATCGTTTTTCTCTCGCTCGTGTCCGATCGAGGGGTTCGCGTTCGTAGACACGCGAAGTCACACGATGGAATTTCACCTTGAAAATCGAGGGCTTCTTGATAGATGACCGAAAAATTCCAGGTGTAAAAGACACCGGGCCGAAAAAGGGACGCGTGCCGCTTTCCCATGTGTCTAGTTCCTTCCCTTCAATCCTTGTTATGCGCCGCGTGCAATTCCACCTCATTCTTCTTGCACGATTTCTCCCTCTTTCTTTCTGCTCCCTATGATCTGGAGTCGTCAGACTCCACATTTCCTCCCCTTAATCTCGACACCCCACAGATGTCCCGTTTAAGATTTCGGACCCCCTTTCGTCGCACGACGTCATGCCAGATGACGTGTGCCTGCTGTGACGTCACGAACATGTGCCAGACTCTTGTGACGTAAGGAACCGGCAAAGTACAATGATCCTTTTTTTGAGTGCGCCGTTCTAGGTGAGGCATTTGTACCTTGGGTCGTAGAATCTCATCGAATTTGCGCAGGGAAATACAAGCAGATGCACTATGTGACGATACGCTATATAATTGCATGCGTAACATAGTTTTATTAAATATTTTGTCGTTTTCTAACGATATTCTGTCGATTTATTTTTTTTTGCAATAATATAAATATATTGTTATATGTACTGAAAATTCTGTTCCATTTTTCTGTTAGATAAATAAATAAACAATAGTTTGGACGACTACTAAAAATCAACAATATGTTGATAGAGAAACTAACAATGCTATGTGTATCAATTAAAACAATACATAACTGAATTTTACTTTGAAACTAAGTTTTCGTAGCGCAAAATTTGTTATAATTAGCAAAGTGCAGCGAATGCAAATTTAGTCTAATATTCTCTGTCAACGCGTTAAATATAATCGATAAAGCATCCAGTTTCTGAGCAACTGTCTCGACCCTTTACCCTCAAGTCTTTCAAGACTAGGTCAATGTTCTGAAAAGTGAAAGATGTCGGACAGCTGTAAAAGTTGTCTTGTTATTGTTAAATTTCGGATTATGCAAAATATTCGTGACGTTCCACAACGTAACTTAAATGGGACACGGATTTGCATCTGAAGACGAGATCTTGTCCTGGGTTAGATAATTAGAAATTTCTTTGTACGTGTCGATGTTCTTGCTACGAACAATTTCTTTTGCGAGTTATTTCACACAAACCTTCGCATGCCAAGGTGTTGTCTCACTTTAATTACACTCGTGGCGAATTTTATTTTATGTCGCACAATTATAAACTAATAAAAAGTTTACAAAGAAATTTTATATACGTTCAAAAACTGTTTAAAATAATATCACGCACTTGTTCATCATGTCATCGTGTTGGGGTTCGCTTACCATGAGAAATGTAGTTAACCCGTCCAGGTGGTTTCGTGACGCTCACGACATATGTCTGATTATTATATTATCGTTATGGGAACTCTTTCATGTTTTGATACACCGGTAAGATGTTCCAATTATATTTCTAAATTTTATATGTTATACAATAATCTTTAAAATGAATTTTATCTATTTTTTTATATCTTAATACTACATCATTTTTTTACTATTAAACAATTTTAGAAAATTATCAAGCGAGAACGCTGATAAAATGCATACTTATACAATCATGTAGCATATAATTGAAAAATTTCGAAACTTATTTATTAATATTAAAAAAAGTACACAAGTATGTTAAAATTAATAATCAATCTTATTTTTTATTGGAAAGAAATACCTTTTTAAGCATTACATATCTTACTATTCAGACGATTCTTATTTTTATCATTACCTGTATCAAATTTTACAAAAAACAAAAATTAATTCTCATAAACATTATCGTGTATTATGCTGTCATCATGAGAATAAGCGATGGGTTATCAGTGTAATTCCCATGGATGCTTCCACACCTGGCAGAATGCAGTCGCAGTTGAGAAAGTTTTGTCTGAAAAAAGAGACGAGATCGGATCTCGGTCTATGGTGAAACATTTGTTTGAGTAGACAATAATTGTCTGTTAATAACGTCCGGTAGGGCGCTGACACATATGGCAAATAGTTTAACTCGTGACAGATGCTGTTACATGTATCGAGGTGACTCTTATAAGTTATTTACTTACAAGTTATTTCTTTGAAAAATATTGTAAAGAATTATAATAAAAATAAATGCATATAAAATATGCATATAAAAAGTTTTACATAAAAATATTAATATTAAAAAATATTAATTTTTATTTCAATCGTTATCTTATATTGATTAAATAATTTTAAAAAATTTTAAACCTTTTTATAATTAATTTAATATATTATTATATCTCACAAACATTATACATTTTGTATCTGTAATAATCGTAATTTATAACTACTTAAAATAAATTTTGAATATAATTAATAAGAATAAATGTATGAATATTATAATTAATATATTCTTTTGCGTATTTAAATATTAAATTTATATACGTCTTATAAACATAATACAAATAAATAAAATTAGATAATTAATTATAATAAATATATAGTTATACAAAAAGATTATTTATATTGTTTAAAAAATAATTTCACATATTTTTATTTCTCTTATTCACTTTATCTACATTTTAAAGTTTTAAATACGCACTTTTTATTTGAACAATTCTTTATTAACAAAAAATCATATTTATTAAATAATTAAATAATTAAATTGATTAAATAAAAATTATATTTAACCATTTGAAGGTAAATACATGAATGAAATAATAATTTCATGTATCGTGCATCGATTGTAACTTTCCATACCCAGGGACACAGGTGACTGAAGCTTAAAGAAGACTTGGATAGAGGGCAATATATGTAAGATAAACTATGTAATATACATCAATGTAATATAAAGCTGAATATCGTAATCATTCCTCATACAAGAAAGAAAAATTAATGCTTCTTTTATATTTTCTCTCTATATTTTGTATAAAGAAATTATCATAATATTTAATTTGTCTTACTGTCATTATTAGCTATAAAGAACAGCTATAAAGAAATACATAAAAATATATTATGATATCTAACATTTACTATGAATACTTCATTACATTAATAGGCAGGAATATAAAATGAATTTTTAAATAATGAAGATGAAAGCAAATGCACAACGAAAAGTAAATCTATCTGATTATGCTATTTTGACTATTTTGTTGCAATGTTGTGAATAAAGCGTAATTGCTCAATTAATATATTAGCATAAACCATGTAATGTATTAGTATTGTTGTTATAATAATACACGTGTAATTCTCTAAAATAATTTAATTATTTATAGAGAGAACGGAATATTTATACTGTAGCTTCATCGAAATTCATCTCAATTAAGACCTAAAATTTTATTTAATGGATCACGTTTATTATGTTTTCCGGAAATTCTTTAATTCATTAATGACCGGCCTATAAGTTTTACTTTTTGTACGAAAAGACATAGTCTCTATCTTTTTTGTATTTTTAAAAAGTTTCTAAGTCTAATCGATTTTTTTATTTTATTTATTTCTAAGTTACTTCCGTATTGTGGTAGACTAATAATAAAACCATAAGTGAGAAAAAAAATAATCTCAGGATATAGTATTCTTTATTTCCTGGGCGTGTATTAATGTTTTCTGGAATCTTTTGTAAAAGAAAATCCTGTTATGTAATACAGTTAGGTGTTCAGGAAATCTCGATACCCACCTGTCATGATCCCGTAAAGAGGAAAAGAGCATTCATCTTTAAAGTAAATGCCATGTCTTTGTGGAACATATGCCATATGCCTCGTACATAATATAAATGATACAATATGACTGCAAGACACGTAATACTTTTCATTATAAATTTTTATTATAAAAATAATTATTCAGCTATTCGAGTTTCTTGAAACATTTGATAATTACTCCTCTTAATAGCCATTGAAGAAATTGAAATCTATGCATCGTTACTTCTAAATCATTCATTTTAATTTATAATTTCACATTCTATCTCCTCCTAATCTCCCCTTACCTGCTTGCTTTTAGAAACACCACAAGCTACGTGTGTGGCCGAAAATTAAACGCATAACAACTTGCATCCGTCGCGTTTATCCCCACACTTACGTTCCTCTTTTTTATAGCGTGTGATGAACGCCCTTTTGCCGCGCTTCTCGTTAGTTCAATTTTACGATCTAGTCGGGCAACCGTTATTTTTCATAATTTCGATGGTAATTATGGCGCTCCGCTTTTTTAAGTTCCGAAATTGTGCTACTCAATTGTATGCCAGGAGAAACTTAATTGTAATAGTTACACCGTTTTATCCTGCCGCGTATCCGTTTTTACACAATTGCATAAAATTATTAGAATTTTTCAATTACGCTATTATACATGAATAGTATAGAAAAAATTTATTTTGTAAAATAATTTAGATAATTTTAAACATAATTATAATAGCGCTGTAAACCTATTTACTTCAGTAAATTTCATTGTCTATTCGATTTTAATATTTATTGCAACGAATGGGTTGTACGCTCTCGTATCCGGTAGAAACTCCTTGAGGATCGGCTGCCACAGATTCATTAGTCAAATGGACCGGTACAAGAGAAATTAATAGGATATATCCTGCATCCAATTAGAGCGTCGGAATTTGACCAAAGGGGGTGGATTCTTAATTGCTTTTCAAGGAATGATATACCACCAACCTTTTCGGAAGCTCGAACGATGATGAATTAGGGTGAAATATACGAAATTGCGTCTTGGGATATATAAATCTCGAAAGGCTTCGTACACGTTCTCATTAATATTACTTTGCATCGAAAAAAAGCTCGAACTTCCGATATTGCTACAAAGCGCTTGCGGTAGGTCGAAAATAAATTATACGATGAAGTCCTATTTTAATGAGGAATACTAATTAACAATCTTTCTTAATTGCAAGGAAAATCGCTAACTATCGAGACGATAAAGATGCTATTGAAATTAATCAAGGACTCGGAATATTTCATTCGACTACAATTTTCATAATTTATGATCTTTGAACAGCATGCGCCTCTCTCTGTGTTACCTATTATTATTTTAATGATAACTAATTGCGAAGCCAGTCGCCAAAAATGCGATTATCTGCACGATGTGAAATAACGACCGTTCGCAGAGTATTATATCACGTAATCAAAATTTCGAGCAAAACGACCGGGCAAATATTAAATGAACGCGAGTCGTTGCTGCGGGTCATTCGCGTGATCGTTTTAATTGCACGACGCGATGATGCACGAGCAACTTCTCGTGTTGATAATGAATCGCACGGTAAGAGCGCGAATGCGCGTGGGATCCAATCTCCGGCTCCGAGACGGGGACACGTGGTGGGCATCGTCTCGCGAGCGCATCCGGAGAGGACCGAGCTTATACGAATTGGAAAACGCGCGATCCACGTGTGTAGAGCGTGCCACGCGTGACTGCAGCTGCATCAATGGTGGGAGGACACGAGAGCGGGAAGGAAAGGGTCAGTTGCATTCCTTCGGACAAAGAATCCTTGACGGAACTCACCGTCGAGATGCGATACCCTTCTGCGAAGACCAAGTGCACTTTTCTCGTAAATGCATTCTAAATGTATGTTTGCTCTTATCAATTTTTGTAGATTTTTTACATTTTTAAGAGTGATGCTATTAGCGGCTTGCCATATGAAAATAATTCATTTAGTTGCAATCGTTTAATTTGCAAAGAAAATCATGATACATAGAAGAGAAAGCAAAAATATAAAAGATTAACAAAAAGTGAAACAAATAATAGTAATATGCAATCTACTTTAACTTTGATGCGCGATTAAATATCTCTAATGTTCAATATTTTATATATATTAATATATAAAATAAAATAAATTTTGTTCTCTCTTTTAACGAATAGCAGATTTTATTTGCTTATCACTATTAATACAAACTATAAGGCACAGAATATTCAGCGTTACTTTATTAATTATAATTTATTAATTATCAAATAATATATCAAATATATGTATTAAATATTTCGAGCCGGCAGCAAATTAACTGTAACACATGGTATTCGACCCTTTACGACGCGCCGTAACAAGATTGTATGTCTCGGCATATTGTTGCCACGAGCGTGTTGTCATTCACGCGGCGACAGTCGAGCAGTAAGGTAGTGATACGAAACGCGTCATATTATTGTTAAATTCCTTTTTGAAGTGCGATCTTAACAAACACACATCGGGAAATAATTCGCGCGCGCAATAATGATTAAAATTAACAATTAATTAACTTTCGATAAACGATATATAACTGTATCGCGACGATGATTCTTTATCGGAGCGAGTATTTCTTGCGATTTATTTATTGTATATTACTTCAAGCAGAAATCGAAGCAATAAAAATAAAAATTATTGTTCTTTATTGCGATTTTTACGGATAATGATTATTTCCCTAACGATGCTTAGAAAGTCAAATATATTTTGTTCGATATTTTATCGTTCGACTTTTTAATGTTTTAAATATAATTCGGATTGTGAACGCGCAATTAGACGCGTGAATTGCAAAATCAAGATTAAATAATATAATGAAAGGCTCCGCATGATACATTAATCATTTAATAAATAATTGATCTATTTAAAAAACATAGCATACATCGCATATAAATATTTTATATTACATACTATATTAAATAATATATAATACGTAAAATATTTCGACAAAGAATTAATGATATGTATGTGTGACATGATATTTGATCTTAGCAGTATGTAACGTGCTAATATTTACATGCCGTGATTCTGCTATCATTCACGCGACAACACTCGAGTAGTAAGATAGTGATATGCAAAACGCTCTTAAAAATTCCTTTGCTAAACGCGATCGCAAATATCAAGATTATAATTGATAGATTATAATTGATTGATTAACTTTAATAACATAGTATGTAACTGTATATCGCGATAATTTATCAATCGACGTATTTATTCTATATTATTTCAAATAAGAATCGAAATATACATATATAAAACAGGGATAAAAGTTATAAATTATTGTTTTGTTACAGTCGTTATCGGCATTAAACAACTTCCTTAATATTATATTTCTTAAGATACTTAAAAAATTAAATATACATATAATATTTTGTCGAACGCTTTATTATCTGCGTAAATTTTTGACGATCTAAATATAATTCTGACTGAAAACACAAATATCGAAATCGAGTAATTAACATAACGAAACGTAAAACGCACAATATATTAATCACGTTAAATAATTATATTATCTATAATTTAAAAAATATAATAATCTGCGCGTATATTTTTAATACGTAAAGGATTTCGATAACGGGGATAACACGCTGCTTGGCCTCGACATCGCGTAGCACGCTATTGTTTACACGCTACGGCCTTGTTGTCATTCGCATGCCGGCATTCAAGTAATACTGTAGTAGTAGAAAACGCTGTATATTATCACATTAATTTTCTAAACGTGAGCAATACCGCTATAATAATCGCTATAATTATTATAATTAATGATTAATTAATTTTTATAATAACACGAAACTGAATCGCAATGAACCTTTATCTTACCTTTATCAAATTGTATTCCGCGCAATTATTTATTATTACAAAATCGAAACGACAGGAACAAAAAGTATAAATTATTGTTTTCTTGCGATTCTAACGAATAATGATTATTAACAATGCTTACAATTAAAGTTATATGAATATATTTTTGTCAAAACTATAAATTTTCCACCTATTTAAATGTCATTCAGATTGAAATCGCGTAATAAAACACAAACTAAGGGATCGATAAAAATAATTAAATTAACTGTATTAAATGAAAAATAGTAACAAAGAACAAGAAATAAAACATTCCACATAAATTTATTTGTGTCGCCGCGTGTAAGTGCGGGAGTGCCGTGAAAAGTGTCGCGCGTTTAAAAGTGCGGGAGTGCTCAAAATGTCGCGCAACCAAGTGTGCAATCTCTTTCCTGATGAACCCGACAACTTGACAAGAGGAGGAGGTCTAGGAGAGACATCGAGTCAATGAAGTAACTCTAAGGTGAGTAATTTATTATTTATATATCTCAGTTGAGCATATTAATCGTGTATGTGTGAGACTTGAATTACATGATTAATCATTTATTTTCATTTATTTAAATAATTTAAACAAGAAAAAGAAACAAAGATTTAAAGAAAAAGCCTGTTATAGAAAAAGATAAAGTTATAAAAAGTTATAAAGTTATAAAGTCCTTTAAAAAAAGTTATATATATATTTATACCTCTATAAAAGTTACAAGTATCTATAAAAATAAAAGAAAAAGGAAAATAGTATATACGTATTTTTTAAATAAAAATACGTATATACTATTATTCTAATATTTATTCTATTTTTGTACACTCACACATACACACACAAGGCATGTGTATGAAATATATTTGGAATATTCTCATTTCAATATATGTATATGATCTTTATAAAATAATTTTAAAAATATGAATTATTAATAACTCGGCATCCACCGATAGAAGATGAAAATGTATATTAATATTATAATGTATATATATTCGTTTATCTTGCGCGACTTAAATAACACGCGATGTGCATATTTAAAAACGTAATATCATACAATCATAATATCTAAATAATATAATAATCTGAATAATATAAATCTTTCCGACGATAATAATTGGTAGGCAATAGAAGAGATTTCTCTTCTTCCTCGATCTCTAGAAACAAGCTAGAATTAGTGTGTCCAGAAGCAACGAAAGATAAGTCCAACTAGCCTGAAGAGTGAATAGATATGAATTACGCAAATATGATACATGATCAATATTGGTCAAAATAAGTAGGAGTATGCAAGAAAAAAAATATTTAATCATATTTATAAGTATATGGGACGACATTCAATTAAAAATATATGAATATATGAAAAAGTTATCGATACAAATAATTAGAATTTTCCAAATCTCACGTTGAAGTAACCAACAAGTGATTATGTCTATTGGAACTATTAAAATATTGAAAACGCTTGAAATCATTTAGAATTATAAATTAATTTTATATTCTTAAATAAATAAAACATAAAAATATCAAAATATAATATTTATAGAAAAATAAAACATTCAATTAAATATAAAAGTTAATTTTAAAAAATTATAAAAAATTAAATTATGAGAAATATGAAAAATAACTTAAATGTATAACATACAACATCCAGTATTTTTACATTAATTTTTTTATATTTAAGAATCTTTGAACATTAATTTGAAAAAATTTTTTTAATTAAATTTATTGCGTTTTATATTATGTTTTTTCTAATTAAATCTTTATATCTGTTGGGATTATTTAAAGATATGGAATATATCTATCATTTTTAAATGTCTCAACAATTATAAACTTATAAACTTAATTATTGCTTAATAAAATTATAAACTTTTAATTATAATACAAAATAATTGAAATACTTTTTCAATCATTTTCTCGAAACACATTCAATAGAAATTCTATAGGAAAATTTATTTTCTGAAAAATATGGTTCTAATTTAATTGTGAGATAACAAATTCTTTTATTGAATATCAAATACATTTCAAAAGTCATAAAATGAAAAATGCTTCAATTTTCTGACATCGATTATTGGCTACGCGGCTATCATTGCAAACGCAAAAAAAGAAATCAACTGTCCTTGCAGTTCTCCAGGTCGCGCGTAAAACGAGACTGGTCTCGCTTTTTCCTGCAGTAAAAGTTAATTTGGCTTTTTGCAAGCCTCACTGGTAGATCTCGCATTCTGTGCGGCGTGTGCGCCACGGTATTTTGATGAGAAGGAATGAAACCGCTCGTGACGTAGAAATTGCAATTTGAATTAGCCGCGAAAGCCGAAGCTAATGATTCCTAAAGAGCAAAACATATCGGCGTACACGAGCCGACGATATTCGTGGCCTGGCAAGAAAGTCCCTCGCGATCTCGTGGACCGTGAAAAGAGCGGAGATGCGCCGGGAGGTACGTTCTCGCCGGATGCCGTGACTACGAAAGGCGCGTTTCTTATCACAGCCTCGAAGATCCGGGAGACCAATCTACAGGCAATGGATGTGACCTCGTTAATGTACCGGAATCGTGTAATCAAGGGGATAATCGCGATAATTATACGCTATAATGCCCTGCGGATGATAATATACGAAATATGATAGTTATTCGTTAATTGAGCTTATTTTTATGTAGAAGAAATCGAATAATTTTGTTTCTTCTTCGAAATTAAGGAATGAATTTCTCAATTTTTTTACTGCTTTGTTTTTTATAAAGCATCAACGAAATTTCTTTTTCACGATTATCAATAGCTAATTAACACATTCAAGACAATATATATTATCCGTGTTATTCAGTGATGCATTTGATACTTTTGCTCACGCCCCATCTGAGAACATGATCTTGATGTGCGATCTTCGTTTGATCATTGAGTAATTCGCCTCGTTGCAAATGCATTACGAGATCGACGAGCGTTTATAAGTATCGACGAAGGTGCGGCATACGTGCGTGACATATGAAACTGTCTGTTACAACGCAGAATGCTTACGGGAAGACGGACGAGTGCGACAGAATATACAGACGAAGAAAGAAAGAGAGAGAAAAAGGGAAGGGAAGAGAGAAAAAATCGTAGATCTAATCGCTCCGGTGACGTGAGTTACGTGGGTAGTCGCGCTGGCGGCGAGAGACAAAAGTGTGCGTCTCTTCTTATTCCTCTTCGGCGATCTTATGCCGCACGAATGGTAACACCCGTGGCACTCGTATCGCACACCTCATCACATTTACACACCTTGCACCTCCGCTTGCACGTCGGCACCTTTGACGCGCGCCGATTGCGTGCCGGCCTCATTCGCGCGTCGCGCGAATTCCCTACGGAGAGGTAAAACTCGTTAAAAAAAAGGGATTGGCGAATATAACACGCCCGCATTTACGACACCATTTTACGCCCGCTGATACTCCACTGATCGAAGTCTAGGAGTGAGAAATCTTCACGAGAGATCATTAAAGAAGAGGGATTTAATCTCTCTCTTTCTCTATCTTTAGCGAATTAAATGGATTATGATTTATCGTTGCACTAGGGTCGGCAGGACCGGTAGGATCCGCAGGATTCGCATTATATATCGGCAATCTACGAAGCGGAATGCGTAAACGTTACACGCCGTGTGATTACGTATAGAAACAATAATTCGAAAATGTGCCATATATTTTCTGAGGGGTTAATTACAATGAGAGAGGTAGAGCCAGACAAAGTCGTAAGGGATTACGAAATAATTACCCAGTACGTAGTTTTCGCTCGAGGTTTGCTGATTGTAGGCTCGAAGATAAATGAGCCAATTATGAAATCGACGAAATTTCACACCGCGGACGAAAATTCATTAGGGAGGTTCGTGGGCATAAATAAATCCGTACGCCCCTCCACGCCCACAGTCTCACGGACAAAGGCAGGTGTCGGTGATTCTCGGCGGTTTAGATTGGGAGATCAATGAGCGAGATTCTCAAGTTTGAGAATCCCTTACAAGAGGGAAAGTAGTTTACCTCCTTTACTAGAATGCTGAGAATTCGTACGGATCGAGATTCTCGGTTTCCACGATACATCGGTTACTCGACGAGAACATAAGGGAACAACTGGTACTCAGATAACTCTAACAAGATTGAAAAACAAGGATCCACCGTCTGATATTCGATAAGACACTCGTAACGAGTCCAAGTAAATTTAATAAGTTAAACAAGATGAAAAAGAAAAAATATTATTTGACGTTCTAAAACATTTTACAATAATGAATAAAAAACTTTATATTATTTTCTATTTCATCCTTTTTTGTTCTTTTTATTAGTTTCATGAGAGGTATTCTCGTGAATTTATCTTTTAAGTCCTCAACAACGACTCGCTGAGTCGGAGACTTCTTAAAGGCCGTCGAGACTCATTTATTATTCAGATTTATAGCCAGACTCGAACTGACTCCCACAGATCGGCAGGTCTTTGCGATTCTGCAAGTTGGCCGTGGATCCTTGAAGAGTCTCAGAAATTCGATGTTTTGCATACGACACGATCTTCGTTCAATTCGAAATCCGTGCATAATAAGAGATATCCCAGCGAACGAATGCTGTGCATCTTTTGACAAAGCGCGTTTGTGAAATCTTCAATATCAAAACATACGGCGCTAACTTTACATGCAAACAAAAAGAATTCTATAATTTAATTAAGCAAGGAAAAAGAAAATATTCTCATTTTTTCATAATGATTAAATTCTATTATATTAATTTAGTAAAATCAAGAGAAAAATTTTTATGTGTGTGATTTATTAATATCATATAGTTTTTTATTCTTCTCGGAAAATGCATTCGGCAAATGCGATAGCAGGATAACTCTGATATGAATAATTTGTAACTAATTTAACTTATTTATTTTTCACACATTTGTTAAATAAATATGTTTTTTTCCGTTTTTGTAAAAAAGCATAGGCGACAATTATAATAAATATATCGAATGTCACTAATGCATCTTTTTCGTGATACCGATTAATTTTTTCGTTGCGCTGATTCCGTGAGCAGCCATCATCGTCAAGAGAGTATATTTTGGCAGTTGAGAGAGAGAAAGAGAGAGAGAAAGAGGAGAGGAGAGAGAGAGAATTAATATCAAAAATGATTTTACTCGTTTAATGCGAGTTTAATTATCGTTATTTCGCTTAAATATCTCATTCCACCTGAAATCTCATCCGAGCAATTAAATACGTCCTATGTGCGCTTGGTTAACTGTTTGAATTATCATTCGACAATTACTGAAATCACATCGTAAACGAGAAATACGAGGAGAGAATAATTAAACACCTGGAATTCCAGAGAAGCGTACACGTAAATGTCCAAAGCGGACGGGAATAAAAGAAGAAACAGCATATACAGAATGTTGGAAGGAGCTAAGCGGTGAACGGATGGACAGACGGACACGCGGCAGACAGTATCGGATTGATCTCGGCGAGTGAACCCAATTACCCACCAAAGGGCCAGATTTATTGTCTGGACGGGGGACTGACTGAGGGTTCCTGATGCCCACGATGGTGGCAGCCACTCTTTACGAAGGCTCTGGATCCGCAACGAGAGCGGAGATCGAGACGGGTGCGGATTGCAAGGTGTCGTACGGTTTTACTCACCCAATTATCAGAGCGTCGACAATGATCTTACGAACGCTTCTGAAGAAGTTTTGGGTATGAATCTTCGTTGTACAAGATGATCAGATCGCACGTCAACAACTGATCATAAACAATATATATAATTGACATGATTTACAATTAGCCACATTTCAAGTCATCCTTTGATAAGATGAAGTACGTGACTTTCTGAATTTTTCTAATGATAAATCAATTGCTTCTGATGGCAAAACAGAAAAACACACTATAATAATTTATAGAAATTAAATTAAATTTTTTAATTATTTGTGTAATTATTAAAATTCTCGAGTGATCGCACATACACGTTATTCCGCAAAGGTAATGACAATCAAAGTAGAGATTGCTTGCAAAATTTGAAATTTTATTCTACTCAAAATTTCTCCGGCCAATCGGAACTTTGCCATCTAAAACACTTCGTCTTCTTTTCGCAATTCTTCCTTGCCGAAACTCGCTGCTGCCATTGGCTAGACCTCATCCGGAGATATGTAAATCTACGGCGAAGGGGTATGCAAGAGAGAGAGAGAGAGAGAGTCAGAGGAGAGGGATACCTGTCTACAGACAGCCGCAGGTGCCTGTCACTGGAGGCAGACATACTTTAGTCGCGAGCCGGAAAGTGGAAGGATGCGTACTCTTTGCGAATCGCCGCCGCCTCGAATGCATCGCCGCGATACTGACACCTTACAAGGCGCTGATTGAAGTATTTATTGTCCTTACGCAAAGGTTCGCTTTTATACGTGTAATGATCCGCTCTTACGCATGCAGGCTTATCTACGTTCATCTGCGTGTGATGCTGCTCTACCCACTTACCTTACATGCTCTTCTTTCTGTTCCAATTATGGTCGTATGCGTTACCATCTAATATTGGCTAAAAGAAAAGCTCAAACAAAATTCACCGAAGTTGAAAAAATATTAAATTATCGCTATCTATAATTAAAGTAAACAATTCTGGAAAGACTTATCGAGAGAATATCATACGATTTTATTTTGTTTTTCTAAAAAAATTTTATTTTATAATTACATTACATAAAAAGTGCCTTAAATGTAATTATTCTAATATATACGTAAGACGATCTTGTAATTTTACCAGCAAAATTTTTTTTAGTTTTCTTTGCACTACGCCAATCCTACTAAAATCCATCGTATAAAAATATAGTTGATAAATCAAGCTTATCGAATGATTCAGAATAGCAACTAAAACATCGAAGAAAAATATAATCGCATAATTATATTTTACTCGTTCATAATTTGAAGACAAATTTGTTTTCGACCATGAGTTTATAATTTATTTTTTGTGATTTATCACTGCCTCTACTCTTTTTTTCTCTTACGATATCCAGTATATATTTCGCAAACGTATAATTTCGGTTATGTTACATTTCAATGAAAACCTAAGTCTAGTTTAAACAAATGTACCAGATGTAACATTGGACTTATAAATCGCAATTTTGCAGTTCTGTAGAATCAAAATAATAGAAGACCTTAGTTTGTAATATACATTCTCTTAGAGAAAGCAGGACTATCATACACAGTTCAGGTTCAGAACCAAAGTTACTCGCAATCATTTTAAAAGAGGAAAATAAATGAAAGAGACCAAACCAGCGGTTAAAATCCTTCGAAGAAAACGTCCATCCAAGCAAGATTTGCCCTGTGGGTGATAAATCGGTGCTGCTACCTCCAATCCTGCGTAGGATAATTAAAACGGCACAATTATAAGAGCATTTAAAAGACGGTATAATAATCGTCCAAATTCTTACAAATAAGTACGTCTCAATTAGTGACCGCGTATTTAATCGGTGGCGTGGTTTACCGGAATGCGAGTAAACTTTGCCTCAAGAGCTTTTGTTCAAGAGAAAAGAGAGCAATTACCTCGGAATTAGAGCGGATAATTACGGTGCGCAAATTACGCACGAAAGAAACTTCTCTCTCGAAGAATTCAAGCGTACGACATTCCTCTCTTCATAACACAAATTGTCGAAACTCGTCTTTTGTACATACGGCTTTCAATATAATAGTTAACATCCGTAAGATCATCTCTCCACGCAATCGAAAAGTATATAAATTTATCCCTTATTTGTGTGTGTTGGAAGCTAAATCAATTATATCCACTTACTATTGTATGAATAGATTACATTCTCTTATAATATATTCGATAATGAAGATGAATTGTAAGCAATCTCTCTTTCATGTTTGTGTTTTCTACGATTACGAAGCCGCATAAGTTTTTATACATCATTAATCTCATTTTAACGCAATTGAGCTAAATACTTCGTTCCAAGACGGATGAAAGTAAATCTCAAATTGATAGCGATCTCGATGACATAAATTGTGGCAATTCAATCATTAGATCTCGAATCAATTCGACTTTTAAATTAACTGAAAGAAGTCGCCGCAGAAGAGGTAGGATAAATCTTGAGAATCCTAGATGGCAAGATAACTTTACATCTCGAGGGATGATCGCGATAATTCTGATGTGATTGATCGAAAGTTACACTCGAAAGATATCAACATTGCCTAATTAAGCGAAGAGAACGCTTCTTACTCCCGAATTTGCTTCGCGAATTAAGTCCCGACTTTGTAATGAAGAATACACATATTTCGCGTCCGTCCAAGAGGATCGCTCGCCTCGGACGTCCCGTCGCCGAAGACTAACGAGTCGTAAAGATTATACCTTCTCGTCTGTGCCGAGACGAATTACCGATTTCGTGCGACGTGCGCGTTCGCAAATTAAATTTTTACGTGACGCCCGGTCGGCGGGCGATCATTAAAAGTAAATTTGCCAGGAATCGGCGCTCCGTCGAAAAGCACCTGACGAACCGTAATGGCGTGTGCCTGGGTATCTTCCGTGCCTACGCGAAAAAAAACGCCTCGGGGGAGGGCGAAGGGGAGGGCGAGGGGACTCTGACAAAAAAGTAGCCGGCGGGCGAGAACCATGCGTTTGCGCGTCCCATGCAACACACGAGATGGATATTTGCATTTTTATGTGACGAAGGCTGCTCTCTCTTTCTATCTGTCTCTCTATCTCTCCCCCGTTCTCCGTCTCTCTCTTTTGCCACTCATCGGAATTGCGGAATTCGTCGTTTTGCGACTTTCGGAAGTCTCGCGAACCCGCCGTTTTTCGCCGGTCGTATGGCGAAAAACTCGCACGGTCATTTTAAATTCATTAGGCGGATGTTGGACGTGACTCTCGAGCAACACAAAGCAGGCATGACGTAGCGCGAGGAGAAAGACGATTTACCGCTGTTTTCAAGCCTCCTTATGCGAGAATCCACGCAGCAATTTTCTTTCAAATGAACCTCGTGCGCTCTTCAATGGCGAGTATCTCGCTCGAGTTCTTGGGTCTATTAATTGATAATAAAACGAGAATTCATTGTAATTTTTTAAATAGCGCAATGATAATGGAATCTTATTGAAATTTAATTGAAAACCTGAAAATTGAAATACAACTAAGGAGAACGCTTCTTTTATCAGACGCTTCTTTTATTAAATAATTAGATGCATTTATACACATCTATCATATATCGTAAAAACAAGAAAGTACAATTTGAGAGATTTCAACTACGAAAACTACAGTCGATATACTCGCCGGAAGTTCCTCGATAAAGTACTGAAACATAGAAAGCTCGAACGCGCCCAAAGGTACACGCCTTCTTCGTGTATCTCGCTGTATCTACCTGCTCGTGAACTCGCCGGATATTTCCCGACACTCGATCGCTTCGTTAAGCGAATCCTACTTCATAAGGTTAGAAGAGAGGGCGAGGAAGGTGGTGGTAAGGGTGTGAGAAGGATTACGGCAGAGATCCTGGCTTCAGGATGACCTGTGACCCGCGCTGTAACTCACCGCCCACGTTGCACCTGCCTCGGCGCTATCATACTGCTTTATTAGTTTATCTCGCCTTCGAGAGGGGTTTATGAACTTTGAGGGTAAAATTTTACGTGAACTCTCCGACCTGGACGTCTCGCGCGTTCACATTGGAACGTAAAATTAAAAAAATATTTGAAGACCTTATAAAAAAATATTTGAAGACCTTATAAAAAAATATTTGAAGACAAAATAAAATAAGATGTTTTGCACTATTGTGTCTATATATATACAAATTAAATCCGGATTAATTTCATTTTTCTAATTTTCTGACGATATTCTTATGTTTTAAAAAGTTTAAAATAAACGAAAGAGATGGAAATAAATATAAATGAAAACAAAATCGAAATATTAGAATTTTGGTGACTGTTTTGAAAATTATCAGAATGTAGGGAAGTTAATGTATGTCTAATCCCCTTAATTAAGATGGACCTATATCATATGCTAATTTATTCTGCTGCAAGATTAAAGTTGTTGTATTCTTCCTCTACCGTCTTGAAATTGCAAGTGATTATGACATTATTAGCCTATATATCGTACCCCGTTCGTTACAAAAAAAATATATTTTACAATGTTGCAAAAATATCTCAGGCATTTGCTGATTAAAATTATTATCGTCGTATCTTAATGATCAAGATTTTTCAAAGGCTAAAATGCAAATTTGTAATACGCAATTTACAAAGCTAATCGCGAATCCTTTCAACACCTTAGGAAAGCATCACGAGATAAAAAAACACTCGATTTTGCCGAAGTGGCGAAATTCTACAATGTAAAGAGGACAAGCTACCGCTATTGATATGCAAAACATTTAATTTCGGTGAACACTTAGGAAATTATACAGTCGCCGTAGCAATTACTGCCTCCTGCGGTATCTTTGATTAAATGCCGTATTGGTGATAAAATTATGCTAATTTATTCTGCTATAATGTTAAATTCACCGCCATTATGTCTTTTTTTTATCTTTCATGACGAAAATTAAAAACATCTTTAGCTAAAGATACCGCATTGCTCTCCTTTCTGTAAAAAGATTATTTTTTGATATATAACAGATGGTCTCATACGGATAATTAATGTATTGCACACTGCACGCTACATTTTACTACACGAGAATATTCGTAATACAAGAAGATTAATAAATTTTAAAGAATCTCGCATGCATCGATGCACGCAATCGTCCTTGCAAAAGATTAAGTAATGCTGTTTACAATCATTGGTCCATCATGAAGAATACACATGTTCGAAAATGTAATACGTAAATAACTATAATACATTTAAAGAGACATTTATGTAGCATTATATTATGTTAACATTGCAGGAAATATATACATGTTCATTTTAACGAAATTTTTCCTTGATGTTGTTGGATCGTTTTTTAATTTTAATCTTTACAAGTGAAAAAACTATAATCGAGACTCGCAAGGATGAATTTCAAGTGCGATAAATTCTAATGATGAGGTATTATGACCAATGCACCGAATTACAACGAAATTATATTGCTGAGCAATTGCGAAAAATACACAAGACCACACACGCAAGCACCTGCAGCGTGATATAAGGTAATACGTAATGCGGTCCGGCACCGGCCGATCCGTAGCGTAATTCGCGGCTTCCGGGCGAATACGCGTCTGCTCAGAGTAAGGCATTATCAAATTTCAGATTCGACTCGGCCGAATCTCTTTGCCCATGAACCTTCATGTATAAATATTTAACATGGCGATCGCGTTTCGTCCTGAATTTAAGCCCATAATTTTCGACAAGCTCAAGCGCCTCTTGTGCAAAATCTATTTTTCGAATATTCTCCAAATTTTTCTGTATGTGAAGTGAAGTGTCATACTTGAACCATTTGTTTCAGTCATCATGTAACTCTACATTACACGCACGAATATTTTTGTATTCGGAAACGAGTTATGTATGAGCACACGTGTGCCGGAGAAATCGGCAAATCCTATCATGATTGAAATAACCGATTTTTTCGATAATAACCACTACTTCATTAAAATCTTTGCTGGCTGCAGAATTATCGATTTCGAGCAATATCGAGAGGATTGGATCCTCTCTCTTTTCGATCGCTATCAGTTTCCGATCGCACGTACACATCGACCTCCCAACAAGCTGCTCGATCAGTGTATCGTGTAAGATTGGGTGAATCGGTAACGGTTAGGATATAATGAAATAACCTTAAATATGTTTGCACAATTATCTGACCATATCGACTTGATGCGCACCAAGCATTTTCTGCTAATATATTTCTTCTTCGTCGATAAACTGTTTTTCATTAAACCATCGAGCCGCCGCGATAGCAAATTACAGCGTGCGATATCATCAGTAAAAAGTCGATAATACTTGATTGTCTCATAAAGGCTGTAAAGCATAAAATATAGAGTAGAATATTTCTTTATTCCGATGACAATAAAATCCAAAATCAGGTAAAATAATTGAGCGCGCTACATATTTTTATCGAACACAGACGAAAATATGTTTTGGTAAATCTACGCAATGTATTATAACTTGTATAATGTAGTATCTCGTGCAATTGTTTATCCGGATATTTTGAAATACGACTGTAATTTGGGGTGTCGTTAACGACCATTAAGCGAAATGAGTGCGCGACCAAATCGGTACAAAGCCTCGCATTGTTGTAAATCTATATTTATAGCCGTCGAATTCGAATCGAGCGCGAGTTCTCATTGCTCGGCAACAGCTGGAACCGTTCTTGATTCACCGACGAGATTCGGCCACTTTACGCTTTTCATTAAGTGCATTTGGCATTGGGCGCGGATTTCGCGCGGCTTCCACTCCAACATTCATAAAGTTATCGCGTTTGCGAAATGTAAATGTGCTAATTCATGAGCTCAGATTGTAGCGTGATAAATCGCGGCACGGACGCACCGCGTTATTCGCGCCTTGTTCGCATTTTTTCTCGACACGCAAAATTAATTGAAAATTACGCGTCGCTTGCTGGACCATGTCGACGGGGCGTTTCCAAATTGTTCAATAATGTATACTTTCAACGAGCGTCATTTGTTTACCAAGGTATACCTGCTAAAGCAATGCGCCTTCGCATTATTTTCTAAAAAAAAATAAATAAATAAACGTGGGTTGTATTTGTTCACTAAACGCGCACGGTTAAATATATCATAAGCCCGCCAATTTATTAAATACACCACAGGTTAAATCTTTTAAAAAATATTTTATTCGTATTCTGTAAATTCATAATCAGGTGATAATTAGCAAACGTCTGTAAAATTGCAATTTAATGCCTTGCCTATATGATCGAGATGGTTTGCTTTTTTTGTGAAACTCGATTTCTGTTTTTCTGTTGCACGAGTTGAGCCGACCCCAATGTGCAGGACGCAAGTGCAAATTAGAGTATCATAATTGAAATCATCAAACAGCGTTTCGTTTCAGATAAAAGTAACATGAACAAAATTTCATACCACTCTCCTGGAGAATTCATGCGATCTCCTTGATGGTTCCTCGTAATATTCGGCCGATTCCTGGGCGTAGAGCTGTTATTAAGCCATTTTATGGATTGGCGCAGTTTGTAATTAGGTCTTTATCGATGGTTACGGTGCGCAAATTTTTATGATTTTTATTGACTGAAAGATGGGTCGCAGATTGGTAGGTGAATATTGCTCAGCCATAGGTGCTAAATGGACTTGGTTGTTTTGCGAATCAAAATCCGTCGAGATAATTACTACTCGTTTAATGAATTATTGCTAATGATCCACACATAAATTAAAGAAGAAATGGCATTCCAAATGCGAAAAATAGCAAGATGCACGATAAAAATTATATTTCCAACGACATTGTCAGTATGATAAATTCGAAATATACATATTGTATTAGTTGGTGCGCGTGTAAAAAATTTTATTTAAATATATATAATATTAATTAATAATATTTAAATATATTTAAATATTATTAATTAATATTTAAATATATTTCTATATAGTTCTTTATATAATCTTTTTAGAATGGAGATTTTCTAAGCATAATTATGCACAAATATATGTAATATTAATTAATAATATTTAAATATATTTTTATATAGTTTTTTATATAATCTTTTTGGAGGGGGAATTGAGGTTTTCTAAGCATAATTGTGTACTGCTACGGCCTCACGGGCATCATTCTATCGAAAATCTATGCTCTCCAGTCATAATGAAAAAATGCACGGTAGCCGCGATCGACTATCGTGTCAGAGATGTCTCAGATAAAATCCAATTACGGAAAAAAGGAGACGTAAATAAAAGTGGATGATCATCCGATCTCGCATCAACCTTTGAGATTTTGCCGCGTCGAAGATTCGTTTATCGATAAAATTGTCTCACCTTCCTCCACTGTGCACGCTAAATGAATACATTTCTTTCAAAGCTTTTTTCATATTACCATCATTCCCGAATATATCTAAATTTTTATACATTAAAAAAAAAAAAAAAAAAATATATATATATATATATATATATATATATATATATATCAAATAAGACTACTTAAAAGTTTATTGTGGCCCTTTTTCGCCGATTAATTATCTCGATATGTACTTTGCGTTTCATATAAAGATAAGAATTATCATTGATTGAAAATCATATAACTTGATTATATAATTCAAAATGTAAGAATTTTATTCGCGTTTGATGCAAATTTAATGTTTGCTTTTAAAAAATAGAAAAAGATTGTAATAAATTCCTTTCGAATTGCTAAAATATGTTATTGTCATCGTAAAGATGATGTATTTTCGCAACTTTCGAATGTGTAGTAACCAAGTCTAATTGCGGCATGTTGCTTTTGCTGTCAAGTGCGCTTGCAGCATGTTGCTTTCACTCGTTAATAAAATGCTCCTCTCTCTCTATTCTGAGGAAAAGATTAAAGAGGTTCCATCCATAGATCAAACATAATTTAAATACTTTCTCTATGTTAATAGTAGGGTATTAGTTATTAATAATTTTTAAAAACATATATAATCGAAGATTTATGATTTAAAAGAAAAGAATTATTTTTTTTCAACGAATTAGTAACCTGGACGCAATTTTGGAGCGACGCTTCTTGTCGGTCGAAAAACGAAATTCATTCAATGTAGATGTAAGAGAACAATCGAAACCACACCCTCCTCCCCTCTCCTCTCATCCCCCCCCCCCCATACAATTGCCGATCTAATCTAAAAACTCGAAACGCCGCTCTAAACCGGTCGTCCGAGAGTACTCATTCTCTCTTTCTTTCTCGAGAAAGGCCTAGCCCATTTTTCAAAATCATAATTGCATTTTTCATCCTCCTCTCGCCATCTCCCATTCTCTCGAGTCGCCCACTCTTTCGCTTTCTTTCGTCTTTCCCTCTCCTCCTCTCTCCTTCCGCCCATTCCGCCTTCGTATTTCCACCTTCGTTGCTGCCGTTGCTTCTGCGGCAACGTAGCCCGGGAGGCAAGCATCCATATTCATGCAGAATAAGGTGCAATTAAACTCCACGAGGTGTCAGCCACGAGGAGGGCATTAATCACCTAACAAAGCCACATTTGACGCAGTAATCGCCAGAGATACCATTACATGCGTAGCACATAATAAGCTCGTATCACGGCGGAATGATAATTTGAGCGCGGATTGTAACGAGTCCCTCTTTATACGGTGTGGCGATCCTCCAGGTGTAGATACCTCGTTCATCGATCTTCGCCGATTTATTCCTTTTGTCAAAATTTTTATTGGATTCATACGAAATTATTCTGAGAAATATTTATAAACTAGAAAAAATATATTAACAATTCAAAAATCTTTTTTGCATGATAATATTTGCATCTGTTTTTTTTCTATTTGCAATGAAATAGCTTCTGAAAAATAACGTTAAAAAAGGGAAAAAAATAATTTATCTTTTTTTTTGGCTAAAACAAAATTATGACGAAAAAATTTGACGTGACATCTCAACGTGATTTTAATAAAAGAGCGTAATGTAAATTATATTTGTATATAACGTTAAAGAAATAGCAATAATGATAATATTTCATTTTCTTAAAATCGTCAATCTTAATAAACATCAATGACAAAAAAATTATAAATTCAATTTTTTTAAATGTTTAATCGATCGTAAATAATTTTCTAATAGAAAGCTATAATTATATACTAAGATTACATCAGAGTTAATTGGTTTTATGTGACTTGAGGACAATGAGGGATTTCTGGGTGGCATTCGACCGGATCTAATCACAGTCTGTCATTGCCTTGCATCCTCGCTAATTAATCATACACCTGGTCACATAACGAATGCACCTTGCGCAAAAAAGCAAACTCGACAGAATGCGCGTTTAACTCGCCGAGATGCGTAATTGCTGGTTGCCGTCACTGAAAGAAGTCGCATTATAGTGATTGTCCACTGCTATGATTTTACATAGTTGCGGACCTACAAATTTTAAACAACAGAATTACCATGCAATATCTACATAATCATATGAAAAATTATAAAAAGAATTTTCTCAAAAATTAAATCGCAATTTTTGTCGAGTCCAGTATTGAATTTAACATTTTTGGGTAAAAAAAAAAATATCTGGCGATAGCCTATTTTAAGATCATAAAAAATGGATCGCAATGTCGACCGCGGCGCCGGCGAATGGTGCATCTGCCGGCTCGTTATCTAATGGTGCCTCATGCGGCCTGATAATTGACCGTGCAGCTACCCGAGGCGAGGCCCAAATAGACGCGAGCTTATTAAGCCGGATGGTTTGTTGTTGTCCGCAGTAGCGGAGCCACGAATCGGTGTTATGTATCGATTCTTGATTAAAACCCACCCTCGGGCTGCCACCTCATTACGCTCTCTCTCGTCCCTCGTCAAATCGGCAGTTAATTTGACAACTCGCGATACGAAACGCCTCGGTTCCACCTGTAGGAACGCACCGCGGGGAGACCGTTCTCGATATGAGGTTCCCGAAGATGCACTGAAGATACGTGAAATTATCAGCACAAAAGGAAACGCATAATAAGTATGTTTTCGCAGGTGCAACGCGGTATCCTTTTGTTTGGCAATGAGAAGCATTTCCAAGGCATTATCGCGTTCTGTTTGAAATGCTTTCCTTTCAAAATTATTTTATATATTAGGTTTATCATACTCTCGATAAAATGCATAATAATTAATAAGATTATTAAAACTATTGAGGAAAATTCTCTACCCTTTTTCTTGAGTCTTTAATTTCGACTGAGATTTTTAACTAATTAATTAATTTAATTAAATAATTTAATTTCAACTGACATTTCTCTCGTGCAACTAATTAAATAATTTATTTATATAATTATTGCCGATACAGAAATACCTTTAAAAACATAAATATCTTGCGATTAATTCTATGCGCTCGTAAAACGATTCAACGAGTGGTAAAATTACGATATCAACACGCTTAGTCATCGGTACCGGCTACTTCGAATGATAGAAACAATTTCAAATCGCGTGAATTACGAGGCAATAATTTTCCTCGAGAAGTGCCAGCCTGCATAGAAAGCGACGGCCGCAATAAATATACTCGACTGCGTCGAATTGCATTGCGCTGGCTCGCGGCCAGCTCGCACTACACTGCACGATAGAATTTCCCTCTTACTATGAGCCGAAACGTACATCTCATAAATAAACTACTCTCGTTCTCTCTCTCTCTCTTTTTTCTTTACAAAAATATTTTAAAAATTTATTTGACATATTTTTTTCAGACTGCTCACGAGGTATATTTATATTTCGCTTAAGAATTTTCAAGAAGATTTAAGACGCTCTCTTTCAAACATTCAAAATAATTCACGTGCTATTATCAAAATAAACTGCTCTTTTTCTCTCTCTTTCTTTACTAAGGGTATTATTTTCAGAATTTATTCTTATCCCATTTATACGATAATTAAGCTCAATAAGCGTTTTATCGAGCCAGCAGGATCAGTACAGTTTCGTTTTGTTGGAACTTAAAGTGGAACTTTAGGTTCCAAAGGAACCTAAAGTGTGTACCTTATTTTGCTGGCACGGCGTATGCCAAAATTTTTGAGCGTTTATCACGCAATAACTCCGAAATTTAAGGCGCGAAGAGATAACAAGATGGTGTTGCGGATGTATAAAAATGTGAATAACGTACAAAATAACCAGGCAAATTTCCCATGTAACAGGATTTCAACATTGAATTCAACTAATTAACGAGACATGAGAAGATATTCGCTATTCGTGAGAACAAAATACTGCAAAATACCGCCAAGTTATTCTCCCTCGCGTAACGATAGTCTCAGTTATCCAGTATATTTGCTAACAATCCTGAACTGCACGAATACACACCGTGCATGTAATTATCCAAACATTATCTTCGCAAAATGAAATAATAATTGTTTCTTTAATTAATTTCTTTACTTAATTATTGACAAATTTTTATTGACAAACCATTCACAAATAAATAAAAAAATTGAGCAAATTTAAGTTAAAGACATTGGCAATAAAAGTTATTGAATGAAACTCAGTGAAATGAAACACGACAGATTTTGTGAGACGCATAAAGATGAATTGTAACAAAGATCAATTAGAAACGAATAGCCGCTTGAAATTTACTATTGTGATAATATTCGTAATATATTTTTATGTTAACGATAATACAATATTTCTTAGGATATCTGCTGATATCTTATATATAAATTTACAAAGAACAAGTCAGTTGTCGTTGCTCAATTTTTTCGATTCCATATATTATGATATATTCACTTTTTATCAAAATTATTTGCAATTATTCAATTTCACATTATTATTATTAATTTATACGAAGCCGTAACGTGTGGTTGTAATTCATTATTATACTTTATTATACGACCGATTTGTTCCGCTTTCGATATATCGAGATTTCCATGATAAAATTAAACGATAAAATCGATCAGGTACATTTGCAATTACTTGCTCGAGCCTGGTACCCGGAAATTTAAATTTCTGACCATTTACTTATACGCAGCCGCGTGTTCTTGATCTCCTTTTAACGAGAAACAAATTCCCCGCCCAAGACAAATTTTGGAAGATAATGAAGCGGTATTATCGCGGTATTACTGCTGTTACTCGAATCCGATTACGTTTTGCATGCAATTAATTCCGGTATACGCGGAATTGCTACGTAAATCGCGACGGCGAGATTAAAACTAAAAGAAGATCATCTCTTTTCGGTGGGAGAAGCGGCGTCTGAAAAACGTGGATTAATCACAAAGCTCCCTCGCGAATTGCAGTGCACATTCACATTTCTGTCAAGGCAGAATTTTATTCATTATGCGACTGCACGCGATATGTCTTATCTGCGCCCGTTCAGGAATTAGAACTCGAAAAAAAGTATATTGTACTAGGCCTCAAAATATGAAAAGAAAAGTGTTTCTTCTCGGCTCGATTGCCGTTTCTGGGATTTAGGAGCCGCATGTTATTCGCAGCAGGTGAGGTTCTCGAGCTAAGCGAGTTGACAGCGGGATAACTGACCGGTCGGTTAACTAAGCAGCCGATGGAAGCGCGTAACTCAGAAAGCAGCATTATTGCTATCTCCAGCACGAATAAAAACTGTACGATATAAGCGTGCGAAACACGCATCTTCCCATTCCCAAAGAAATGATCCATCTCAGTCCACGCATGCGAAATTAAAATGGTGTTCGCTCGAAGATCCTTCCAAGCTCCTGCCAAGACATAAGTCTGTATGTAATCCAAGGAGCATGATGAATAATACAGAATCAAGCAATTCAGTTTTAATCAATCAGATAGTTTTATCTCTCTTCTCCGATCCAATTCTCCAAATATCCCACGGTTATTGAATCTATTCTAAGTTTCTTGATAGAAATTCTTTCCTTTATTCCTCTGTAAGGAAATTTTCTGTGCCATTCAAATTAGAGCTCCAGTTTTAAATCTCTTTGCGTTATTGAAGCGTCCCGAAACTCAGATGTTTTACAAAAGTTTTCTTGGTCAGGATAATTGGATAAAAAAGAATGATACGACGAACTACTGTATTTTCTCCGTGGAAATTAATCAGAGAATTGTATTTTTTGTAAAAAAAGATGATATATTTCTGGTACAAGCGTCACAATGGATTTACGTGAGAGATACAAGAGCCGGGAACAAAGTTCACAATTATTTTACGATTCTGTGAATACGGCGACGATTATTCGGCCGACTCGCTGGGCGTGTTCGTTAATTGAATTTACGATAATTTAATATGCTTTTAGGTCGCTATCGTGGCGACTTACATACTCCGGAAAGATCAACTGATTCGCGTGAGACCGCCGAGAAAACCGTCGCCTATAAACCTGCTTCAGGCTGAGTAATGTCCGGGCGTTATCGAAAGTGCGGTGCACTGCCTGTTCAATTTCTACCCGACATCGTCCCGATTACAATGCGAACTGGGCGGGATGGACCGCGCATTTAATTGGCCAGGTGCGCAGGAAAGATGACGTGATGTTTGGAATAATATGGGTGATAAGTAAGTAATGCCGTGTAATCTGCAAAAATGTTGGGCCTGCGGCGAACACTGTGTAAACCTCAATGATCAATTTAATTCATTTATATGTATTAGAGTCGGCTTGTGTACCATTTTTTGTAATATCTCTTGCTTAATCTTCCACGAGAATAACAAATGTAACGGAAGTGGTAGCGATAAAAATGATTAAGATATAAAAATAACCCGCCATCTTGACAGCTATGCTACACTTGAATCTTAATTAAGAGTTGCAATTAGTAAATTGCGAGGTGAATGGTGGGAGTTCCCGGGCGAGAATCGATGGAGCGTTGAAAAATTCACATGCATATCGTAGCAGCATCATCGATGCCACCCGAGATGCCCATATATTTTAATTCCTGCCGCAATTTTAAATGAAACACGCCCAAAATGTGGCGTAAAATTTAAATCAAGAACAGGATGATGCGTATAAAAAAGCAATAGCAGTTATAAACAGTGGATCGATTTTCAAGGTGGCAGCGAATTGCCAGAATAATTTACTGTGTTTGATTGTATCAATTCAATTAGTAATTTTCGTTATGATCATTACTTTTAATTTAAAAAGAAAATATTGAATTAAATTATTAAATTAAACCGACATGAATCGAATCTGATTTCTCATATAAACTTTATAGTAAACTTTAAGTTATCGTCTTTCTCAAAACATATCCAATCCAATATGAGCTCAAATCTTGATTATTAACAACAGTATCTCGATCGATGAAATGCAATTTCTGTGCTTAATGTTAATTATTGCAATTATTTCTCCCGATATATAGAAAATCCTGTAATAAGAAAACCGAGAATTGAGCTGGTCATTTAGATTGCAAAACAAAAATTTAAGATCGCATTGTTAGAATCGATGCATAATACACAATGCATTTGCAACGTCGTATTAAAAAAAAATTGTGGACAAAATCTTTAACAGGAAATACTACACTGATTAATACATAATATAAATCTCATGAAATAAGTTCAATGAAGTGCAAGCAAAACGATAATTATTTCTTTAATTAATTCATTTTAATTCAGTCCAGGAAGACAGGCTTTTAAAATATTCTCATAAAATAAAAATACAATAAAATACAACAAAAATATAATATAATATCATGTAATATGATAAAATATTTATTTCATATTTCTATTTCGTATTTTTAAAACGCGTCATCGAGATGTATTATATCTTACTTTTTTTTATCCTTGAATATAATTTATTCGTCCGATGGAATATACGAACAGACTTTTGAATTTCATCCTACCTGCGTGAATTTTAAGCCATCGAGCCCCATGAGATTTTGGAGGGGGAGAGAACTTGTTAGGACCCAGCAGGGACTCTGGCTATTTCGTGTTACTACTTAGAATAATACGACAGGCAATCGTGTTTTCCAGAATACGGTTACGAAAGAGTGACAGATATCGCTTGAATAATATATAATAATATATTTCATCGTGCGGAAGGATAACTGTTTGTGAAATCGAGAAATATTAAACTCGTATCTGTAGCAGGAAATATTGTAATGGTTACCGAAACGTGATAACGCGATGTCTAACTGAAATATCGGAAAAAAAAACAAGATAGAAAGATTAAATATTTTTATCCGATATGAAATATTTCACCAGACGTGTCGAAATATTGTTACAGGTATATTTAAAGCCGTCACATTTCTTAATAAATCGGATCTAGAGTAACGAACGATGGCGTAATCGCGTTCCAAGCGAAAATCTTTGTCATCTCGCGTTTAATCGGGAATGTTAGATGGCTATCTACATCGGTGAATTATCTACGTGTAAACTAGCTTCATGTCTGTACCTCCTTTGTACGGACAGTCGACTCTTCCTTTGTGGACGATGAGAAATCGCTTGCTTTTCGTACACGTTCCTTTTTGTTTTACTACCTCGCGCCAAGCCATGGCGCGTGTTCATTCCCGACATGGACCTCCCGCTTCGGCTTCGCTCTCGCGGGACACGTGAAACCCCGTCACTGTATATGTATAATATAAGCGAAGGGAGACAAATGTCGTTTCTCTGCGTTTCTCGCAGCATGCCAAGTGTTTACGGGGGATATCTCCGACTACACGCGTGTGTTGCGATAAATTTTGCCAGACGAAACCGCGAGTATCCTCCAAGATGAAACGTGATATCACGCGTTTTACACGCGTGCATGGAAAAGTAACTTCCGAACATTTTATCGCGCGCTGATGACGAGATGGGAAGAGCTGTCCGAGATTATTATTATCAGAAAGCAATCTTTCCACGCGGTGAAAAATGTCGAATATGAAAGAATATTTTATTAAAATATATGTCAAGTTATTTATGCAATTATTATACAACGACCAGCAGTTGCAGAAGATGACTACGTGCGTTTGTTTGTGTTTGCTTAGAGAGTTCCACGCAGAGGTATCGCTTTATAGCAATTATATCGTCATTTTGACGGTAGACATCAGCGACGTCTCATCAAGGCTCGCGCCAATTATGCAAATTGACGTACCAATTAAAATTTTTATTCTCGCCTTTTCCCTCGTATAATATCTCCCTACACGCGCCTCTAGATAAGGCACTTTTACATTCCTAACTCCAAAATTATGGCCGGTACGCGGAATAATTTTGAGGGGCGTTGCTCATTAACATTCATCGCTCTTAGGGGTTGCGTACTGCGGGGGGTACGTATAAGGTGACGCGTATGCAATCCAGAGAAGTCCTGTGGTTAACTATGAATGCTATTCTGCGTTATCCAGAGGATCAATCATACTAGTCACAGTCTATCGTAAATAGCGATAAACATCTTGAAAAAGAGGAAGCGGGAATTCTTATGGGATTTTTATGACAATTTTTATAGTTGTATCGTTTTCATTCATCTCTTCTGATCACTTCTTCGATCAGCGGATATATCGCATGCGTGTATAATGTACTATCAAATTATTATGTTTCTCTCTTTCGTATTCTACTCAAAATATTGACGAAGCTTGTATTAATAATTACTCGATAACAACATGTTCAGATTTATATTCGGCATATTTCTCTGGTCACGTATAAAAGTCGTTGAATACGTTGTAAGACGTGCGTGCAACTTATACGTTACAGCTATAAATGACTAATACCTTCAACACCTTTCTTCACACCTGAAGAATAGTTACATCTCTCGTGCCGCTGTTAGTAGTATCGAAACACAAACGAAACACAAACAGGAAGCTTCCGTTCCCGAAAAAGAAATTCTTATGCGCCAGCTTGCACCTCACTTCCGGCCGGGGAACGTCGGGGATCAGAATTCAATTCTCGCGATACGCGGACACCCGACGCATTTTAATAAGCGCGTTAATGAGAGCTATTGTGAGTCACCACGACGACGGTTGTAAAACTCTCTTCTCGTTATCCGAGCTACCGCGTGTCTCTAAAAGTGTCGCGGATGACGGATGCCATGAAACGACGAATACATTGGAATATTATAGGATTATATTCGTGAAGAAACACCTGTCTTGTATAAATAATTTTTCATCATAACCATCCTACGCCTCTATCATTTCTAACCAGCTTCTCATTCGTCCATCTTGTGAGCCACGATGGATTGATTATTCATTACAATCTCAACTATATCATAGAGTTAAGATAATTCCAATATTAGTTTGGAAGCATTAAATTTCATATAAGCATTAAATTTCAAGAATATAGTTAAGACTGAGAATAGCAATATGAGGATAATTTATTAGCTGAAAATTTAGGATCCGAAGAATATCGTAATATCTACCGTTTCCACGATTGATCAATACAGTCGTGACAGTTTTTCATCGGAGTTAGATATTTGGCGTCGTTGAACGGCTCTATTTGACACTTATACTTAGCAGGCGGATCCTATCCAAGCGCGACATAATCCCATCGGTGCATTCCGCGTCAGGGATCTTGATGCCTTGGAATAACATGTTTGCGTTCCACCGATTCCTCGTGGCTGCAGGCCACCATTGTACTGTGACGTTTGTGTACAAAATACAGTATTGACACATTCAGAGATGGCCATTAGACTTCATTGTTGACAATTCGTACGTCGAACAGACGCTAAGACTTGATGGCGATGACGCGACACGTCCTAAGGAGATCAGTTTCAGAGGATTTTGAGAAATTAATACGACGCGTTTCCTTATGTCGTTATCGCATACTTGGGAAACGAATAGTAGGCCGGTTAGGTCACGTTTCATATATAAATTCGGTCTTTTGTCGGTCTTTCTCGTTGGCGAAGTGAATCAAAAAGGTTCGTGTAATCTTATGTAACTTTCTTCTTTTATGCATAAGAAAATTCGCTAACATTTATATTTCACATCATTGTAAATTTTAAGCAAATCGAATTTTTTTCGAAAGAGAGAAAGAGATTCAGATATAATTATATAATATTTATATATTCAATTATTATATATAACACTTATATTTATTAATTACTTCAATTAAATAAAAGTCCATATTAAAATAACATCATAATAAGATAGTATGTGAAACACGGTACCCGAACATAGACGAATGCGAACGTAAGTATGGCTGGGACAACATGCCACAAGGTACTTAAATCTCAAGCACCCTGAAGAGAGGAAACATAAGAAGGAATAGGGCGCCGGTGGATGCGGCAATTACAACGAGCGATTCTTAATGGACCCACTGAGAAGTATTCCGATCATTTTAGCCATGCGACATGTACCTACGCTTCGCTCGAATGGGACAATTAAAATTAATTCTTCTTTTTACCACGTTGCAACCACGAGCTTCTGAGGCTGTTCGTCCTGTTAGTCTCCAGCTGTTTCTCGCGAATATACTTTTGTCTTGTTGGATAGGTTTCTTTCTTCTTAGACGCAATCTGCCATTCTTCGTCGGAATTGCATTCAAGACGCTTATTTTCAAACGAAGGTAAATTGTTACGTAAGAAAATTATGATATAAATGATTTTAAATCAAATATAAAACGCTGACTTGATACGGATATTTGATAGTATCTTCAAAAAATAAATGAAGATAAATAATTGCCTGTTTACTCGCCGCTTTATTTGTCATAAATAATCGCCGAGTGTTTAAAATATTAACGCACAAGAAGAAATTGATAATCGGATCGGAATCAATTTCGAATGTGCTGATTAAGCGCGTGTGCGATCGATCGTTTCTTAGCGGGGAGATTGCCGGCAATTTATTTTACTCCATTCTCGTCGCCAATTCCGGAGCCACTTAATTAAAAGCGAAATCTCCCAATCGGCCGCAGGCTGATCATTTTGCTCGCGCGCGCCGGTAATACCATTAAGTTTATCTGGCATCGGGGAATGCGAATATCTGCAAGGGACTTACACTATATTAGAGAACCATTCGAATCGAGGCCATCGGGACTGCGCAACTAACGATTAATGATGAGAAGCACGCGCGCTAATCCGCAGGATCATGGAAACTGGAACGCGTTCAAATGCATTTGCAAAACGGATGATCGAAAATGCGGCGATTGTAAATCCCTCGAACGGCAAAATCCAATAACGCTGAATACATATTTATGCATCATGGAAAATTGTATCGCAATTGTATCTCGCAGCTTGAATTGTAGGGACGCGATACAAACGCGAGATTACTTCGAAAGCAAGAAATAAAAGAGATTTGAACGAAATGTGATTTCTATATATACCGTATATTTCATTCACCGAGATCGTTTCATGATTCTCTCTATCTTTTCTCGAGAAAATGGATTTCCTCATATTTTTCTCTCGTCTGCGACAATAAATTTCTTCCCCGATATAGCAGTTACAATTTTTCTACAATATTTGTATTTCTCCACAATATATCTCTCATCTGATATCATTGAAGCAAGAGAGAATGTTTTCTCATGACAAGATAATTTCTCCAATAAATAAGCAATCCAGGTAGACGAGTTTCCCGTCACCGTAAATCACTGTCAACGTAAGTAGAAGGCGGTTGTCGGTGCCCGAACGAATTCGCGATGCGGTCTATCCGCCGATAAAACGTACCGTGTGTGTAATTGGCCCTTAATAATCTCGTCATCTCGTGGAACTGTCGGTCGATCGGCGCCCCGCGATATCGCGCTCTGTTATTACTCGCGACGATTTAATTGCAAAATTAATGCCAGGTCCATTAAAAGCGCGCGCGACCGCACAAGTTCGCGAGGGTGGGAGGAGGAGGGCGCGGGATGAGCGCAGGGGGATGCGATCGATGACGAGAGACTCGCGGAGGCGCACCGCCGCTGTATCCGGATAAACGAGTTTACCAGTGAAAAGGATATCGCGACGAACATCGAGGTGATGCCGTCGAGAGTATATCGACCACCCGGTCCGAGAGTCACCGCGATAATGTAGTACGCACGCAATGTCGATCTAATGTAAACGTGATAACGATATAAGTACACGTTTTGATGCCACGCAAAAAGCTCCCGCTGCTCTGCCACTGCGGCTTTAATTAAAAGACCGATTTGTCTTGAGACGCGCCGGAGTAGTATATCTTGTTGATTATCGGAGGTATATATCGACGAAGTATCGACGAGGTATCGACAATCCGTGTCATAACTGTGACTTCTCAACGACGATATCGTGCAATTTAATTTAATCGCGAGATTTCTAGCACTTTCAGAGCATGTTAACACGAACGAGATAAGCCGTACGTCTCATTAATTAGCTACATCATTTATTGGAATCAATAAGATAAAACCTGAAATTTATATTATATTAAAAATTTATTATTATATTATATTAGAAATGTATTATTATATTAAATATAATTTTATTTCATTTAAATTGAATGGGATAATAATTATCAGATTTTTTGTTATTACACTTATTAATAAATATTTTGTAATTACATAATATAAGTAAAAATACCTGTAATCATTAAGACAATTAGCACAATTATTTTTTTATATATATTGAACTGTCTAAACATTTTTATTTTAACATAAACGTTAAGTTTAATATTGCATTATAATCATAAACCCGCGTATAATGAATCATGATTTCACGTTGGTGAAATAATGTACTTTTTTATCATTTTTAGGGTATATTGCTTCTGACAGCTGATGATATTCCAACATATATGAAGGGGTCGATCACATTAAAGTGACATTAAAGGTAATCAGAATATGACGAATAAAAATCAAAGAAATCAGCTAAATTTATATAAGTGCATCCCCCAAGTTTGGGAATATAAAACAACTAACGTATTAAATTACTAACTTTAAATTTTTTTGGAAAATTAAATAAAACGTTTCCGGTAGAGAGACAAATTTGCATGCAAATATATTTTTGATCGAAATGCGTGGACGAATATTCGCGCGACGCGGCGCGAGTTCACGAAACAGACCACCCTGAAAAACGTATTAGGGTTAATGCACCGAGCCAAAGCTCGCTGGTAATGACTGGATAGCGCCGGTGCAACGGTTATTACCGGACGGGAGGTTTTGCGATGTTTCTTCGGGGCCAACTGCCAGCCAGCAGCTCGTGGGTCGAGGAGCCAGCTTCCTCGATGTCGAAACCGTGTGGAACGAGCTAACATCCGTGATTCCGCGGATCGAAATGATCGCCCGGTTCACCTCGCGGCGCACGATCGAGACGTACATGCACATTGCAACCCGTGCAATGCAATACGGAGAAAAATATTCGCGGCGTCTTTCAGGCGGAACCAGTTGAACTGCCGTCGTGGGTCATGCATTGAAGAGATTACATTCGAAAGAATATGATTCCCTCGTAAAGAACGTATGCGAAAGATAATGTCCCGACTTTTCGATACGAATCATCATTCTGCATCACCACCATTATCATCGTTCGAGATGCATAAGTTTAGATTGAGGTTGCGGTCACAGTTGTGCACAGAAAATGCAACATCCACTTCTGAGAAGTAATTACGCAATGGCATAAAAGCATTTATTTTTATATTATTTGATAACGAAAAAATAATTGAGTCTGATAAGGACGAAAACATTGGAAGATGTTTCGATTAAATATTACATATCATCTTAATTGATCAAGCACATCTGCATGTTGATGAAATAATAGTATTGTACCGTACTGTATGAAATTTGTCGTCGATGTCTATCGGCTGTCTAAAATTTCAATGCGTGAATGATGTTTCATCAACGAACACATTATCTTCGTCGCTTCAAAAATTGTCTTTGCATGTCAATGAAGGGAGCAGGTGTTTCGTTCCCTTCACGGCTGTCGCGTGGCAATAGTAGGATCGAAACGAAACTAAAATGACATCGGAGTATGAGCGGCACTTTGTTTCCCTCTCTGTCTCTTGTTCTGTTATCTCGCATTCTCAAGAGATCAAGGAAGCACATCGAATTGAGCCTCGCGCTTCTTCTTTGCCACGAGTCTCTCTCTCTCTCTCTCTCTCTCTCTTTCTCTCTATCTCCTTTTATTTTCTCCTCTTCTCTGCGACGCAATTTCCTTCTCTCTGTCACTCCCATTGAATCCCCTTTCATCTCATCTCTCTCTTACTTATAGCCCTCCTCCATCTCTGTCCTGTAGATTTCTTGAGGAACGAGAACTGCCATTAGAAGCACCCTGCTCCATGTAATTTGACCGCGGACAGTGTGGACCACACGAAGCGTCTTGCTTACTTACATGCTATAGAGGTTCTCACGATGAATTTTTATGTAAATTATTTAATCCTTTTATTATTATAACGAAATTAGAACCTGATCCTATTTTTCAAGGTTTAGAGAATCTGAAAGAAATAATAATAACAATAATAACAGATTCTCAATAAACTTACAATAATTATTTAATAAGAAAGTAACTAATGCATTACACATAAATTATGATAATGAAAATTGATCTGTCTTGATAAAAAAATATTTTATTCGTTGAGTCCACAGCGTTAAGAATATATGATAATCTACAGTTTTTTTCTTATAAATCAACAGGCGCCGGATTTTTTGACTTGAAATTGCCGCAGGTGCACGTATGAAACACGTTTCAATGTAAAATTTCATGATGTGCATTATCCGCGTTACATTGTAAAGAAAGGTCAAGCGTACAAGCGTGCACATTTACAATATCTAAGAATCTCAATCTTTTATAAGCAAAATGCTACAAAATTATAAATTACGATGTAATAAAATAATCTTTATAATCAGAACAGACAAAAGTAATCGTTTGTAAAGTAAAAGTTTGTAATAAAAGTTCAAACAAAACATGAAGAAATAAATTGAAAAGTTTAGATAATTATAGAGAGTGTATTTTACAATTATAAGTATATATGTATAATGTGTACATAATTTTGATTATACTGTTTACTGTTAATTAATGTTAACTTTAAATATTCATATTTATATATTGAAATATATAATATTGTGTACTAGGAGGCAAACAAAATTAAAACTTTACAAATAATATTAAAACAATGAAATTATTAAAACAATAATTTGAGAATCACTGTGGACAGATGCTACTTCTCTATGCAGAATAAATCTGTGCTCTGTACGGTTCATCATCGCATCGTCTTCGAAGGAAGTTTTTGCAGGTGAATGTTAATTATCAATGTAAACTTTGTTGTTATCACTATTGATATCGCAGCGATATTATATTGTACTCATTGAAATTCCTCTAATCATTAAAAGAATTATTTTTAATCAATCAAATTTTAATCGCATATAATATTAACGTTAATAATAATGTATTTTTTATATGTATTGAAAGTTAAAAATACTTAATAATATTAATTTCATGACAATTTAATATATACATTACCACAATATTACAAAACGCGTACTATGCGTGGATTATTATTAATTTTTCTTTTATTAATAATCCGAGTAATATAATTTGAGAAAAAAATATACGTAAATATATATAATAGACTTTTATCAATATAAAGTTATACAGAGTGCAACGTTGAGACAATCAGTATCGCGGAAAAGAGGCAACAATAGTTGCGAGTATTGATTTAACATATCTTTTTGAAGAGTGGATATTATGTGCGAGATAGAAAGGCGTTTTGTAGTTATAGAAAAAATATGATGCAGGTGTTGCTGAATCATTATGATTTCCATCATGGTACAACTCTTTTATTTAGGCACTCGACGCGTTCTTGACTTTTCACGATGAAAAATAAACTATCCTAATATAAAAAAGTTCGAAGCTATTAGAAGCTAATCACGTTTTTGATCGATTAAATCGAGGTATAATAAATAGACTGCCGTGATCGATTGAATCGAAATGAGATTCCCTTAGTTGGAAAACACAAATATTCTCATAATCATATATTTTTCCTGAAATTACTGATATCATCCGTAATTATAAGATCGGTTGGATTATTGAGCTACAGGTTGGAACGGCGGGTGGAAAAATTCTAAACTAAATCAATACGAGTGTCTCTCTATAATTTACTCGAGCGGTACATTAGAAACGAAATTTAATTCCGTCCTACAAATGCAAGAGAAAATGGATGCCTTCATTGGATATGGCCGGACGGACAATGTAATTATAATTAAATCGGATAATTATTCATTAGCTTCTTAATTCTACCACGGAAATAAATCACTGCTGAGCGAAACCGAGCCGCTATACTATGCAGCCTTCTGTGAGGTAATCAAGGGTGGTCATCTTTTATCGCGTATGATCGTGTTTTCATTAAGGGAATCATTTTGTATGGGGTGGTCACAAAGTAATCAAATATGCCGCACAGCATGGAGGTCCATGTCGCGATTAATGAAGCCACCGATTGAATCACTGAGCAAAGATAGAGGTCAGTTTTTGACCGATTTTCAATTAGGACACCCCAATACTCTTCAGCGGTTCTCAATTTATCTATTATAATTTAAAATTAAAAAAAAAGAGGATCTTATTTATTAATTTTACAATTTAATTATTATTATTCTAATTTAGTTTTTAAATGTATTAATTTTGACATTATTGGCTTGTGGCTAATTGATTTGAAACTAATTATATTATAATAATATGTTATACTATTTAATAATAATTATAATAAAATTACAATTCTCTCGCAATAAAAAATTTAAGAAAAGAGCAAGTCAGCACTTTGCTTTTTACAAGGCCTCAACGATAAAATATTCATTAGAGTTCACACATACATATCACTCGGAAAATATTTTTAGTTTTTTTAATGGACCATCTCGATTCCACCGATATAAATTGCATAGAGGACTTTTAATTAATGAAATGAAACTTATATAATCAATTCGAATGCTAATTGGAATTATAGGTGTATCAGATTCTGGTAATTAAGAAAATGGCATCTGATAACGTTACATGGACATGATTAAATAATTGATGACACAGGCACTAACGAATCTGAAATTATAAGACGTTTCGTAAAATTATCTCGCATTTATTGCTCGAATTGGTTAAATACCGAATGGCTCTGTAGGGCAAACTAATTATAACAAAAAAAGATCGTTTTTTTACACACATGCATAATTTGGGAACACTATTTACGTCTATGTCTTCAAGATAATTTTTTTATAATTAATACTGATTCTAATTTGTACGCGAATTTTTAAATACGATGATGGAGCAGTTGCTGGTCGTGATGCTAATTCGATAACACGAGTTCGAGGAGAACATGTTATCTCAAGTATTTTCACCGCGATACTAAAATTTCGTGCGGCGTGTTCACTCTTGCATGGAGATCTCGTGAATCGCGACGGCCTTGCACTCGCAAAATCACGTTCCTTCATAGTGGGGTCAAGACCTCAGCTTCCCACAGATTACGACGAGGAATGCTCAGCGGGGAATGCCATTACATTCGCGATCGCCGATCTTTATGATTCCATCCAGCCAAAAAGGTTGGGCCAATTTTAAAGCCACCTTTCGCATTTCGAGATCTTCACTGATGGCTACGAATTATGCGAAAAGCCAAGATCAATTTGTACTTAAAATGCTGATACATGAGATTTATTTTTCATGGAATTGTTGTCTAAATAATTAATTTTTATTTTTCGAAAATAGGAACAAATTTTTCTAAAGGAGGATTTTAATAGACAAAGACGCGATATCGTTGAGGCATTTCTTTATATTTTCTTTTACCGACTAGATTTTTTTTTATACCGAGACAGTTCATATAATTCTCCACCTAGAAGCAAGCAAGGTTACGGGGCACGCGTTATACGACCGACTCTTAATTGGGTTTGCGCCTCGTCGCAGCGTCAAAGTTAATCTGAGGCGCGTTTACGATCGCAAAAAACTATTGACTGAAATTGGAGACGCGCCTATTAGTCCGCCGGTATACCTAGTGGCGATAGTCGATAGGATATTGGCGGTAGCCGATCAAAAGCCAGCCAATAGAGTGTATAGTCGAACTTCTTTATTTTGGTCCAATCATCGGACTACTTCGCGGAATGAATTTCCATTATAGGATTCGTCTCGGTGATAATCCTCTGGTAGCTACCGGTTATTGCCAAAAATATCGAAGCTCGAGCGGTAGACCGATATTTTAGAACCACCTTGACATAAGATCCTGATCTAATTCCAGCCAATTCGAGCCAACATGCTATAGAATAATCCCTTAAATTTATTCATTAAATTAAATTTATAAAAAGCTGTTATACATTTTATTTTTATATAGTAAAAATTTGAAATTTTAATCCCTAAACAAAGGAATAAAAAAATAACATGTGGATTTTGAATTAGAAGCTTTAAAAATTTCTATCACTGAGGAGGAACACATGTCCCATTGAAAAAAGCAATCCTAGAAATCGATGGTTCAGTTTCGATTTCCTAAGTTACGATGAAATCTGTAAAGAAAGCAAGCGGACCTTTATGCGTTCTGAAACTGGCTTTGCCACACTTTAACGCACCTATCATTTTCCTCGCACATAACTTAGCACGGTGGTAACGCCTATGCCAACTGACTTACGCCGAAAAATTATGATTTTGATTCTTGAAGCAGGTATATGCGCGCGCGCCCCTTTCTTCTTTTATTCTATTTTCCTTTCGATTGCGTTTGCGTATAGATCGACGATTAGTTGTCACATAAAATATGAAAACGCTTTGTTTGGATCCACTTTAATTTTCCGAGGATATCGCGCCGTGAAAACATATCGTTTGCGTCATATATTTCAATCGTCGGCTGGCGAGAACAATCTGGCGCTTCTATTATTTGCGAGGTGGAAAGTAATATGCTATAAATAGCGATAACATTTGAAAGAAAAGAAATGGGTTCGTTCTCGTGCGATCAGACCGATATTTTTGTGAAAGAACTTCTATTAATTTTCACTGTTCAAATCATTTCCTGACACTATAAATCTCCAATTTTGTATCAATATATTTTTTATATAAATTGCACATTCGTTAAGACAGCGGAAGACAATATATGATATTTATCATCATTTATGCAAAGAAATTGCACATCGTTCTATTAATGCAATTTATTTATAATTATATATATATTATATAATCATATTTCAATCATTTCTTAATTAACTAAATAGAGGCACACTATTTTTTTATATTATGTCGACATTTGAGAAAAAAAATTTTTTTTAATATATCTTGCACATATATCTTGATACTTACATGAAGTTTATTAATAGATAATGCAACTGTGAGCTCGCCTAAAGTTTTTTTATGCGGCATTAGAAACATCGCATCGATATTTCTAATGCCGCACAAAAGAATAGCAGGTTGTATCGCGAATCTCTAATTTCAGGCCGATTCATCTGCGGCAGATCTCTCTTTTAGTCTAGGATCGATCGCCGCAAAGATCCTACGGATCCCTTTTATGCGGTGAGCCCGCGGATCTCGAGGCGCGGGCATCAAAGGGCTCCCTCTCGCAGGGACCTGTCTGTAATTACAGACACAAGGCGTGGCCCCGTGGAAGAACAATAGGGCCGCTCTCCCTTCGTCTCTTTCGGTCTCTCTGCCGACGCGATGGAATCTCCGATCTCCCTGCTTTCGGGCCCTCTGCGATCCCATCTCGCCGTGGAATATCGATCGCGACTATCGATCGCCGATAAAACGATTTTAGGCGCTAAGGAGTTTCCATTCGGACGGCATACATTAAACCAAATGGGTCGACCCTTGCACCACCCAGCTCGCCAAAAGATTATTTGTCGGAAATGCTGTCTGGATATTTGCAAAAGATCTAGATGATTTCACTGTCTTTCGATAACTTAACAGTTTCCTCATCTTTCTATAACAATTTCTCTCTAACAAAATTTTTATTGTACGCTGAAAAAAAATTTGGTTGAATATTACCAAAAAAATATTCTGTTGTAGTAACTGTACATCGTTGTACTGAACTCTCTGTTTTGATGATTTGAATAAGCTTTGTTTGCATCAGCAAATTATTTCGGAATATTTTAGTTATATTTATTTGAACATATCGGACAATATATTTAGTTGGGCAAAACAAATTTTGCCTTTTTCAATCAAGTTTTTTTTTCAGTGTATTCTCATATTATAAAAAAGAGGCTTTCTAAAAGAATAACACATAAAGAAGGAATTAATATATATATATTTTACATATTATTCTTTACGTAATCTTATTTTTTATTGAGAACTAGACAAAATACTAGTATAAATAAATAAATAATAATATAAATAAACTTATATGAACTTATATAATGAACAATTTTTACATTGATTTATATTAAGCGAAAATATAAGGATTATCCATGTATGTGGATATGTATAGTCTTATTAATTAATGATCCTTTTCTTCGAAGAAAAATTCAAAAATCTTGAATCATGTAAAGCCGGTGTAAGGCGTACTTAATTTAGATACCAATCAAGTGGATTAAAAATTTGAATGAGGGGCGAATGTGATAGACCCCGTCAGTATGATAATTAATGAACTTGGTCCTGTCTCTTCCTTCTTCATCGTTCTATCTAACACGATTCTGTTAACGTGTGCAAAAAATTTCATTTAGAGCAGGATAACGTAATGGCATACCAACTCGCCGATAGCCGATTTGGCCAATCTTATTAGGCAGAACAGTGGATTGTAAAAATAGATTATAAAAATAATTAAAAATAAATGATAAAGATAATTAAATAGTTGATGTAGCAGTTTGAAAATTAATAACACGATACTCCACGTCTATAAACGTCCACAAACAACACAAATTTATACATATTTATACATATTTATATAGTATTAATTTATTAACGTTCCTGAATTTGTGTCGCTTGGAAATCATTTATCGATTTCAATTTCTCTACAACGCTATTACAATCATACGCTATTACAATCAACGCTATTAAATTCATGAAGAGGAATTTATTCTCCGAATTCTTCACTTTAATGAATCGTCAAATCATGTGTAGAAATTGCAGGGCGATGCGAGATGCAAAAGTACAAAAAGATATACAGTAACAAACAGTACAAAAAAACCGTTATTCTTACATTCAGCGTAAAAAAAGAAACATTAAATTATTATGATGTGATGATATGTGTGTGCAACAGAAAAATATATTCTATCGTAATAAGTAGTCGTGCTGTCTGTTATTACAAAGATTGGCTCGATTGGACGAAGCATTCAAAGTTTTGAATTATTAATTGAGATGAATCATAAAGTATACTATCTAAATGTCATGTACAAATAATCAAATAATCAATCTAATTAATTTTATATTCAAAATGATATATAAATGTGTGTGTATAATTATAGATTATATACATATAAAAATTAATATACATATAAAATATACATATAAAATTATAACATTAAATATACATATAAAATTATAATGAAATCTGAAATATACTTTGGAGACATCAGAATATATATTCTGATGTATGTATATATTCTCTAATTTTATAAAATGAATCAACAGGTGGTTTTCTTTCTCAATTAATTTCTTTGCCTACATTAATATCATAAATCTGCTTGCATATATAATTTCAGTAAATCAAAAATTTTTCTAAAAAGATGTTGAAACCTGTTTCTTCAAGTGCACATATATTCATACATTGATTAAATAACCATACTTAATCATCTGATTGATATATAGCAAATATAATTGAACTAACTAGTATAATTGAAAATATTTATAGCCCGAGATATATGATTTTTTTTGAAATTTCTTATATCGAAGTCAGGTCGAAAACAGTTCGAGCAGCGTTCAATCAGTCCTCATGTCTCCTTTAACGTCTAATTTAGCCGCGTCGAGCAAACGAGCAATACAAGCGCGATTTTATGCAGAGCTTGGACGTCGAATGGTTTGTATTACTTATTCGTCTTGTTAACTGCTCGACGTCACGCGATAGCTCCTGCTTTTCGATCGTAAAGAGTGCAGCCAGCAGCAGCATCGCTATTTCCAGACTATATTCGCCAACACCTGCTCCTTCAGATTTTTCGGACAGCCTCCATTAGCCAAGCGAGGGCGAGTCATCGCGGTTTATTGCGATAATTTTCGCATCGTAAGAACCTCGTGCGCACGAGCCATGTCACACTAGGAAAATGGTATCGGTATTTATTGATAATACCCCACCTATCCCAATTAGTACAAGTAATTAAAGCTGACGTAGACGCATCAAATGTTATGTATAATGCAGTATTTTCTTGCTCGCTATCATTTCCACAGCGAATATCAATCATAACTATGTAGATGAGAGAAAGAGAGGGAGTTAATTAATTACAATATAAATGGAATCGTAAAGGCATATTTTCGAAATGCAGCTGGTATATCCAGTGCTTTACGGATAATCATTTTCAAATATGTTATCAAGTTTCTTCCGATAATGAATTTTTTATTACAAGCATAAAAATATGAAACTTATGTGCTTTTAAAATTATTTGCAATTACATATCAATGTTCCGAAAGAACATCTTCACTTTCTTTTTCAATCAAATTCATATTTTTATATTTTGATTAAGAATACGAAATGCATATATTTCCGGATTATTTTACAAAATTCTGACTTCGGTCGTTTTCTGCAGACGATTTATTGTCGGTTTACTGTATTGTAGCGTCCACGTGTAACGGGATGAAAAAACAGTGGCTCAGAATAATCTCCTTACATAGGTAGCTTCGTAATAACGGCTAAATAGGATCTTTATATTCTTAGCCGTGAGGCAGAGAGACTCACTCCTGAAACGAGCGGCATCAGGTAAGAGAAAACAGAATGAACGTGAAAGGAGGAGCGGGTCCAAGGTGGAGGAGAGTGGGATATTGCACAGAGGAGAAGGTGAGTAGACAGAGGGGGTGGCTAAGGCGTTCGAGGCGAAAAGAAACGAGAGAACGCGCGGCCAAAGTGAGCCTCATTTTAATTAGTATCAGCTGGTGCGACGTGTACTTAACAACTCGGTGTAGAGGAGCTACGAACGGTCATCCCTCTCTCCATCTGTCTCCTTCTCTCTCTTCTTTCTATCCCTCTTCCTTTCTCTCCGTCTTTTCTCGAGCTGAAATTCCTCAAGAGATGTTTTATTCAGAGACACCGCAGGCCTCTGCCAAGGTAGAAACGAACTGCTGCCCTTCCACGTCGTGCTGTTCGAATGCGGCGGCGCTCAAGTAGCCGCTACCGCAATTTGCATACAATCCACACTGATTCGGCTGGACCGCTGAAGAGGAACGGGAGGGCACCCACTTGCCCTTATCTCAACGTGCCCTTGCCTCAGCGCCACCACCTCCGGATCTCCCGTGGCATGGACCATCTCGACAGATGAATGTTTCAGAGAGACCTGATATCAGTAGTTTTCTCCCTTCATAATCAACGTTATCACAAGCTCTGAATACTTGATGCACCGGAGAGAGTTACGTTCCGTTGGTAGACCTCAAACTGTCTTCCGTCCGCAAATCTTTTTACGCTCACAAAACATGGAGCATGAAAAACAGACGCCGCACACACAGCTGCAAGTAAGAATGTCAGCTACAGCAAAAGACGCGTTTTTGTGCCGCGTGGACATTTTGAAACCCTCTTTCCTGCAACATTATATCCACCAAGCCCACTTAACGAACGCCGAGCGCACTCGAGTGCAACCTGTTGTTTTTACGTTCCATGCGCGCGGCTCTTGTCAACAACCAAAAGACAAAAACGTCAACTATCGCAACAGGTTTCTCATGTTTTCGAGGACATGCCTCCTTGTTTGAGAGGCTGTTCAAGGTCTCAGTGCGGCATGAAAAAAATTACGTTAGCGTATCTTTAATATTTGACATAAAGTCATGAGTATAAATCATTCTGTAATATATATAATTGAGAGAGAGATTTTACATCTACTATATTTTCTTTCTCAAAAGGGGGAGATGTATATAATTATTCTTCTATAAAATGCTTCAAATAATCCCGTGCAAAAATATATAGATTTTATTTTCTCGAATTTCATTGAATATATTTCATTGTGGTCCATTAAAACATTGCTGATATTCACAGGGCATATCGCCTTCGAAACGCACGCAACGTCCGCTAAAGGCGACTCGCAGTACCTCGGCTACTGTTTCGCAATTACAATCACTCACATCTGGTTTACTTCTTAGTCGCCGACTACCGCCTTTTCCTTGTCAGTCCCGCGGGAATTTATCGCCGCAATGAAACGGATACTCCGTAAGACGCGTCCCTCACGATCTAATCAGGCAACGTCAAAACTGACCCGAGAGGTAAGACGGGCAGAAGGGCAGCAGGGTGCAAGAGGTGGCGTGCCACTTATGCATTATTCATTTGCGCAGCACCCCGAAGGGCTACTTGCTCAGGATTGGATTTTGATGAATTTAATCTCGCATTTGCTCAGGGCTCGGAACGCGCTGAGTGGGATTAACGAGTCGCTCTGGGTTTCGTTTGGTAAGGCTTTGCTGGCCGAACGAGCGGCCGACACGCAGCGCGCGCAACTTTCGGCTGGCTCTATGGATCCCTTCACAGTGAATGAAGTGGAAAGGATAATGATACGTAATTTGTCTTCCGTTTCTACTACTTTCTACTACCACCAACGGCAGAATGGCTTTCAAGCTTTTTGCGCTCTTGACCGAGAGAGGTGCGTATCTCGGAAATAATTTTAACCGCTACGCTCATTTCATTGCATATAATGGTTATTATATGCGAACTCAACGCACGCGGTAATGCTTATTAATTTCCCTATCTGCTCTAATGAAACAGAAAATTATATTTTCGCATAATAGCCAGTAATTCGAATAATGCGATACATTATTACGATTTTAACTAGCAATTGTACTTATATTATTTTCGCAAATTAATTAAAAACGTGTTCTCGATATTCCTCTTGTTTCTGCAGTTTACTTATGACTACAAGAGCGCAGACATCTCACTAATTTTCGCCACATGAAATAAGATCTTCGATGGTATGGGCGGTCCTACGAGCGAATTCATGAGCACGTGGGTGCGGTTTTACGATTTATCCGAGCACCATCAGCCGGGCATTTGTTGTCCCATGTAAATGCAACTGTAACGATAGTCCGCGCCGAATGGTTATCGAGCGAACATTGACGCAAAAAAGGCGCGCCCAACGAATTGTTCGATGGACGAAAAAAAGTTGGACGCTTCGACGCGAGGTCGTAATTTGGACAGGTATAAATCTCGTCCGGCGACAATAGTTTTTTTTTGTGGAGCACGCTGTATTTACAATGCATCTCGGTATCTGCAGCTGCCGCGTACGTCTCATTAATTAAGCTTCTCGGTCCCACCTCCCTTGTTCCTCTCCTCGTTGTCCTTCGCAGCGCGTGCAAAAGATTCTTTCTCTCTCTTTCTACCTGTCTCTTTCTCTCTCTTTCTCCACCTACATTGTGACTACTGCCGCAATTTCACCAATACCATCGAGACGCAAGTATAAATTGTAATCGGACGATCCTTGAATTCCGCTCGCGAATCGAGTCTCTTAATTCACCCATCTTCGTTTATTTCGAAGCAGTTTGTTTGAATATATTTCTTGGAATACATTTAAAATCTATGCGAAAATTACGGCACGATAGACAATTACAGTTATAACGGGCTATTATTCGCTTCTTGTTCAGCGAACAAGTCCGGATAGCAGCTCGTGCATATTTCATCTTTTCTGCTTTATGAATATTTATCGAAATAACTGTACGCCGTCTCGCTCTTGTCTGATGCGCGCGCTCGTCGAAGAATGCAAGGCCGATTATACTCAAGCGTACAAATGTGAAACCAATCTTTGCGATAATTATTCGTTTCAAACAAGACGCTGCGAATTTTCGAGGGGTCGAACAGGGAGATGTCATGAAAAAGAAAGAAACAAGAAGAGAAAGACAGAGCGATAGAGAGAGAGGAAAGATTTTATAAAATGGCAATAATTTCATTGCGTTCTACCAGTGGCTCACTGACAGGGAATAATGATGGCCTTAAACACCGCAAGTGATAGCCTCGGAGACACGATAATACCATACTATTACGTCCCCGTGTACTTTATGCGACGTACTAACATACGCGAAACACTGATTTTATTAGAGATTGAGCATCGTATTTGTCAGTCAGCGGATAACGAACTGCCATTTCCGTTAATAATAACCGCGAAGAATCCTTCGGAGCTTTTTCATCAGGCTATCTCTTCGCCGACAATATACAAGAATATCTCTGGATGCAAGTTTTCAATATTATCGTTACTTGTTATCCTGTTAAGAATCGCACCTCAATCTATCTAAGAATGTTGTAAAACATACCACGGCGATATAAATACAAATATCTGTTAAGCTTTATGTGTTTGCCAACACCGCGCCACTTGACAGTTGTCTACAGGAATTTCAATATTAATGTAATAAAATGAAATTTATTAATCGTTATAAGCCACGCCATAAAGTTTGTTATAGCAAGAAGGAATAAAATTTCTCATGTTTTTTAGATGTAATATTTTTCAAAGAGGATTATAAGTAAAATAAGCTTCCACGAGAGAGAGAGAGGGAGAGAGAGAGAGATTCTCACAAATATTCATCTAGTAACGAATATTCGTGGTTATATAAAATACAAAGTTGCATTCACATCTATAGCGAGTTGCGAATGCAATAACTGATTGGTAAAACGTCTCATATTTTATTTGCGAGTTGTGATTGCTGTTACAAGAAGATTGTGCCACAATTCACCTGGATGGTCGCGTCTGTCAAAACTAAATCATTTTTGTTCGATCTCGTTTGCTAGTATTCTTTGCACAGCTGGACGTGAAAGACCGCGTGCAAAATCACTGAATATGTTCTCGCATATGTAAAAGATAAATTACGCCCGTTACTCGTCCACGGATGTTTTATGATCATCGATTAATATAATTTTATTGCGGGCACGTAATATGTGTGTATACTGTTATTGAAGGAGAGCAATGACAACTTTCGATGACATTCGATGAATATCCGATGAATATTCGTCGAAATATGAATAAAAACACGACATTACAGAGCGATCAAAAAACCAATTTTCGCCCGCAATTAATATCCATTAAATCTAAATTTATCGGAAATTCATAATGCGATGCATACAATTACGAATGCATACGATGTACAAATACCTGATATCGCGCAGATCTTTCTTCGTGATATTTTACTCGTTGAAAGATGCGATTCTGAAATGTCGAGCTTGGATGACCGCTAGAGATACTATTGATTATCGCAGCGGGAAAAAGCTCGAGCGGCAAGTCGGTATATCTCGCGAAATGTCAGATAATTGGTGAAAGTGCATGGCGATTATAGACATGCAAGTGAAACCTGCGTGAACCCATGATTACATGGCATTATTATTTATGACGTCAATGCGAGATTCCTTGTAAGCGGGAGACTCAAAAAGCAATATCTTTCCCCTCCTTCCTTCTGCAATGGAATGCCAGTTCGAGCTGACAGTGGCTGGAACGGCAGCTGGCCGATACGCCGCCAAAGTGCTCTCGTTATTGATTTACGTTGATAGCCTCTCTTGAATCTTCGCAGTGCAGCTCCTTCGTCTTCACCTACGTATATCTGCTGCTTCAGTGTAAATAGTGCGTAAAATTTTGAGCGCACAGACTCGCAGTGTATATTCTGCTTACAAGTCGGAGCAAATTGCCTATATATGTTAAGATTTATAAGTTTAGGACTCGCTTTATATTCTTCTCTTCCGTCTCTCTTCTCATCGTAAAAAGATCATTATTCTTCTGTTATATTGTTTTGCATATGAAACGTGCGAATCATATATTGATTATAAAACTTTTATGATAAATTTGGAAAACTTGTTGGATAAATGATGTAAATTTTGAGGAAATCTTTTAGAAAACTTGAAATTAAGTTGCAAAATTTTGTTGATAAAACATAAAAATACAAAAACTTTCGATTTATTTTGAAAACACAAAATATGCACTAAAATTGTGCCAAGATATTCTCAACTATAAGCACAGATATATGAATAAATAATTATACGCAGCTGCAATTTTAATTGGTAGGCACGTGCTGGAGAAATTAAGAAGTCTGTCGCATTCGTAAGGACGGAATTTAACGTCTTGGGTGTCCGTTGCATAATTTGTATCCCGGTTCACCGATACGTTTTACGCGATACAATCAGGATGGAAGAGAGGAAAGGAGGACGTTGTTTCCTTTTTTTCTGTTTTCTGGCCCAAACACGTCGACCAAGTTGGTGACGCTCCTCTCGCCGAATTTTTCGAGTTCCAACTAATTACGCGTTGTAAACGCGAGCGTCGGGAAATTTATGTACCTCATTTCGTTCGTAGAGATGCCTCGCGCGATCTCGGCTTCACCGAGCAATTACGCAATATTTCCGACTGAGAGTTTCGGTCGTAGAGATGCGCCAACAAGGCCAAGAGAACAAGAGGTAACGAGCGTGCGTCGTTACGTCTTCATATCTCATACGCGAATGTCGGACTGGCCCCAAATTTCGAAAATTACGCGGCCCGTAGCTGCCAGCTATCCGATATTTCACATCCGGGCGTCCTCTTTTTTATAGATTCCGCATTAAAAAAAAATAAAACGCGGCTTGTATATCACGATATTATTTAAATTTATATCCATTTTAATTTTATCCGCGAGGCAATTTCCTACTTGTATTTAATGATGAACGTTAGAAAATTATACCGCGTTTCGAGCCGAGCGGCGAGAAATATCAAGCCGACGACATCTTTAGAGCCGATTCCTCGGGCGGAATTTAGCGAATCATAAAATCTCCGCGCCGTTGAATTTATCGAAGGGCGAGGAACGCACCCTCATACATCACGCACCTTTAAATTAGATCACATAATAAATTCTCTTCCCGGAAGGTTGGTAGCAGCATTCTGTATGCATAGGGTAGCCAGTACCTTGCCGAGTTACTTGTTGTTTGCCGCTGCAGGTTCTCGCTGGAGGCAACGACATACCAATTTTGATTCCAAGTGGTAGGACCCGTCCCTCGTATCGCAATGCGCTTAAACCACCACTGTAATCGTTTCAGACAACGATTATTATACCCCGAAGGACCTATAGTTCATGTTACACTACGTACCATCAAATTTTCTATTTTTTTAGAATTAATTATTTTTTATAAATTAAACATATATATATTGTCGAAAAATAGGAAAAAGTAAAACTCGCAAAAATTTGTAAAATATTTTTTGTTTACAACACGGGCTTCATATTAATTTACCTAAAGCATGTCGGAAGGAAGTTCATTCCTGTACTCATATCTGCATAAGTTTCACCTGTTCGTACTTCCTCGAGGTAGCCGGAGATTCCCATTTCGTGCAAAGCCGGTTCCATTGATTTGTGTTTAATGGCGCCAGCGGGTACGCGATGGCGCGTTGTTACCCGCGAGAAAGCTGAATAAGGCTACCTCGGCAAGAATAGAGGCCCCGTGATTAGACCCCATTGTACGGGAGATATTCAACGGCTAAAGTGATAATTTGCGATGCGATTAAGACGTGGGATTATAAACTATGTCGTGCCGTATATCGTGCGTGACTCATCTGCCATTAAGGTAACGTTCGAATCACGCGAGAGGTGCCGGGTTAATTTGTGAATCGTGTTATCCTTGAAAGCTTCCCTGGAATTATTTCTAGAAACATCTGACGTCCGCACGCATATCTGTGCAAGATCGCGACTTCACCGCGTGATGTAAATCTATCGCAGCTTCTATTGTTTCTAGAGAGGATGCATAGACGTTTATAAACATTACTTTTGTTTTTTCAATCTATTTCTTTTTCTCTTTGGTGGTAATTTACTAACGACTTCTAAAATAATAAAACTAATATATATAAGAAAAATTTAAATTACGAAGCAAAAATTATTTAAGCAACTATCTTTATTATTATTATCTTTATATCTTTATTATTATATATTTATATAACAAGTGTTTTTAATAACTGCAAGTGTTAAAGTGTTAAACAAAATTACTTTAACAAATTAGTTTTGATTTTAGACAGGCAAAATACCTTATATTATATTGTAAAATATTTTTGGCTACGAAATGAGACTGATAAATTAGGTGGGATCGTTAGAACTTTGGATCGACCGATGATCGTCTCTAAACGCTGCGAGCAGGCGTTTGAGACTTGTTATTTTCGCCGACATCCCCCTTATCGTTAGCCCTTAATTCGATCGGTTAGCTACTTTTTATTCCTAGAAGAGAGCAGTAGCTCTAGACACTAGAGACAAGAAAGGAGTTGCTGCGCGAGACTTTCACGCGAGCACGTGCGTGACACGAGGCTCTTAGAAGATGAGTTTACATCAAAGTTTCGCCGCCTCTTTTGCCGGATCGCCACGTATTCTCATGACATCTGGCACTCGGCAACCTTGTTTGTCCCGTTGAAGTCAGCATAATTGGAAGCTGCAAAACGAGGACAATCGAGCGGCTTTGATTCTGTACACTGGATTGAAGTGCGCGTTCTAAACACGCCATGTATCACAACAATAATATAAAACTATTTTATATTTTATAATATACACTATATTTTCTCAAATTATATATATTACATACTAATTATATATTACATTGGTACAAATAATAAATAATAAATACAAAAATATGTATGACGTAAAAATACACAACTTAGTAACATTGAAAATATTGCTCGCATTGCAATATTGCTCGCAAAATTTAAAAGAATTCTATGCGCCACTGGCGAAGCATAAAGTCCTTAGAATGACTTATAGAAACAGTTCACTATGGGATTACATTAATAAGATATCACAAGGAAAATAAGGGCACGTGAATTCGCTGAGAAATACGCGCACGTTAAATTACAGGCGCATTTTATATTTGCATCTCTGTAAACTCGTGTCAAGAAGAGCATTCGTGCGTGTCGTTTGAAAGATGCGCAGAAGTATGTGTACGATTAATTCATCAGGTTATGGGGAACCCTTGTCGTAGGCCTCTCTTGAGTATCCTTAAGTATTTACCAAAAACGAGTTCACGCTGCGAATTGCCGACGAACGACTGAGCCGCTCCGAAATTGCTTAACATTTGCTCTCTGGAGAACAGTTAGAGAAACATTATGGGCACGCAAACATCGAAATCTGCGAAAAAAGAAATGTTTCTGTTTTGATCTGGGTGGCTGAATCTGTTCGAAGTTTAAGCTTCGTTTCCAGGTGCATCACGCTATCCTTCACGAGATCACGCTATCACTGTTATATCAGACTTCTCGACGAAACTGAATCTTGTCATCTTGTTTATTGGCTCTGACACCTGTGACGAGTACATTTTATTGCCGTATATAGTATTTGAGCAAGGAAGAAGAACGTCGCAAAAACAGGATAGCAAGACATGAACCGGTTAGAACCTTAAATTTCGAACCTTAAATTTCGATTCCCTTATTTTGATTTTTAGAAAAGATTTTCTGTTACATTTCTTAATATCCTTTCACAAAATATTAATATAATATGCAAAATATGCACATTGTTATATGTATGTAAAAGTACTGTCATTTTTTCTCCTTAAATTTTATTTTTGTATATATTGTTTATTCACACGCTAATTTATTATTCGCCATTAACGTATTTGTTAAGAGAATGCACTTTACATTTTGTAAAATACATACATATTATTCTAGCAGGTAGGAAAAAATTATAAGGCTCTTAAAATATCATATCCGCTTTCTTTATCGATTGCGATCGCAATACAGCAATCATGCATTCGGTCGAAAGGGGTCCAATCGTCGACCAGCATAAACTTTTCGCAAGTTTAGACTCGGTTCGCTGAACACGAGCGAATGCGAGTGGGTAGCAGTCGTTGCTTTGCGAGCGGGTGAGTCGTGGACGTGACTTTATGCGATGCAAGACTCGGCTTACATCGATGATACATAACGTGGGAGTGCTTGGCCGCAGACGAGTTTCATGGTCTCTCGATAAAATGGACAATCGCATTTTAAAGTTTCGTCACAATTTTTACTGCATTCGAGAAGTCGCGAAAATCAAAATTAAAAGCTAAATACAAGATAAATTCATGCAAAATACAAGATAAATTCATACAAATATAGAATTGTTCAAGTTTTAATCAACATTTATTTTTTCTATAAACAATACAAATGCAATATGATTGATCACATTTTGATTAAGTAGCGTAACAAGATTGATCACATTTTGATTAAGTAGCGAAACAAGATTATCAAGTTTTTTTAACCCTTTGATAACGAGAAATTAAAGAACCTATATTATATAATTGATTATTACAATTATTTAAATTACTTTCTCATATATGTAATGTACTGTTGCCTTTTTTTCACATGATCGGTGATCAACGATGTGAATGTTAGTGAATTCGATGACAGTTTGGTAATAATTCGTAGATCGTGAGTGGAGTTAGTAATCATAATACATTGATATTTATTTGTAATATGTATTACTTTAATAATATATTTAAAATATATATATTTAATAAATAATAAAATATATATATTTAAAAATATATATTTGATTGATGATGATGTGAATCGAGTACGGTTGAATATTATTAAGTTCATATATCGTGAACAAGATTAATTAGTAATATTTTTTAAATTATTCTATTCACAGATTATTGGCAAGGAAAAATACTAAAACATACTGTACCTATACCTGGAAAGATTCTGTAGGAAGGAAAACATACTTTCAAATGATCTACGAAAGAATAATCTAGAATTATGAAGCAAATATTGAATAAAAATAATTATTACAAAATTGAAATATATTATATTATTATAATAGTAATAAAAATCCGTAAAACATACGCCTGAAGTGCTGTTTTTGAATCGCGTTATCGAATTTATTATTGCTATTTTTCGCTTTTTTCCAATGGTCGACGATGTGAATGTTATTGAGTTCAGTTCGATGAGCGAGATTAGTAATAATTATTGTCAATTCCTTTAATATTATTCAGAATTTTTTAAGGAGTCCGACAGTCAGTGATTATAAAACAACGAAAGCATGTATAATTATGCGAGTGGACATTTTGAACATTTAATTTAATTATTGTTAACATTATTATTTAATTAAAAATTACAAACGATAATCACAAAATTTTTTTCTTTAACATTGAAAGCTCATAATTCTAACATTTTCGGACGCATGTTCATAGGAACTTTTTTCTTTAAAGTCGTCCAAGAAATTACATCCTAGAATTTTTAATCATTTAGGAGCCATCCTCTATGAATCAGAATACAAATTAAGAAATAACACAATCAATCAACTTAGCAAAGCAAAAAAGTTTCGAATATAAATAATATCAATTTCAAATGCAAAAATATGAATAAAATAGTACAATCATTAGATTCCACATTGTAAGCTCTCTTTTTTGAATTTACGATGATAATACTGATGAAGCTAGCGGCATTCAATATATATAATTTTTAATATTTTAATTATTTTATATATGCTGTTATTGCAACGACAACGATGACATTGCTCTCGGCATGATTTATAATATCGCGGCCGTGATTTCTCGTTTTCTAATGTCGTCTCTCGAAGAACGAGACGATAAATTAACGCCGATACAGGTTACGATAAACTAAGAACTCGATCGCTGAACGGGAATGAATTGCGAGCGCATGTTCTTCGCGGAAAACGAAGAAGAATGAGGCGCAGGTGTAAATGCCAATAAGCGTAGGAAAGCGAAGGAGAGCGCGAATTCGTCTGTAAATCTTTCGTAAGCAAAACAGAGATTTGCAATCTAAAAAAGATTAGAAGACATCGGAGAAATAGAAAAAAAATGCTACTCTAATTAAATTAAAACAAATTGACAAAATTAGAAATTAATGACGCAACTAATGATTAATGACTTAATTGATATATTCTTACATATTAATTAGAGAATTACAACCGAGATATTTTTACGTCGGACAACCCGTCATAAGACTGGAAGAGAAATGAGCGAAGCATCGATTAAATCACCATTTTTCCACCACTGAATCCATCACGGTGGTCGTCGCCAAGGAACCTCGTTCATTCTCAGCGATGCATGACCACCGAGGTCGTGGACCACCAAGGTGCCTTTCTTCCAGCTCGTTGAAATCGATTTGAAGCGATCTACGAGCAATTGTCACGGATCTCGTGGGAGAACTAATCCGCACATTATTACGCTTTCGTTGTCAATATCCGTGATTCCGTTCAGCGAGGTCGAAGTCAATAAACTTGACCGATTGTCACGGACCGAGCTTGTGCCACGCCCGTGACAATTACGATTCTCAGATTAAACTCTCGTTCTTGTGAATTTTTTTCACAATTCTTTTTATTCTGATTGCGAGATATTTGGAGAAAAAATCAAACGATATATTTGTATGTAATTAATTTAAAGAGATGTAGATGGTATTATATAAATGTAAAACTATTATATAAAAATCCTTCTAGTTGAAAAAAAATAACATTTAATCTACAACTATTTACATTTGCTTTACGAGATAGCCGTGCTTTTGCACATTTAAAAATAGGAATATTTGTTCATATAGTTTAAAAGTAAAAAAAGAAGATGTTAAATGTGGCTACATAGACAGAACTATTTTCGCTAGAACGAGAGACTGATTCGTTCCGACCGATGAGATCAGTACCAGTCAACCGAATCGATATTCATGGGTTGCACTCGACTGTGTCCGTGACAATCACGATTTCCAAGCTTCTCTAGCAGCTCCTTCCGCGATATCCAGAGAAGATTCCTCTTTCGCTCGTGAGCCTCACGTTAATTGGGGAGTCTAAGAACTATCTTGGCTTCTAAGAACGCCTGACTCGGATACGAATCGTGAACGGAAAATTCAAGACTCTGATGTTTCGATACAAAAGGTATGATATACTCATGATAGCGCAACACGAATACAAAATGCAATGCGAAAGAATAAGATACAGCGTGTAACTTGACAATTTACGTGAACTTCTTATTTATTTATTGTTATATATAATTATCTTTTTTTATCCTAAAATAAAAATAAGTATAGAATATAAATAAATCTGATGAATAGTAACTGAAATTGAGGTCGCCACGAATCTCTAAAACACAGTACCAAGTCTGCGCAAAATCGTAGCATGCATTCGCGTACAATAACGAAAAACACGAAGCAGCTGTGAAATCTAAAATTATGCAAATTGTAGCCTGTAACCGAGAATTTGGATGGTTCTGTGTGCTCCAGATTAATATTAATTTAATTCCTTACTCGCGGCTATAAGAGCAACCGCGTTCATCATGCGGTCTTTCGGAGGATTCGTCTCTTTTTACGCGAAGACTAATGATTAAAAGAGCATGAGAGTTGGATGAGTTGTGAATCTCGAGCACGTTTTACACTCCTTCTATAAGACTCGTTTCGCATGCGCTTGCACGAGCCTTCGTTCTCGAAATCTTTCCTTGGATTTCATTAATCTACTTCAAATGTCGGCAATTTTTTTTAAATAAAATATATAACATATATAAAATATAACATATTATATTTTTGTGATACATCTCTCATTATTAACATGATCTAAGTTAAAGTCAAAATTACATTTGTACAATCTTTTTTTGATTCGTGAAACAACAGCAAAAAAATTAAATCGTATGGTTTGCAATATTAATAAAAACTAATCGGTACTAATTAAGTTTATGTATGTCAATTGATTAATTAAGAAGCTAGTTATTAAAAATGTAAGAACGAGAAAATAAAATTTGAATATCAGAAACTCATGATTAGTAAGATAACAAAAAAGTATCGAACAGTCGTAATGTAAATAAGTTGTCCACTGTTCAACTTGTTCTCATTTTTATTGCGTAATTATCCATTGCTTGCTAAAACTTAATGTATGAATTAAACTTAAGTTTTCAATTGTGTAACAAATTTTAAAAAAAGAAGCTAAATATGGGCATTCTTCGGAAGATCAAAGATCAACATTTCTGATCAATCATCAATTCATCAAGAAACGACATTGATGATCGTTTTTATACATTGACAGCTTCACGAGTCATTGCAAATATTGAGCATGCGAAAGAAAGCCTTGCGATGAACTTCGCTTATGAAATATCGATAAAGCGATTCCTTGAGAGAAAGTAACGAATTACATCCGGAGGGTTAAATGAACTTGTCATGATTTCCATATACATTCGTAATCGCCAGCTGCGTCGTGTTGCCGACTACGAGAAACGACCGTACATTACATCCGCGCGATGCATCGAATCGAATTCATGCGCAATCTCGAACGGCAGCCAATTTTACATTTGTTGAGCAAATTTCTCCCGTGCAGCAAATTACTGCCTATAATTTACCATTATTGAAAAATGATTCAGATGAATGGTGAATTTAACACAATGCCAGATATATCGATGGAATTCCTCTGCCCGATGTTCCTATTCTCATGAATCTATAATCATCGCTCTCATCGTATATAAATTCGAAACACGGGAGCAAAAATCTCAACAGAGTTTCTTGAAGTTTATAACGTAAAAGACACAATGCAAAAGTGTATAAAAAATTGCAATACTGATATACATAAAACCTGTAATAAATTCTGTAACAAGAATAATATCGACGCCTTATGATTGAATTTGAAACAAAAACATTTCATTCGACAAATCCTCAACTATTTTCCGATGTCGATCTTTTATCGCTATTAGTCGCCATTTTTGAGCAACGTTGCGCAAAGGGCGAAAATTCTCGAACTTTAACTCACCTGAAATTCAACGCGCACTTTATGTTACATAACTCACGCAATGTGATGTTGATATTTATAAAGTATTACTCGCGCGCGAAAACTGGAATCGCCCGCAGATAGAGGGGAATGTGTACATACATGCGTGTATGCGTGCACGCGGAATCTCATTAGCGGGACCCTTAAGAACGCGGCGAGCGAAAGCATAAAAGCGTAAATGTACACACCGACATGCACGATACGCGCGGCGTGACAGTGCACGTTCGCGGCGTGACCTCTTGTTGCAAGCACCTGCCTGACCCCGGCCTGGACCACGTGCACTCGACACGAAGTCGGTGCAACGTGCGAGCGTGTGCAATACGCGCTACCCACGCGTCTCTACGCAATGCTTATGCAATTCTCGGAATCATCCGCGTACGAGTATGTAAAGGACGTTCTGTGGCTTCGGGTAAAGCGGTCGTAAATGAAATACGTGAAGTCACCTTTCGAGTTGCTCGCGGCTCGGGAACGTCACTTGTTTGGCTCATAGATTCACACGAGGGTTAATTAAAATAATAAACACGTTCTGAAAGGAACTTTATATGTACGCTTAACTACAAAATTCAAATTTTTTTACTGAGACAAGTGGAAATTATTTATAAATATATATATTTTTTAAAAATAAAGGATTTTTACATGAACGTTAAAAGTTAAAAAATGTAAGGAAAATTATATTCTTTTTACTTGTTTTCCTGCAAATCTCAACATACTGTTATATTTAATAAATCATACAAGATTAGTAATTAGTATACAAATTTATTATTCTATAGGATTAGTATAAAAATTAGTATAAAAATTTATTATTCTATAGAAATATATACATTTGCTTACATAAAGACCATGCAGTGCCGATTCGCTAGAAATAAATTGCCTCTATGCATATACTCGTATACACACACGCAATGAAACGAGCTGTTCATTCATCAGCTCAACGGTTGCTACTCGAGTTACGTCGCCATGTTAATATTTCCGCATTTTTTCTGTAAGCTGATAACCGCAAGTCTGCGACGCGTTTCTCTTTTTGCGGTTGTAACACTGATTTGAATACATAAAGCTGTGCCCGACCATCTCGTAACAAATGGATTTCAAGACTCTGTTTTTAAAATTACGTAGCATTCAAAATATGTTCTAATTTTATAACGAAATATTTTTGCACAAATTAGTTTTGCAATATCAAGTGAAAACAATTTTTATTTAAAATAACAAGCATGAGATTAATCCTTGAGAGATGATAAAAATTCCGAGATGTTGGACAATGAAACGCAACGCTTTATGGTAATTAAAATTTTATGAGGGAAACATGTTTGTCTTACACAACGTAAATCTCGATTCTTTCTCATACATCTCTAGCTATCATCTCTCTCGGGTCTCATCTCAACGAGTAATTATTAAATTTTTCTTTATAATTAAAGGGAGGAGCGCATCCACGGATTAGGAAAATCTTAATTAAAATTTTATGGAGAATAATTCTTACTTGCAGCTGCACGTGACATGCCTGCAAACACGTGCCTTCTCTCATACCAACACACCAACAATATGCGTAATATTGCTTATTAAACAGTCTTTTATGTAACGAAAAGAGTAAAAGAAATATAACATTGTTTTATATATTCACATCATGAGAAAGTAATTTGTTTATGTTATTTATTTATTCAAACTAACAATGTAATCTTTCGTCTACTTGTAATGACGAGTTTTTATATACAAAATTAATTATTGTTTTTATACACTTTTCTTTTTTCATTCTAATTTTTGACATAAAACTTTTAGCTATAAGTATTTGTTATTAATATATTACAGTGCATACAATAAACATGGCAACATCAACTGCGATTTAATGTAACCGAACTTATCGAAAACAACGCGTAAATCCAATTTTAAGTAAATGATATCGATTAAAAGCTTACAATTTGATAAATGTTGTCTTGATACGTTCGAAAATATGTTATAATTATAAACAAACATCTGACAGTCATTAAGAACATATCTCGACATCCCGCATAACTTTGAAATTTTTATTATACTTTTATTTTTTCATTACAAGAATGTAACTTGTAAGAGATTTTCACCACAAGAAAATACTTCAGAGATCCCATAGAACCTTAAAACATGCAACCCGACTAACGTGTGAGTATTTCGCAATGCTGTTCCCTTCTCAACTCATTTTTTCACTTAACGCAATTATTAAAAACATCATCATTTAATATAATCCAGCTTATTTGTTTGCGATAAACACATCTTCAAATTTTTATTAAACTTTATCTTCTATTTTAAAATTTATTTACTCAATTTATTTTCAGAATTGATTTGAAACAACAAAAACAATATATGAGAAACAGTTTAATTTCAATATATGTTTAATAATTATTAATAATCATATTGACGACGAATTTTCATTAGATATTGTATTGCAGTAAACACTATATTTATATAATATGTCAGAAAAGAACTTAAGCATTTTGATTGTTATTTCACCATATTTTTGCCATATTTTTTACCGATGTCTCGATATGTAATATGTTAAATGTACGTATCAATGCACCACGTATTTTTGATTTTCGAACGTTTCACCTGGTGCGCCGACCCATTGACCTCTCACGTCAACCACGGGCGGCCCGCAAACCAGCCCGAGATCACGAAAATAAGAGGAAGTATGATTTATAATAGTGTAATGGGAACACGAAATGATACCGCATATTATTTACCAGCAGGTATTATCGCGGGAAGCTGACCTCAATATTGCTCTCAGTAAAACCAAGGAAGAGAGATCAATACGAAATCACACAAAAAGAGTGATACAAAGAGTTATATTATTGAATAAAAATTATCTTTGACTAGCTCTCGCAGCTTAATATCCGTTGAAAAAGCTTTACTGTAAATCTTTAATTATAATTTGCGAATAAACACTGCAACATGAAGAGATGTAAAACTTCATTTAAACTCCATTTAACTATCAGATATCTGACAAAAAGAGTCACGAATCGTTCAACTATAATAATTGACCTCTTACTTTCAAATATTGCCTCATGTACAATTCATTTTCATCCGAGCCACTCGATTGAATGTACTTTATATCATTTCGTAAAGATGCTAATTAATAACGATGGAACATTTTCCAGATGATCAAATATATATTGATACAATCGATCGTGATCACCATTTAAATAAAAAAAGAACGGTTATCATATTATTTCCTTTACATCGCATAATATAGATCCTTATGAAAGACGAAATAATTTACTGTTATTACAGTAATTATATGATGTGTGTGTACAATTAAGCATGCCCTATACAATCATCATTATCATCAACCGCATTTTATTAGCGCACATTACACCAAGAGAAATTGTATTTTAATGCCAGACACACATAGATTGTAATTTAGTAATAATTCACAAAATAATATATATGTTCTTGAAATAATTAAAATGTTTTAGACTGCTTTTAATAAATTGATGGCGATTAATAATTCTAGGAATATAGATTAAAGCCCTGCTTGCGAAGAAACATCTCATCAAAAAACAGTTTCAAGATGTAATTAATATTATCGAGTCCTTAAAAAATTTTGTAAAATTTATTAGGCTGTACTACAATCACTCTTTATTTAGTGACGTTTACATTCTTTTGGAACTGGAATATTTTCATCACTAAAAATACTTCTGTTTCATAAAAATTATTTCGTTTTGATACTCTTGTATGTCTGATCGTTTAACGGGACTACCATGAATTTGTTTTGCATCCGACAAGGTAATTAAGAGTTCTGTAGAACTACTAAAGGCTAATTAGAGGGAGCCTGCCAGAATATATACCTATCAGCGTGAAATATGCCCAGTTCTGAATGCGAGCACGATTCTGCGAGAACTTGATGCACCGGCATTATACAATGCTACCCGATTCACGGAAGTCGAGCGATCCAATTCACTTTTAATGATCAGTTTCGTGAAAGATAAGTGGTATCAGACTCGTGCTATTATTGCTCGCTTAATTGACGTATTTGATCGTGTCAATTACATATCCGAGAGTGCATTTTTATTCACGAGAAATGTGAAAATTTTCAGATATTTTGTCTTGCATTTTACGAATATCGAAACTAATTATTCCTCTTTTTATAATTTCAAGAACATCGAGAATTATATCGAAATCACGAGATAATTTCAAAATTTGTTAAATATCAAGGCACAGCTGCGTCTCCAGGCAACGATGCATGAAACGTCGAAAGGTTCGCGGAGACCCATAAGTTTGCAATTTTCATTTTTCTTTCGATACAATATGTGATCCAGAGTTTTCTTTCGAGATCAGTGTCTCGCGACGACCTGCGTTTCCTTTCCGCTATATTAAGCAATGTTCCGCCTCAAGACAGCCACTTAAATCACTATTCAACTATTCCAAATAAATAACCATTATTGTGCCATTTACTATGACGATCGACTAAATTTTTGGAAGAGTAAAGCTATAGATGATCATATTTTCGATGCTTTTGATCGTTCGAAAAATATGTCCTGTTTACTTGTCACATGTCATATCTACTTCATTCTAAACCTTCTCGAGGCAACGTAACGAATCATCCTTTTAAAGAATCAAAACGCAGGAGATTCAGCTAAGAAATGATAGAATGAGGAAAAAGTATTATTTTGACGACTTATGTGTATATATATATATATATATATATATATATATATATATATATATAGAGAGAGAGAGAGAGAGAGAGAGAGAGAGAGATTTTTATTTTTTATTAAGTGTAATATAAAATATTCGTAAAATTTCTCTTACTCTTGGGATTCTATTTATAATATCAGTATTTTATAAACATTATTTTTCATTATATTATTATCGAGCAAATTAAATAAGCAAATATCAATAAAAATTGAATTAATCTTTGTGCGTATTTCTACAGATGTAAATTTGCGCGATAATTGCAAAAGCAAAAATTAACTTTCTCTGAATGAGAAAGCCTCCAAAATTGCGAAATTACATACGGTTATCATTTGCACTCAGCCGCGACATTAATGTTACAAGATTTAAACCGGTTTTTGCTACAACGGATTAATTATTCATTTAATCGAATTTTTCACCTACTGGTATTAATCACTCATGTATATTAATCAGCATGACACTTTTGATAGTCAGCTATGATTAATCGTTCGCTAAACGGATCTTTTCCTAGCTCGGTCGAACAACGTTAAGCCGGAATAAAACGGAGCAAGCCAAAGCGAAGGACAGGTATCCGCTCGAGAGGCATTCGTATGCCGATTCGGATCTCCCGTGGAATGCCGTATCAATCCCCGGCCCCGATTATTTTCGAGCTTGCGAGAAAATTACACATTCCTCCCACTCCATCGGTCGCCGCGGAGGGCACGCACGCCAGGGATCTTCTCTCTCGTTGGCGAACCGTACGGTAGGGTACGTGATTACCAGCAGCCTCCATGGCAGCAGACATTGCCTAAGGGTCGGAGGTCGTCCCGCCTCGGCTTACCGAGCAGGCTGCAAGTAATTGCAGCCGACTGCAATCCCGGGAAACCGCATCCTGCTCTCCCGGCTCTCGCAGACGAAAAATTCGACGCTCCGCGTGAATGGGCGCGATGTAAGGTACATGCACGATCCACCGTGTTTCGCGGCAGGATGAGAAAGTCGGGTAGGATCCCCCGGCAGCCGCTGGAACAGGTCTAAAAGCGGATTATCGTGTTCCACGGTTATGCGGATTATATAAGACACTCGCATTCGATTTGCGAATACATGCTAAGAAGGGAGATGATTACATGAATTACGCTCCATTGCCGTTTAAGTGTTTTAATTATTTCGTGATTGCGAGACGCGGGATTCGGCCAGCGCAAAAGAAATTTTATTATTGCGTAAAGAAAAGATCTCATTTTTTGTAAATTATTTTTAGACGTGTATTTGTGTGGCATTTAAGTGAATGTATTATACTGTATCACGATAGCTATTGTGTATATAATAGCTTTTCAATTTTTCATTACCAACTATGTGTATATTACCTTGTTACACTTAATGAAATGATCATTATTATTATTAATATTATTATTATACATATATAATGAATATTATATGCATTCCGAAGATCGACTCCCTCGACTTCTCTTTTAATCATATCGTTAAATAAAGCGGAGAATCTGGGCCTGCAATACTTATCTCCTGAAAATTGATTGGATAATGAAAAATAATGTATGCAAAACGTGGCTCTCCACAGCCACAACATGCAGAAGCGTGTATTCTTTAACAAACTATCCGGAGATAAAGCACCAGTCAATATACCAGGCCAGACAAAACATCCGTCGTTAAATATGGGGGGGGGGGGTTATCGGCGATTCATCGTTGTTGGAGAAATTGAAACGCACGTAATTTCCAGTAACTACCGGCGGCGCGAACTCGTCACAGTGATGCCCGCTAAATAACGAGCCCTCAATAAGTCCGCTCGATTGATCGGCCGCTGTAATCAAGTAATTCGCACGAGGCGAGGGATCGCTCGGAGGCGAGCCGCGCTCGTTGCCGGTGAATATACGAGTCCACCGTTCGATCCGGCTTAATCGATCCCCTAATGATATCTCTCCTTCCGCCGGCCCCGATATCCGGCAACTGTGCATACTCTTTGCGTAAGTAATAATAATTATCGGCTATTTCCGAGCCGACGGCTTGGTTTGCTCCGAGGGGAGGTCAGAAGTTAATACAAAACCAACGTCGATCCGATTACGAGCACACCGACGCACTTTACCTCATTCATGATGATTTTCGACAAAATGGATCATCGTTTTATACACATATCATTCGTTATGTCTTCGTCTTTAAATATATATGATATATTTCTTGAAACCTGTTTCAAAATAAAGTTAGATGACGATGTGCGTGCGTCAAATGCGAAGAACATTTATAAATGTCATCATCATATCGGATGACTCATCGAAGAAGATGTTTTCAAAATATATTTCGGGTGTCAACGTACTTACGAAGCTATTTTCGATTTCCAAGTTCGTTTCAAGGAATCTTGAATTTCGTGCATCATTTCCCCGATGTCAAGGAAAGCCGACAATAGAATATATCTGCAAACGATGTCGCGCATTGTGACATTCGGAGGCTCGTCCAAGTTCAAAAATACACGGAATCTGAATCTGAAGACGCGTGACGACACTCGCCCAATGCTTTACTAACGACTAGACATCTGCCGCATTAGTCGGCGAAAATAACAGCATCCCAATGCTTTTCCATGGTGCCACGATTGGATGCAAACGATGTTTACCCGTCAAAATTCAAGATTTATCAAAGAAGAAAAATCTATACATCATTCTAAAAATAATATTCCAACGATAATACGCTTTAATATATTTATAATATATATATATATATATATATATATATATATATATATATATATACATTATTCTAAAAATAATATTCCAACGACAATACGCTTTAATATATTATATTTATAATATATATATATATTATAAATATATTAAAGTGTATTGTCGTTGGAATATTATTTTTAGAATCATGTATAGATTCTTCTTCTTTGATAAATCTTGAATTTTGACGGGTAAACGTCGTTTGCATCCAATATATATATATATATATATATATATATATATATATATATATATAATACAATAAACATATGCAATTTATAACAGCACAATAATATCCTTGAACGACATATCTGTCAAGAGTATCATTGCATTTAAATACTATAATTAAACTTTAATTAATCTGATGTATTTCTTACGGACCAGGCTTTCATCGACTTGAAGCGAAATTTGTTTTTTCAATGTATACCATCCACATCACACAACTTATCAGAATTTAAATAAGTCTCGCGCGAGAAACTCGTGTAATTTGTATTCCAATTACGAATTATCGCCAACGATCTTTAATCGTGGCACTCATCACGGACCGTGTCGTATTCGAAATGATTCTCATCTCGAGCGAATAATAATTAAGTCGCGATGCTCGATTTCGCGAGCGGTAAACTCAATACCAGAGCAAACGAAAAACAGTTACTTTTACACAAGCGACGATAACCGCTACGAGTTGTAACAAAGATTGGTCAATCGCAATTGATATGCAAATCGCTCGCATCATTAGCACTCTAAACATCGTCAAAGAAAGAGGTAGGAGGTGTGACCACTACAGAGGGGAGAATTGAAAGGGTGTCACGTCACATTGAAAGGATGACGAGGAGGAGAAAGAGATCGTGCAACCGGTGGTCATTCGTCATTAAGATAAAAAATTACGCTCTCCTACGATTGTTTCCGTCGTCCACCGTCTCCATGGATCGAAACGGTTGCATCTGCGCATTTGTGGTCAGCTGTGGGGTCAGCGAGGCCAATTAGACTCTCTCGTGAGAAAGTACCAGGCAAGAAGCGAAATTGAACTTCTTTAGTACGATGCGACAGTGTTATAAATAGCGCGTGACTGTAAATTCTGGGTACTGGGATTGGGCCGAGGAGAACTTGGCATACTTTCACGATTTCAATTTACGTGCAATTTATCGCGAGAATGCATAGAATGAACATTACTCTTTTTTTTTAAATTATGACGATCGCTATCTAAGCTATATATCTAGTATAATCGAGCTAAGAGGAACAAATCAGGTAGGTTTAAATGAACCTCGTTTAATCTTTGAAGCTGTCAATTTCTTCACAACACGACGCGCAAGGCTATATTTTTCTTGTCAAAGCATTACTTTGAAAATATCTAATTACAAAGTGTCATCCTGATATGATGCGATTGGTTCCGACATGGCCGCATGAATGAAGAACGAGACATCGAGCAATTTACGTAACTTTATTCGTTTTCATCAAACGTCGGATACGATAGAAATGGCAGGGCATAATCCTCGACATCCTCGTCGCGAGAACCAACTATTATCGTCGGTAAAACTCGTTCTAGATCCCAGAACGAAGCTCCGGAGCGTAATTATCGCTCCGCTCGCGCACGGTACGCCACGGTTTCATCCCGGATCCGGGAGATAGCCAACGCGCAACGGGAATAATGAACGCACTTCTGGTATTTAGCGTGAGGAATGGCGCACGTCAGCTTGATAAATAAACTCGGTTTCCTGCCGTATCTTATAGCGCGCGCTCGCGCTTTCGATGAAGGCGAAGTGCGTTCGCGGAGGCGAAAACACAGGTGGCCGCGATTAAGCGCATTACTCGTGCCATACCGCCATCTGAGGAAGAGCTTCCACGGGAATAATTAGAGGCATTCGTTTCCGCGCTACGGAAACTGTGGCGAGAGAGCACCGACGTAATTCGGGGTGACCCGATATTTTTATGCCGAGCGGAGAAACTCGGGGCTAACCGTATTCACCCCTGCACCGCGTGATATTTATGATCGAGACTTCGGACGCGTCTCGAAAAAAAAGTCGAGAAAGTTTTTAAGAATTGGATCGTTACTGAAACCAGCCAAATCAAAAAATAAAACGAAGTAATCGTTGAAGTGACGGTAGGAGGAACCGTCGTAAAGTCAAAATGTTTCCTATGCTCGACCGCTTGATTATGCTAATCCTGTATGTTTTAAGCTCTGTGGCCAAACGGTCGACCTATTTCGTGGCGAACCGCCGCTTTCCCTGTGAGTAACCTGACAGGATAATGGAGCATCCTGCGAGCGTCGGATTACGTCGAAAGAAATGACGGAAAACAAGCTGATACAAGCCGGCAGTCGTCCTTCCTCATCGCGTAGCTTGCAGCTGTAAAATAAATTACCATGACGCGACGACGTATCCTTGGCTACTTTATAACGATTGCTGTTATTACTTTTTTCGTGTCAAGGTATCGTATTTACTTGGAAAACTTATCTACCAGGCCAGCAGCGAGCCACCGCTGTTAAAATCGCCATGAAATTCATTGCGGGCGGAGATCGCAAGAGGAAGTTTAAAAAAAAAAAGAAGAATCTTGCCCCTCCGAAGAAATCAGATCAAAGAAACGATTATTCGGGAGAAAGCCGAACAATAGGCAAAAGCCATTGAGCCGTTCGGTTCAGTAGACGCCCATAGAATGGATCAATAAAGCACTCGATATCTCTCTCGGTGCTTCTATGAAGATGCGAGATCGGTCGAAGAAGCGAAAAAAAAATTAAGCAGAAATGACCGGATGTGGATAATCCTCGCCGAGTCTGCAGCACGAAGACGCCCCGAGAAAAAGGAGCCCTCCTAGAACGTCACTGAAAAAAAAAATAGACGATGCACGTTTCGCAGGATTGCGAGAGAGGAAGAGGGAGCGATGTACACCTTTCTTGAGATCTGGCGGACGCCTAATCCTGTTTTGAAAACTCGGTCTCGCATGACCGTGACAAACTCGACACCTTAAGATAGTTTATGACGATCCCTCGATCTCTCGGCCTGCGAGCCGCTATTATCTTACAGCCTGTCCGGGCCTTACGGCCGTTAGGTTGGAAGAGAACGACCTCCCTTTCTCCCCTTCTACCTAATATTAATCTCCCTTCTCTTTTCAACCATTAATTGGGTCGCTATCTGTTGAAGGTAATCGAGCTCGTCGAGCTCGACTTTGAACAAGTACGCGTTTTGCGCTTTTTGCCAAATACCTCTATAAATCTTGAGATTTAAGAATACTGTTTATCACACGTTTTTGGGGATTCAGACAACGTTTCTTTATACCTTTATATACGCTTAAGAGAAACATATATTCAACATTTGACAGTTTTAAATGAATACAAATAATTTATGAGAGATATACGCAGAATATGTATGTAAAATTACACTAGATTTATAATATTTATTATAATTAAATATGAACGAAAAACTGAATGATAACCACTGTTCTCCTGAGAAGGCGTCGTATTTGTATACATATAAATTTCGGCCACGCGGCTATATCCCTCGATTTGCAAGACGTCGTGGAGAAAATTGAATCCGGCTTGAAAGGAGAAACAAACGGCTGGAAGAGCCGGGCCGGTTGATTTAATATCTCGCCGTCCGTCAAGGCGCGTATGCTTCACGCTCGGTTCACGTAAGACGGACGTCTGCTTTCTTTCCCTCCCCGAAATCTGTCTAGTCGCGTGGCACAACGCGGGCGTTACCCCCGTCGTTCCTTTCGAAAAAACAATAAAGATCCCTATCACTGCTCGCTGACGTTCCTTCGTTGCGTCTGCTAAGCTGAACTAACTCTCGACGGGTGGAAAAAAATTTCGCTAGCTTGGTCGGTTGAATTGAATTAATTATCGCAATACAAAATGCATACGTCTCTTGGGAGTCTTGTTCTCTCGAGGAAATTCTCACGCGAATTCTCTCGAAAATAATTATTTTTATAGCACGATTATTTTCCTCAGAAAACAATATTACCGAGACCGAAAAGAGATACTTATCGATCCGCATATTCTAAAAGGACATGTGCGATAGGTGAGAAGTTTGATGTCTCTCACTTCGTGCGGTTCCAAAAACAGATAAATCATGGAATTTGTTAAGGAAACCTTCCTGAATTTATCCATCCGGTTGGAACCCAGATCCCGCCATTTCGACGGGACGCGATATCGCGTTCGCCCGAATGACCTCATGCCGCGGTTCTCCGTTTCTCGTAACCGGATGACACGTGGTATGTTCGCGCATCTGCGCGCTTCATTGAACATTCCGGACACGAAACATTGCTCAAGCAAACGGCCCCGGTCTAGAACGTATAACACCGACGCCGTCGATATTTATGGACGCAATTCGGAAAGCACACACAATCGGCCACGAGCGATTCCTCGCATTTATCTTTCCCGAACACACGCGCGTATCCGGAGTTATCGACACGTGCTTTAATTAAATTTATCGATTTCGCGAAATCGCGCGCCTTCGCGTACAGGCGTGGGATACAGCTCGCTGTAAATCTCAATGTTTGCGGTCGTCGTGCCTCCACAATGTACAACGTTACCATAGGCCCCTTATAGCGCATTGTTTGCAAATAGAACTCGAATGGGAATTAAACTTGCCGGCAGGTCTGTGTAAATTCGTATCGGCTTGCATCTGCCGCTCTTGAATAAGTGCCTCTTTAAATTCCGACAGAGTCTAATATATTTTGGTTAATACGGACGATTAAATAATTCAATACGTAGGAGGAAGATATAACACCTTTAAGAGCTAAAAAAATAAATTCGGTTGTACTCCTTTCTCTCTTCCGAGAAAGATCATCTTCTCTTCCTCCCTACATTAATATTCGACTAACAAATCCAGCCGCTGGGACTTCGGTGCGGATTAGTCGGCCAGACGGCTCTTCATGGATTTATCGCTGGAAAAAGACTCACGGGACATTTTCATGATCCTGTCGTCGGCTTCTTTGATGTGTGGGCGTGTGCCGCGCAAATCGAATCGTCCAGAATCTCATCACGTCCTGTTGTAATCACGGCTATCCCGCGCCTGAGATCCGAGGGCTGATTATAATTTATGTTTCGTATTCAAGCGCATACATCGCTTCCATCATTCACGGATTCGCTTCTGCGGCTTCCACATGCCATCGCTGGCTAGATTACACGGTAATATACTGCCGCCGCAATCTCTGCCTCAAACGCGATAGATGAAACGAGCCTCGCCTTTTACACGAAACGTGATGACTTGAGGAACATGATAGACGATACGATTTGTTCGAATTGTTTCCAGCCACCGATCGCGTTCGCTGTTTTTAATATAGAGCCATGTTGCTGTAACATTTGTAATTAAATTTCCTTGCGCGATAGTTCTCGTTAATGAAAGATATTTCATCCTTAATAAAATCTGTCATCTTGCCAGATGACGCACCTCGTCGGCAGGAAACAAGTATACGAAAGAATTTAATTTCCCGACTTTACTCATTTGCAATCATCGCGACTCTCTGAATATAATTTATTCGCATTTTACCCTCAGAATCGTGGTCGACTGTCAACGAAATCGTTTTTTTACGCCGGATTATTGCGATTATAATTTCTGTAACCAAACATGGTAAAACACCGATTCGACATCCGCCGAGACGGCACCGCCTTTAAGTGTGTTGAAATGTGGAATATACCCCGCTCCATTCCATAGTACGGCTTTAAAGGAATTTAAGGGACAATCGTTCCCAAAAATCAGATCAGATCGGTGCGCCAGCCCGGCCCCTTTTCGTCGACGCGAGCATACGCGCGCTCGTACGTGAATATTTCGTCGACACGCCGCGGGCGTGTTTTCTCAGCTGGTGCCCCTGATGCCCCTAACCATCGACGATTCTCCCCCCTCCGTTGTTCCCCGTCACTCCCGCGAGCAGATCCTGGAAGATCCTTTCAGGACACGGTCGGCTACCCACAAAGGACCCGGCCTTTCATACGCACGTTATTATACTCTTTACACAATATCGTTTCAGCTCACCTCCCCACTCCCACATCGTCGAGGAAGAAATACGCGTTGCCATACGCCTCGGTACTGTATATCCTACGCCCACGCATTGTAGCCGAGACCATAGGCAACGGGAGACGTCGACCGAGAGCCGACGAAAGCCTCGAGACTTTCTCGTTTAATTTGTTGTTATAGCTGCTTGAGACGCGGATCGGTTCATTCGTCCGTTCACAGGATCCCTCAAACATTCATTATATTTTTTCTTTTTTTTTTTTTTTTCGTAACATTTACGAGACCGCTCGCGCGATTCGCGATGATGGTGGGGTTACGGCTCATCTCGCTCTCGCAGGAAAGGTCTATATTTGTTCCGTATCCCACAAGCGGTCTCTATTAATCGAGAGATCGCGGAGCAGGTGGACCTCATGCGAGACCTCCTTACAAGAGAACACAGCTGATTTATCCTTGACAGTTCCTCTTTCTCTTTTCCTTCGCACTTTTAGATTCGTATCTTCCTCCATCGCGCGATATTTTTATGATATATAACTAATAACGCAGTCGCGATCGTCGATCGATATGTCATGATAAATAGCACGCGGATATATGAATCGATCATCTATTCACGCTGATTATAGTAATAAGATTTATGACGATCGCGCGAGCTCATCGATCGAGCGATCATGGGAGCGATCGATTCAATTCACCCGCTCGACGATCGTATCGCGGATGCAGACTGATGCGATTAGGATGTGGTATTATCGCGGTCCATTAACGATTGTTTGCGAAGAAAACGGACGAGTCAATTGCCATCGTTCGGTGAATCATAAAGACCGTACGTTACATGGACGATCTCGAAAACTTATTGGAGCGTCGCTCCTCCGGGAGGATCTTTTTCTATCTGATTTAGCGCGTTTTCCTGTCTATTGCATCGGGATGTACTTTTAGGTTTCTAGCTTGAATAGCTCTTGGCAATATCATTTAAAGAGATTATTATATATATACTTTTATTATACAAGATTAGTAAGTTTGACAAAACGTGGATCACGATCGACGTTGTTGAGTACACAATTAAATAAATGATGACTTGTTTCGTAAAACATGCGAGTCAAAATCGTCCAAGGCGATCCGTAAATGTGCTCAGGAATGCTCGTCGTGCTACTCTAGATGGAAACACTGGTCCCATACATTCTAGCAGCAGTGGATATCTTTCTTTTATGGATCTGTGAAATTCCTCCTCGGATATTACACCGTCGCGATCAATGTCGACTTTTTTCAACAGCGAATCAATCAAATCCTATATAATTTGTTCATTATTGTTTTTTATACGTATTTTTAGGAAATACGAATTTTCATGTCACTAGCAATGTACATTTCTTAATGACATACTAAATTCTGATATTATCAATATTTTTAATTAATTAACCTTGACACCATCATCGGGATCTTCGTCTGTCTGTAGTTTAATTAGGCAACCGCGCATTGACAGAAATATATGCTCCTTCTTTAATTTGTTGGTATGCCAGAAATCGTATATCTATGTAAATATCATATGGTTAAAATAATATTTGTTCCTTACACACATACATACGTGATTCTTTCACAATATAAATAATTAACTTTAACTTTATAAAAATATTGAGGATGTACATTGAAATCTAAAAGTTTCTATGTAAAATATAATTATAGAAAGATGAAGGTTACATTAAAAACGAAGTGTACTCTCTCGTTCAGAGTGCCTCGAAGAAATATAGAAAGTCCTTCAATCCATTGTTCCACATGAATCTACACAGCCGCATAATCATAATAATTTACCATAAAATACAAATTATTAAGCATTTACATTGCATTAATTGCTCTTACTTGTAAGACGTTTCTCTTGTCAAACATAGCGAAAATTCTATCAATGTATAGGTGTCGAATATTTTCAGTAAAATCCAAACCAGAATGTAGAACGTCTCTAAACACCGATCTTGTCATGGGACCCAAAGTTTGCGTTATTTTCCTATGTATAACAGCTAACGCTATAATAAGATTAATTGATAGTAAATCAAAGTATATGAAAATTATATCAAGTTAATGAAAAGATATAACATCGAAGTATATTTATCTTGCTGTATAACCTTCGACTTCTTTCAAGTTAAAGTGAGTTTTTCGCGCTAATTTTTTAAATAAAGCATTATTTTTTCTTCTAAAAACAATCTCCGACAAAGATCTGCTTAACATATCAACGGGTAAATCGGTCGGCATTTTGCACTTGTAAATTTATTTTGCATTTGTAAATTTATTTAATTAATTTTGAGGATGAAAAATAAATGTCAAAAAATGTCAAAACAGCTAAAAAAATAAGACTATCAATTTCTAACATTAATTCTCTTTAATTATTTCATTAAATATTGGAGATTCTTATACATTTTATTATGAATGCATTTTGACTTATTTATATTTATTTCATAGTTATTATTTAAAATTTTGTTTTCTCAATAAATATAAAAATAAGTAATAATAATATTTAAATACCAAATGCATTATAATTTATCGAATCATGCTGAAAGAACTTTTAATTTTCAATAAAGTCCATTAGCTCAGATTAATCGTATTAATCGTACTGATAACAAAAAGATCGCGAATTCTCTTCATATGTTAATTAATTTTCTTTTGAATATTCTGTAACAGATATTTTTCGATAAAGGTTATCGCTCTTTACATAGCAAATCAGTTTATAAATAGCTTAAAATATTTTACAATGGAGATATAAAGACTTGTTTTCAATAAAGATGATTGTAATTTTTAATTAAGAATATTCAAAATAGAAATTATCTAAACAAGAAATAAATATTATTTAAAAATGTTTAACATCTTGTACGACATGAAAATTTTTTTAATCGTCGAAGAAATTAATTTTGTAACTTTGTCAACTTGGAAGATGATTGATTAGAACCCTTCCCTATTTAAAATCCATGGTTCGCCATTGATGCCGAGTTTCATCACATTCAAGATGTGTGACGCACAAGGACTTATTGTAAAACATATGTGTACCTAGATATCTTATATGAAAAGTTGCTACGAAAAATATCTCTCCAACAATATGAAGGTAGTAAAAATGTATAGCTGGTTCTCACGTAGTCGCGAGAAGAAGAAAAAGAAGCCGTAAAGCCTTCTATCTGAGAAACACGAGCGAGACGACGAATTTCGGCATGATAACCGATGAGTCGTGAATGCTCAGCACGAATTCGTTTCACAGGAGCCGTTCGACCGGCATAAAAGACGGCAATAAAACCTCGCCTAAGTATATCTAATGACATCATTTGGTTGGCAAACGTAATAAACTGGCACAAAGCTACAGGGATTTCGTCGAGAATGTAAAAACGCGGGAACGGCTTAAGACGACGGAGAAAGGATAAGTCCGTATGGGCTCGTGCATGTTTTGCGAGCCGCGTGAGAGGACATGGGAAGGTTGATGGGCGAGGGAGGAAGGTGGATGTCTGGAATTTCGTGCGAGACCAGAGTCCCTCGTGAACAAAAAGGAAGGGAATATCCAGCTCCAATCCTTTCTGCTGCCACACGTGAACGCTCGCGTCGTTTTAAGAGAAATACGAGAGACTCCTCGGGGCCCTGATGGCGCGCTTCAGGGCGCATTGTTTGATCGGCCGAGAAAGCAAATCCTCCATTGGCAAACGAAATACGACTGATCCCCTTGAGATCATCAAGCTTTATTTCGTAAATAATGTCTGGAGATTTTTACATGAGGTCGCGCAATACCATAATTTTTTTTTCATTTTTCCTGGTAAGGCAAGAAGTACGGTCTCTCTTTCTATGGTAAACTCTTCTTCTTAAATAAAGTGGATAATATTTTTTATTATTTCTTGCAAATGTAGACGTTACAAATTATCATCTTACAGATGATAGATCGGACAGCGACGATAAAATGTACAAGTTCCCTGTTTCAAAAACATTATTCACAACAATTTCAAGAGTCTCCTCGAACCCACGTTACTGCGTTAAATCTAATTGAGTCCGACACATTCACCACGCGGTCCACTCTCGAGCCAAGAATTTCATCGTATACCGAGTCCCCATCCTACCTTACGCACAAAAAATTGTCCCAATACACTTTCGCGTATTCATCTTGGGCAGCAACGAACTCGAGATGTATCACCAGAGTGCACGTCGCGAAGAGAACCGTAGGAGAACGCCCTTTTTTACCCCCGGTCCCTATAATCACGAGCTCATTAGTCCCCGCCGGCGGATAATTTACGAGCTGGACGTTGCTCGCGCGCGCGCGCGGCCGATCGCAGAGGGGCCACATTGTTTCGCTTAAGTAGGCAACGAGCTCGCGAGAACGGCGAGGGATCGCTTTCGCGAAAGGCACTGTAATATCCCAGTCGAGAGAGAAAGACAGAGAAAGAGAGGGAAGATGAAAGGCGCGCGAGGAGAAGCACCTTGTGTTTCTATAGCACAGTCGAGCGTGGAACGACTGTAATCTTGGGCTATCTAACGTTGTAAATGTAGCGAGGTGATGATTTGCGACCTCCCTGCAGCTTCGTGGGGAGGATTGGCGTGTGTAGGGGTACACTCGGACCTTTAGATTCAATTTCGCGGGGCGTCAGCCGCTGACGCGACGTCCGCCCACCTTCCGTGAGACGTTGATGTACGACACGGCAGACCGCAGTAGGCTCGGGACCCCTCTAGAAATTTTCAGACATCGAATCGGCCACGGTGTAAAATAGCAACGCGATAGAATACATGATTTCAACAGACATGTTGGAGAAATGATAAAAATTTTCTAATTACTTTATTTCTTGGGGAATAAACCATGTATAAATTAAATAATAATTTTAGCAATATTTTCCTCCTATTAATTCTCATTTTTTATTTATTAAAATAAAAATATTTAATTTTATATCATTTTAATTTTAAGTTTATATTATTATCATGATATTTTTAAGGAAAATAAAAAAAATAATGTAGATCAAGTGATATGTCTAGCTAAAAGTTATAGATTGTGATGACTATGAAAATCGAGTACATTCGTTTGACATCTATACTTGAAAATATCCGCATAAGCATCACCCTCGACGCATCGATATCGCGATGTGGATACATCGATTTTGCTTGGTATGCCGAGAATGTCTGGTAGAGATGCAACAATCCTCTCTCAATCATCGAGAAGATCGAGAAAGGCTACTCAAGCTAGTCGAGCGTTACGCAAGCAGTCGAACACGAGAAGTGGCATGTCTATCATTCAATGTACATACTCGCGTCAACGCGTACTACTCATATAAACGTGCGGGTAGAACATGATATTAAAGTCTTCAGACTGATATATCCATGATCAGATAGATCCATGAGTTCGCGTGTGAAATATTCCTCTTCGCAATATTATTTTCCAATTTGAAAGATGTTTGAGATAATGCTTGATGTGAAAGCTTGATGGAATAATTGAAGTATTTAAATTAAATCGTTTATCTAATATACTATTGCGATACCATTTAAATCCAACCGATGTATCATACGAATTTACACGCTGGATTTTCGTGCTTCGCACGAGTAGCGAGAATATTCATAGCTCGGCGCGAACAAGCTCTCCTTCTACGTCATTTACAAACGGCAAGCGGTCCATCATAAATTTAGCGCGCTATCGCCTGCTGCGATCGTATTTATCTAACAAATAATTATTCCTGATTATCTCGCGGGTGATGCATGCCTCGGCAAACAGAGATCAAAGATACGGCGCCCGACATCCCGTGGGCCTTTGTTTAACGCTTAACCAGCCGAAAGGTACCGGTCAACAATTTCGTTTTATTTACGATGTAGTGGTGCTGGTGGCGACCGAGCTGGCCCGAACTTTAGTTCGAGAGCGAGAAGAGCGTGGGTGCGAGGGTTGAGCGCCTATTACCACGGTTGCCTTGGGGGGTAGCCTATCCCGATGTCTGCTGCAATCAAATTTTAGAGTTATTGCCATGTGACTCCACGTGGGCCAGTTCGGAGCAGCATAAGCCTCGAGAAATAGATATGATACTTTCTTGTAATATTTTGTGTCACGGATTATGCTTGTATCGCGACAGCTTTAGAAATATTATGTGAATTGGAGCGCAACAATTATTTAAAAAATAGTTCAGCTATTTAATGATTCTGCTAACATATTTTCAATCTATATTTAATATTATACAAGATTATAATTTCACCGAAAAAGTCTGTTCTTTCCTAATTATATATATAATACAGCATTTATAAATCCATTTATCTGATGCGAATCTTTCATCGGTTAAATTGTCATTTATCGAGTACATTTGGGACTATAATTATGGGCAGGACCGGCCGCGATGGGAAATAAGGATGTCCCAATGTGTGAATCCCGATGGACTACCACTAAATTCGAGAAGAAAACGAAACGGGCTATCCATAAAATTTGAACGAACGTGGACGATCGAGCACAATCTCCGAGAAAAGCATATGCTGGTTTACTGACGACGGGGTGGGGTTTCTCGTGGACACGGAATCGTTATGTAACAACATTGGAGTGAGTTGTACGACAAATGTCGAAGAAGGACTCGAACTAAGTGAACCGTGAATCGATGAGATCAACGGGCAGAGCGAACCGTGGGGATTTCTTCTCCATGCCTTATGCCGCTATTGTCGATGGGACACCTTGGACGTCATGCCGCGGCTTTGTGCAACTGCGAGACTCACGAGCAGCGGTGGACCAAACATTCGAGCTTTTCGGAAAATTGAATACGTGGGTGGCAGAGTCACTCCCCGTCTGAGACCTGAAATCCATCCTAATCAAGCGGCGAAACATGACCGGTCAGATTTGTATAAGACGATGATTAAGCAAGAACATATTTGTATTCCGCACACGTCACTGAATATTAAATCCACGTCGGCGAATGAGCAATGAAAAAATATTGCGATAAAAGATAAATACATGTATAAATAATTTATAAGAATCTTTCAGAAATAACTTTAATAAGGTATTATCCTTTTTACAAAATTGCAATACTTTATATAACAAAACTAAATTTATTGATAAATTTTTTCAAATATTTTTAGAATTAAAATAAATCCAACTATATATGCTTGATAAATAGCAAGCGATTTCCGGTTTATATTTTTATCTCGTAGGGATGTCCAATCCTTTTTATAAATGTGAGGAAGATACCGGACAAATGGGGTGTTAGATGCTTGTTATCCGCATCTTGGGGAACGACGACTGTTTAGTCGTCATTCCAGCATGTGGGAACAGTCGTTCCTATCACCCCCTATCGACATAGCGTGGCTGAAAAATAACATCAGCTTTATCACCGCACGGATGACTCGACTAACGCAAACGTGTTTCTTAAACGGTGGTAGGCGTCGACGTGTTGTCTAGTTGCGGAGCATGTCGGTGAGCGCATCGGGGGAGCTGAGGATTGAATGGATAAATTGCCGAAGTCAACGAGAAAAATGAGAAAATTATTTTGGATCTTTTAAACGCATTCGTGTTTGTTCTCGCGTTAACCATCCTGTTACCACTCTGTTTTGCCTGCGGTTATTTATATATTGAGGCCGAGGATCAAAAAAAGATTTTCTTTTCTCTTATCGTAATGCATATACTTAACTGTACATATCCACGATACATGTATTTTTATTTTTATATAATATTATATAGTATATTTTTCTTATAAAAATAAATAATACAATATAGTGAAACTCTCTCTCTCTCTCTCTCTCGGGAGTTTTCTCTAACTAGATATTTTTGATAATCTTGTGAGCAGCTAGCAGATGTTCTTCTTCGAAGGAAATATTTAGCATACAAATGAAAGGAACACGTTTCTAATTTTTAGTCTGGTCTATACCCGATCCGCACATCCGAATGCCACAATGCCGTTCTATTTCCTTGACGCGCGTACAATCGCGTCATAGTAATCCTGTTAGAAGACGCTTCGCTGGTCAGAGGACACCCTGCTGAGAGGGTAAAGAGAGGATATTTTCTCAATCGTATCCAATCGATATCACGATCTACGTTGCTCGTTCCGATTTCTCGCAAAATAAATTTCGCTTTTCTGCAAACTTAAATCTAATATCGCGGATATTACTAACTATTAAAGTCTTTTTTTATAAATAAAATTATCTAAAAATTTTTAAATTAAATTTGGAGATACATAATTATTTATTTTCATAAGATTTAATGTAGTAGATATTTTGGATGTTATTTAAAGGAATGTTTCTCAGTTATTTAAAATCACTGGTGACTTTCAACATAATTTACTTATTGTGATTGCGTGCGGAACATTTTTGATAAGCGTTTGGCAAAGAGTTTTATCTCTTGGATGGATTCTGTGCCGAATAATCCTTTCGTAGTAAATTACACTTTAGAGAAGACTTTTGCGCGGAAATCGGTCCGAAGTCGCATTAAATCCCTTATACCCCGTATTGTGGAATTTGCTAGTAAACAAGATTTAAGGATTTGTCCCATGGTCAGAAAAATATGATAAGCCTTTCGTTTTTGGCGTCTCCTCTTCTTCCTCGATCTCCTTGCGATTCGCGTCCTGTCGCCGTGTTTATGAAACGTAAAACCGTGAAAAAGCTCTCAAAGAGGATTTTGAACTTAACCGTGAAGATCATCACGAATGAAGTAGATCGAACGCAAGGGAGCAACGCGGAATTTACTCTCATCCGCCTGATATAATTTCCCGGAATATAATATTTTTAATCCACTTTTTTATCGAATATCAAGCACACGTTCAGCCAATGCAGGAAATTCAATATGCAATCGACGGTATCGTATTTCGGCCGCATTTGTATTATTTTCACCCGTGCGAGAAAGGATTACCGTGAATGGTTGAATTTTTTAATCCCAACAGCGGCGGCGACCTGTGCGCGCGTAACACGATAGGCACGATAGATCGAGGTTTATCGATCTTAAATTACCGATACACCATCGAAACTAGGTCGCACGCTTGCATGGATCTTCTTCTGCCGCGAGTGTTCCGGGAGGAGGAATCTGAGCGCGGCCTTATTGAGGATTATCACCGCTGAACGTCGATTGATGCCGAAGGAAGACCGGTCACAAAGAATTCTCTTTAAGACCGACATGAGCTCATCAGAGCAGATTTCTTTCTCTTCTCTTTCTCTCTCTTTCTTTCTCTCTTTCGATTAAACTCTTGCTTCTTAAGCTGCAACTCGGTGTAATCCCCCCCCTTATCGGATTTCACATTTTACGAAATAATACTTTTAATGTAAAAACGAGAAGCAAGCCAAGAAATGCAAAAAATTTTAATATGCGAGTAATCGTAAAACTAGTTAATTTGTCGTAATGATCTTCGCCCAAAACCGGCCTTCAGAATTCGATAATTCGTATAATTGCAACTTTGGACCGAAACTTTCAAATTAATGGTTATTTCGCGATGGTTACCTGCCAAGAATGAATCGATGTCCGGATCGCCAACCTTCGCCACTGAGACTATTTATCAAGCAGATACATAACCGAGTCCTTAATTAAACTTATGCATATGGAATAATTAGAAATACCTCCATGCCTCTACTTGCCATGCTAGGCAAACAATTTATCTTGAGCCAGTGTTAACGAGCGTCGACAAATTAAATATCGCAGAAATTCATTTGCATACCTAATCACCGCGATGCTGTTAAGCTCATCTTTAGCACTCTGTACTTAATATTAAATAATTCAATATTTATTTTATTATATCTAAACATCTAAATAATTTCTAAGTAATTTTGTTCACCTTCTATATTTATTATATAATGAAATATTTTCTCTTTTAACATTTTATACAATAATTTTATTATTAGAACATTTATTTTTCTGATAATATATAAATACACCTATATATACACTACGAATTTGTGTCACAATATCTTTTAAGGAGCCACAAAGAAATCGAGCTGTAAAATTTCTACCTGAACCACAGTGTAAAATTAGCAGGACGTTATCGAACGATCGTTTAATTGACGGCTGGAACAAGTGTTAATTTGATGGTGCTAAGCAGATGTCGGTCGATACGCATCTTTAATTTCGTCCCTACCCATCGGTAATTGCTTCGACGAGATAAGCTTGGTACTCACAAGTCCTATATCTTCGGCTCGCTGTTTGCTTTGTTAATGTGTTGTTAGCCGATGCGAACATTGTTCCAATATTGCCTTACAATGTATAAAGTCACCTTAATATATATCATCATCAAGATAGTAAAGCTATTAAAGAGGGTGCAGAAATATGTAAAACACTATTATAATATTTATTACTATTAGTAGAACTTATTTAATTTCTTTTAAAATTGATCTTGATTATAAATATGAATAATCTATTGTTCAGTTTTTTTTTTGAGAGAGAGAGAAAGATAGTAAGTTGAACAAAAAAAGGTTTTGACGAGCAAATCTTCCTCATTTATAGAAAATGTTAATAATAGATACAAAAGAATTAGTATTTCTTTTCTCGCGATTGTACATAAATCAAAAAACTTTCTCCAAGAAGTATTAATCTCATCGATTCACACGTTTGCACTTGGTATTAAGAATCGTGGTATCATTATATAAAAACTTATTAATCATATATAATAATTTGCAGATGATACTACTGCGGATTTTCCAACTAAAGGGAAAATATATTAAAAGCAAGGATGAAATTCTGTCTGGGAGTAAAGTCTTTCCTCCCCCAACTTCTCTCTGCGGTACCAACCTCGTTTCTTTTTTTGATATTTATGTACCGTAATCACGGTCTCTGGTCCAATCTCTCTCACGGTGAGAGCGGTGCCATTGATCGCCTCGATCGGAGCCAGCGCCTTCGGGATCGCAGTATGTTACCCGCCATCGTATGGACCGGTGCCATCTCGATAATTTAAAATTAATGTTTTTGATCCGGGACAGACCAATGTGATCTTGATTATTTTGAAGCACGATCGGTCTCGCTGCGAGAGCGCCGCAGGATGGACCGCAGTGGCGCTCACCGTATTTTTTGCAGAGATGAATAAAAAGAAAATGCCTGAGAAGTTCTCCTTGAGTAGAATTAACGTATATATGATTTAATTTTTTTCGATAGTCCTGAATTTAAGCTTTTATGGAACTGACTATATGTATTTATAGGAAAAGCCATGGACACTTCATAGATATACACATGCAGAATCTTTAAATTTCTCTATTATTATATGATAATCATTGTGATTTCATTAGATGAGAGTCCTAAAATATCAATTTATTATACAGTAAAGTCACAAAGGGTTATATATTCTTTCCATTCTGTGAGAACCTCTGGCGCAACCTAAGACCCCGTGGAACCTTAACATTACGTTCATGGATAGAGTACTATACTGCAATTTTATTGACCGTATTAAACAATAATAACCTTCAATTTCGTAGTACATGACCGCTCGACAATGGATTTCATTCGTATTGAAGCGGATGTGTGGGTTGTCAGGATCGTTTCGCGCGCGTCGAAGGAATCTCTCGATCGAGACGAAACGAACGAGAATTACGCTAATGGAATTGGCAACAAACGCACGTATCTTACACGTGAGATACGTCGATGCGATGCAACGCCATGAAACTCGACCTCTTGATCGATAATCTTGAATTACTCCCTCTTGCATTCTTTACTTTTTCTTGACCATAGTAATAGCGCAGCGAGATAATTCCAGCCATTTCTAATTTTTTTGTTCTTTGTTTAATCTTCAGAAAATTATAGGATAATAGAAAAGTTAGGAAACATTTACTGATTGTAACATGGATATGGTCCATAATGATTATGATTTTTATAATATTTGTAAAATTTTTATATTTTATTATTTAGAATCTCAGCTGTTCATATAACTAATATCCTGATTTGTTTTCTTAAAAGATAAACGAATATCCAAAGTACGTGAGAAATGAAATACGCAAGGATAATAGTTATAATAATTTTAATAATAAATTTTTTCAATCTCATCTTGCGATCGATCATCATTGGACGGAATATTAGGATACAAAAATGAAAAAAAAAAACTGAAGTGAGGTGATGTTCTCTCTTCCTTTCTCTATGAAATTATTCGAAAGTAGATGTCCTATTGAAGAGCCCATTGTAGGACCCCTAAGTGACGGAACAATAAGCACTATTCTTACAAAAATTCTCTCCCTAGCCACGTAGGTCACGATGTTTGTCCCGAAACTTTTTGAATTTCGACGAACTACATTTTATTGAAAGGAAATCCGATAATATTTTCAAATCGCATCCGGCTATTTTTGGAAAATATTCTCTTATCGTTATTGATAGTTGTTTGCGATCAGAAATTCCCGAAAGAAATACAAACATTGCTCTTTGAGAATAAATAAATACATATATGAAATATGCGTATTTGTATTTATCGAAGTTAAATCAAATAAATTTTGGAAAATCGTCGAACGCTATACAAAGAGAATGGTACAAAATGAGTAAAGAGAAAGGAGAATGTCTTTTAAATGAAATAATATTTACTGCCATAATTGCAAAGAAACGTTTAGATCGTAGAGATGTCCCGATTTCGTTGGCTCGTGCTTGTTCATCGCAATCCGTTCAAGAGAGATTAAATCAATAATTACAGATCCATTATTATAATCCCTCATTATACGCCGATCAAGATAAATACATAAATTGTAATAATTCAGACAATCTCACGCATTCTAAATATTACATTTGATCTTAAATACAATGATATTATTAATAAACTATATTGTTAAATATTATATTACATATTTCTTTTAACTATTATTTCTTTCACATAAAAACTTTATTTATTTTTATTTTTATTAAATTCTAAATGTAATATATATATATAAGCTCTATACTTGTGGCTTATTCTTCTTTATTTTAGTGATGCTCGTCATTTCAAGACGAAATTGTTGAAAGTACAGACTCCGTAATATGCATCCGAGATGCACCAAATGCAGGAAAGAGAGAACGTTATTTCTATTCCATGGAGAACTGGTTCTACCATTGGCAAGAGGTAAGCGCGCGCCGCGCGTGCCACTCGCGTGTGTCACGTGTCACGTGTCCCGGAGGTAACAGGTAAGAGGTAACAGGTAAGCGGCGAGGTCTAAAACCGCAGGTATAGAAACGCTCTCCCACTCCGCAACGAGAGCGATCACAAACAAAGAGAATAAATTAGCCGATTGTATCAAATGTTTCTTTAACGCAATCGATTTAATTAATATTGATTAATAGGTTATTATCCTGTCACATCAGTAATCTCATACATTATTCGCATGTATAAGATTTTTAAGAAGCTGTATGAATAATATGAATGCGAATGATACACGCGAGTGTAGAATTCCTCGTTTCTCCTTTCTCCATATTATAATATATGTTGTGCATGGCTGCATATTCTGCGATTCGTGGAATCGAGAGGATGCTCTTTATTATTTCGCATAGGTCACAGCCTCTATACACGAGTGCCGTGGAACGTTATACAGGGTGCATCTTAAAAAGCTCCCACTAAGCAAATAGCGTTATTCCTGATTAAAAATTGAGTCGAAAAGTCTTGAACCATTTTTTTCCATAATGCTTAATAAAGCAATAATTAATGAGTAAAGTCGCGTCAATAAAAAGACAAACTTCCTCGTTATCAACATATGAAGATTTGGATAAGCAAAAAAATAAACTGTTTTGTGTTAATTTTTAAACAATTCATCTTTTCAGAAATTTTTTTAATACTTAAATCTGATTAATTATTTAATGAATTTTGGAAAAAAAATGGTTCAGGACTTTTCGACTCGGTTTTTAATCAGGAATAACGCTATTTGCTTAGTGGGAGCTTTTTAAGATACATCCTGTATATCATGCTAGAGAATGCTAATTTTAAAATTTGCCATCTCGACTTTCATACCTTCATCTACATCAGCGCGCTGTTATTCGCGTGCTTCGCAATATTGCGCAATAAAGTCGGCCGAGACAGATGTGAAAGAACACGTTGTGTGCCGCGTTTGTCGATGAACGACACTTCAAGTTCCGACACGACATGGTGAGCACATTACAAGCCACATGCGAAGATGAGAATGTTCGCCTGGCACGTACGAGATCTCGCGAGATGAGATGAACGCCGTCATAGCTCTTCGTTAAGAGACTCGCCGGAATGTGCGTAAATTGATGCTGGTGAACAAGAGCGTGTGCTAAAAGTCGTATCCAAGCATCAATAAACCCGAAAAAAATATTTCCCTTGGTTTAATAGATTTATCTAACTCGAGTCGACACGCATCGCGTTTTATATTGCCAATAAATTTGCGCGCGATATCCAAGAATAGTAAAAGGCACCTTCTTGCTTTTTTAATCGAATCGTTTTGTATCGCGAGATGAACGATAGTCCCATTGGCTTCTAAGAATGCCCCCTTTAACTATGAATATGCATGAAGTTTCGAAAGAAAAAGAACCCGAGATGGTCCCCTCTTTTATCTCCCGCGGCTTCTATAGCAGTTTTGTTTTTCTCTTAATAATAATAGTATTCTAAGTAGAAAGAAAGAGATGTAGAAAGAGAGAAGGGAGCAACGATGTTTAAATTTTTTATCAGATCATTTATATCTTGGAGAGCCATAAAGAGACGCGGAGAAGAACATCTTGCATAAAAAGTGTCCGAGAACACATAGGAATTAATTAAATTGTCATAAATAGTAAACTCATGATTTTTTATGAATAGTTTTGTCAATTTCTTTGACCGCTCTTTTGCATATGGAAGCATATATTTACGAAAGAAAAAAAAAATGAAATAAACAGTTTTTGGTATTTCTCTTTCTCTTCGTTCGAGAGCAGACGCTTGGCGACGAATAATTTCGATGTTATTTATTTCAAGAGAGATAACGAAGATCTCGATCATTGTCCTTGACTTGAAAGACTATATTTTACATATCATCATTAATGTACGCAGCGACTAACGAGCAATATAAATTTTATAACATACCTTTTCGCGCTGCTCTTATTTCTCTCGAGAAGCGCACACCAATCAAATGTTGGTTTTCGATCCGTACATACATGAAGAAACGCAATAATGGTCGATGCTCTCTCACAGAAGGAATGGAAAGTATACACAATTCACGTCAGCAATCAGTATAGTGTTCTTTACGGCTTTGATAATTACATTAGCCGCTGCTAATGTCTTCGTGACGTAGCACTCCACCCTTCGATGACCTTCGATCTCGAAGTTAATGCATATTCTCGACAGCATCTCGCACATTGCTCGTATCCCGCGAGTCGATCAATTTAATTACAGCTTATCATGCACGGTGGCACAAGACTGGCCAAGAATGCATAATGCGGCCGCTCGCTCCTCCTTCACTGCGCGATGCAAATTTACCCTTAATATCGTTAATTATAGGCCGCCGTTCAAACATTTTCGTTATCGATGCTTCGAATCGGCTATTTCAGACCCAAATCAAAAATGACAGCCGTGACGTCTGCCTTCAGACAAATTTTCCATCGCTCAACCATTTTCTACTTGCGCATTAAATTGCATTCGTTTGACGTGGGATCGATCGAGGATTTCGATACGTGGAAACGTGTGAGATGAAATCGTGCCGGAGCTTTTTAGAAATGTCTTCCAAAATCCGTTTTTATATCGTTAATTATAGATCATCGCGACGTAAAGACGCTTACCTAATTATCGAAACGTCAAATCTTAACGAAGGATCGACTACAGCAGCAAAGGCTATAAGATGATGCATTAGATTTTCGTAAAAAAATGTTTGAGCATTCTATCATCATTAAATTACTCTGCATCAAAGGAAACGAGTTGAGATTCTAAAAGGAAATTAGATTTATTTAATTTATAATTATTAATTTACATATTATTTTTTTAATGTTACTAGGTACAAAAAAATAAGATGATTATATGATATGTATAATATTTAAAAATAATTTATGTGAGAGGGAATCAATTTAAAAATTAAATAACTAAACTATATCAGATACAGACGGATGCAGTGGCACTTAAAAATCATTAAAAATAATAAATTTTTTTCTCGTTACTATAAATTATTAAAAGGAATCATAATAAAAAATTATTAAAATTTTTCTCTTTGTTTAGCAATGTCATGTAGAAATAAATTGAAAGAACCTGATACCATTCTTTCTTGCCTTCCGCTCCCTGCTGAAACTATCGTGTTGCTAAACAAACGCCACGATTTCTTTCCATCTCTTTTTCAACAGCATTCTCTGCCGCAGGGGCATCCTGCGAGAAGCGTGTCATTACGGGAGCATAAAAGGAATCGTCGATAAGAAAGGTGTTGAAAACGAGATCGAGATACGCAAACTGTCTTAAACCGGCGTCCAAGGTGTTAAGCGGCTCACGGCAAGGTGCGCGCAACATATGAACACCGGATACTAAACGGTAGGCGTTCGCAACGCGAGATTTTCTTTATCGGCCATACATATACACAAATCATCGACTAGCTTTATGATTCTTGGCCGTGCCGTATGATTCTGCAAGGTCGAAGATGATTTCTAACAATGAGATGATAATGTAAAATTACATATATATTAGAATATTGATCAAAAATGAAAAATTAAAATTTTCAGCTGATGTTCGGAAGCCTGAATCGATTTCTTTAGGTCCTAGATCTCTTGATCTGCTTCAATTCAAGCTAAGATTCTCACGCAATACGCGCGTCGCCTAATTTTAACACAAGAACTCGTAGCCGCAGGCGATTTTTTGCGCGGACTACGAAGCGTGGAATTAACCGGTGCTTCCCCCTTTTCTAAAACCAACACGTAATTATCTCACCGGCGGTTGCGTTCGCCGATTCTTCTTGCCCTGGCCCTTTTTCCGCCGACAGGTTCGGCAAGCGACGATACCCGATATTTACATGGCAGGTGATATCAATTATCGCCCGTGAGCCGTCGATGCCCTGGAGCGGAGATTGCAGCCGAATCCGAATCTTGAATGGTTCCTCGCCAATTTGCCTGATTCGCGCCTTGGTAATTTTTTTTCATATCTCTCTAGTGTAGTTTGAGCGATGTATCATAACAAGCGGTTTGAACGACCTAAGATTCGCAAAGTTTTTACCTGGCAAAGTAAACGACGAAAGAGAAAGCTTGCATGATTTTTGAAAATTTCTAATGACGAGTAATTCTTGGCAATGTAATCAAATGTATTTGCAGACTAATAAAGACATTGTAGGAACATAGCTACAAACTAAAATTATTATGCAATATATATGTATTTATTTGTGCATTTTTAGATGCATTATAGATTAAACTGTTCAGAAATTATTTTAATAGCAACATCGATCAAGGCTTTTTTCTCTCCTTGGAATGCAACAAGTATAATATCATACTCTCCTGTACACGAAAAAAATCGCGACTCCCACGCGAATGCGCCAATGCGAGGACAGAGCGAGGACGGTCGATTTGTCTTGTTTTCTTCGAGACTGAGGCGTAACGTTCCGTTGCAGCTGAAGCAAACGGTGACTCGATAAGTACCGTGATGGTCCCCTGGGGCAAAAACAAATAATAACTCGGCCAGGAGAGGCCCTCGGTTGCCTACAACGTCCGACTGAGGGACCCGTCTCTCTCTCTCGCCTTATTTGCAGGCGACTATCGCAATTTTGAAAATGATTGTCTCATCACGAAGAGAGGGAGAGCCCGGGTCTGGGACGTCGTCGATTACAGGGCGCGCCGCACGCTCCTCCGTACTTCGGTGTTGGTTTTCGAGCCTTTTGTGTTAAAAAGACACGCGTAATCATCCTCCCCCTGCATTCCCCCCCTTCGAGCCGATGCTCTTGCGAACACGTAGAATCGGGAAGAAAGAGACGAGGGAGAGATATCGGGAGAACGTCTACGGTCTGTCCCCCTTTCGCTCGCCCCGTGCCGCTTCCGATCGCCCCTAGGGCCCCCAGCTCGGCAACGAGCCGACCAGCCGACTTTTTGCCGCGTCCGGAACTTAGCATAGGGAATCATCGTGCGTATACCTTCGACAACAGGTGTCGGGATAGCCGGCTTTCGAGCGCGCGCGAAATTGCAGACTCGCGCAATCTCGACTCGCGCCGCAGCCGACCGGTCGCGTGACTTTGCATGAGCCTCGATTACGCGCTCGTGTTTGCTGCCGCCCTCATTGCGGCTTGTGCAGCAGAGGCGCAATTCATCCACGATATGACAGCTTTATTTAAGGGACGGCGGTACCGCGATTGAAAGGGCACACGAAGAAAATAATCGATTGTCAAACAAGAGGCGATCTTACAGAGATGATAAAAATCTATCAAAATTATATTAATGAAAAGCAATTACCACGCAATTTTTAAATGTATTATCGTATATTACGTCATATTTTATTAGAGCATAATATTTTTCATCATCACTCTAGATGCAATTCAAGTACCTGTGAAAAATATCGTCGAAACAGAATAATTTCGAGTCTTTAGATGAGAGAAAAATTTTTCGGCCACATTTTACGCAACAACGTCGGACGCTAAACGCGTGGTTTATTTTATGATTTATAAGATTTGTCATTGCGTGACCACGCGGTGCGGAAAGAGGGCCGTTATTAACGCAACGCACCGACAAAAGAATGCACGCACACGCGTGCACCTGTGCACCATCAGGCGGAAATTGCGGATGCTTCTTCGGCCCTCAAGTATGTTTTTAAAAGATGCGATCTGTTTTTGCGCCCCAAATCGGTTTGCAGAAACGTCCTCTGCGTACGGACACGTGTGCGCGTCCGCCGACGTGTGGACCAAAAATGGGCTCGTTTGGTCTACAGCAGAACGAAAGAGCAAGCGGGAGAGCCACAGGAAGAGATTCGATGAGACAAAAAGCTTGAAGCGCTCCAACTACAAATTCGTTTCTCAGCAAAGTGGCAGCTGTGCCAACGTGGCCATATCAGCTTTTGAATTACAATAATAAAGATGGTACCGGTGACGTATGTATTATTGATCGATTCACATTTACTACTTCTTATACATGTGTGTAAAATTTACTTTTTGTAACTTTGGATCACATATCGTCTTTAGCACTTGAAATGTATGTGTAAATTAATCAGTACAGACTTTTAGATTAACATTATTATAATCGTCTATGTTCCATAACTTTACAATTAAATGTAAAATGTCTATTTATATGTCATTTGTTTATCTTACAAATTATTTTCTCTACAATACAACATGACTGTTTGTTTATTTAGTGTACAGAAGACCTATAACGAATACTCATAAATATAATTTTTGCCTCGTGTGTGTTCCCCTTCATTAATATGCCGCGATAAAGTTTCGAGAAACGATGTTATGAAAGTGACAAATAAAATACACGACTGCGCAACTCACGATTATATCGTGACGAGAGACGAGGCAAAGAGAGGCAAACGATGTCCTTCCCTGTCCCATTTCACTTCGCATTTTCGCGCCTGCTTAATAAGATCGAAAAAAGAAACGAATGGAAGAGGAGCAGAGCGACGATCGGGCAGTCATTAAGATGAATCGCGGAGCTAATCGCTGTCACTGATGGAACTGTCTCGCGGAGTCAGCCGGCGAATGGCCCGGCTGACACGTCAACAAGTAAAACACTTTTTAAGCTGAAGAGTGTTCTGCCGGGAGTGCACTTAAGGACAGATGCAGTTTACACGTTGCTACTGCGTGCGCGGATGCGCTGATGGGAGACGAATGATGGAGGAATGGATTCCCGATAGAAATGGATTCATTAAAATTAAAATAATATATGAGATTATACGCGAATTCTACGTTAACATAGCGAAGTGCCACGAAAGCTACGAGATATAGTCTTCACCCCGACGGGCACTAATTACTAACTACGAGCTTCAAGATTACCTGCTTCCTAGTAACGAAGGTCTACCTTTCAAGGGCAAGGATCGTGTAATCTAGAAGAATCGTTCTCATAAACGTGGATTGACGGGTGATTGATGAAGGCTCACGGTGCCAAAGTACCGCCTACACGATTTTTATAATTAAAGACCGGGATACTAATAGTTATTTTACCAACTCTGTCTCACCAAAGGAGAACTTATCAACCCTTTGGAGATGGAGCAAACGGAGTATTGAATTAAATTAATTTGATATTTTAATTAAAAAAAACTTTAATTAATTCTCCAATGTGACTTTTGTCGGGACGATCAAAGGTAACTTTAAAATATTAAAAGATAAACGTTTCTCATTTATAGATAATATTTCTTTTTAAACGAATATAAAAAAATCGCATTTTTGTGGTTGATTTAAACAAGAGAAATTACGAAGAAAGATCGCGCATTAAAAAATGATTTCGCAAGAATCCGTAAAGTTGCTCCCGACGATGTTTCAGGTCAAACTTCTCGCGAGATCCAACAAGAACAGAGCATTAATAATTTTTATTGCGATTCTCGTATCATGGTTGCGTTATTAAATATTTGAAGTATACAAGTATGTTCGTTCGGTGAGCAAGAGAAAATATTTCTAAGGATATAATCTACACATCACATCAGATTGTACACATATTTGTTTACACACAAAAGAAACTAGAGAGTAATTACATATATTATGAAATTTTTAAATGTGATAAATTCGCGTAATTTGTAAAAACATTAATTACATATAATACAAATGTTAATTATATTAATCAAAAACAATATGCTCTTTTTTTTTAAAGGTAAAATATTTTCAAGTCTATAATAAGTCTAACAATTAACAAATAAGAATAATTATTAAAATTGTATATTATTCTGAAATTTTTACTGTATTGGTTCAGTTTTTTCTTTTACTGTAATTATTGAGGATTTTCTTTTATTTAAGCAGACGATTGGCTTTGGTATAGTACTTTTCACATGGGCGTATTTCGGATTTTTTGTTAGCTTCGGGATTAAACCTGGTGATGTCTTATTATATAATACTGATTCACTTAACTTTGACATTGAATGATCCACTTTTGTGGTTCCTAATTTTCTAGGAGTTATAATATTATTCGCCATTCCAGTACTTTTACGTCTATTAGTCAAATTATCTTCTTTTTCCGCTATGTGCAAATTAGGAGATAATATTGATCCAGAGAAAGTTGTCATCGATCTGCGAATTTTGGTAGGCTCTTTCTTAATTATCGTTGATGTACGATTAAGATTAAGAAGACTGTTTGAAAGTAATCGCTGTGATTGTTTGTCGAATGTTTGCTATAAAATGATTTAATTAATGTATAAATGAATAATATTTTATAATATATACACACATATATACATACATATAACGCGCGCGCGCATGTATATTGAAAAATTACCTTTTTTAAATCATCTATTTTTAACGTGATGTTTAAAGCAGACTCTCGTATTTCTGCCAATGATTTCAGGAAATTGTTATTTAATTGACTATGTAATGAAATTACATTATTATTATTCTCAAACACGTCATCTTGAATATCATTGTTTAATTTTTGGTCTTCTTTGCAAACAAAAGTATCAGATCTGCCAATAACGCAAATCGAAGGATTTGATCGTGAAATAAACTACGAATAAATGGCAAATAAAATTATCTTTCTAGCGAACTAGATAATTAAATTATCAGTTAATTTAAGGACTATGTATTGTAATTACTCTTTAAATAATAATGAATAATTAAGAAATTAATAATTCAAAATTGCATATTACCTTTTTTTCACTCTGCAATGTATTCAAAGAATTCTCCGTTTCTTTTTCGATAGCTTTTAATGAAGTATCAGAAAGAGAAGAATCCGTTACGGATTGAAATTCATCTTGAGATCTAAATATAATATTATTACAAAATGATTATGGAATGGATAATGATACGAAATGATTACAAAATAATATCTTTAAAATGATATAAAATGATATCGCATTACGCAAACTTTAAAACAACCTGCATGTATTCTCATTATCTTGACTGCCATTGATCTTGGAACTGATTAAATCTGTTGAAACGACTTCCTTATTCGATGTCACAATATTTGCCACAGAATCATCGTCATTCTCATTGTCATCATTCTTTATCCCAAGTGCGCGAAGCACATGATGTATAGTGTACGTTATTTGTTCATTGGTCAAGGGCACGATAACGGATTTTGATTTATTCTGAAACACGCATTTATAACGATCACGAATTATATTCTAAAATTTTATCACATGCACCACATTATATTTTCCTAGTAATATGCGTATGTCTAAAATCTAATTATATATACATTAATATTTTTATCGACTATATTTTATTTTCGTTCAAAATAATTATATATATTTATTATATATTTTTATTTAATAATAAAATACTTTACATTTAATGGCATATGCTTCATGTAACGCATAACTAATTGCGAGAATTCTTCAGCAAAACGTAACACACTCATTCTGGACGACAGTTCTAGATGACATGCACCAACGAAGGATTTCAAACGACTGATCGATCGAACGATTTCATAATGACCTCTATATATTTGATGTTTACAGTCAGCCACATAGTGCTGTACTAACAAGTTCTATTGCCCCTTTCAATATTTTCGACGTTGAATGTATTTTAAAAAGAAAACTGTGAACGATATAAAATTTTTTTAGCTATATTCATCAGTATATTTATTCATATCTTCCCTAAATTTTAACTAATTTTTTGTTATTTAATAAACAGACGGAGAAACTTTTCCAAGTTAGAGCAGAAATCTAATTTTTTTATTTATGTTACGATACATATTATAACATTAGCATAAAAGTACATAAAAATCTGCTTGAATTGACAGATCGGACTAGAATTTACAGCTCCATTCAGGTTATGGATTCGTCATTCCATGCGAATGTACAGTTGCGGAAATAATCATTTTCTCCATAAGATTGTCTGCTCCCACGAATCATCTTCGAAGAGTAGTTTCTAAAGTACGATGCGGCCACTCCTCCGCTCTGCCAATTATTCCCTGCCACACGTCGGGCACTGATGGAGCAGCCCGCGAGAGAAGAGGCGTAGGGACATGATAAATCTCCCTCGGGGGAAAAACTAGCCGCCCAAAAATATATGCACGCCGGAGATGGATGGGTGGAGTGCAAGGGCGGTGCCCGGTGCACGCAGGGAGAGTTTCGTCTCAGTTTGTTTCTCGAGACTCCTCTTCTTCTCGTACTATCTCGCTTCCTTTCCCTCTTATCCTCTCGCCCCCTTCTCTCCTTCCCGTCCCTCTCGCTTGTCGCCTTCTCTACGGCGCGCCGTGATGTCTTTTTGTAAATTTTTTGGCGATCGAACGATTAGGGGAAGGCGGCGCTCGTCAGTCAACTCGGTGGATGAATCTTCGGCGTATGCAGATACGCGCGTCGCCACGCGGGATCTTCGCTTTAAAAATAAAACTACGCGTGCGATAATTCGACGCCAGCTGCTCGCTCAACGCTATGCGCGCGTGCGACGTTCTCCAGCTGATCGCCGAAAAGTCGTGATCAATCGAAGTTGCCACAATTATCGAGGGAATTATTGAGATTATCGAAAAGCTTTTACAAAGTATATTAAATTCTCTTGAAAAGAAAATTAATAAAATAACAATCAAGCGCATCAAGTATAAATTCCGATTTAAAAGAAGCAAATTGCGCGTGATACTAATTAAATGAAAATATATACGCGAGCGCCAATGTATTATTTAAAAAATAAGCTTTTGAAGAAATATAATACAGATACATAATATACATGTTATGTGCGTCAGGATTGAAAATGCAGTTTGTAAAGTGGATGTTTGAATATAACCACGCTACGGCTCGGTCCTAGCAAAATATTCCTCTTTCTCCAGATTCTACCGTTGCCCCTGGTACACTAATTTCGACGTGTCCTTACAAATGAAAGGCTTCGCTGCGTCTGCATCGTACCGCGTAGCACCTTCCCAAATATTTATCATTTCCTTCCGACGCCGGATGTCCTTAAACGCCCGGGAGAATACGACACCCCGAAGGTGCAGCAATCTCTCCTTCGCTATTGCGGACCGCTAATGCATGTGCAGTCGTCGCACAGCGACGAGATATGCCGGCGGTCGTTTGAAGTCCGAACATGTTTGAACAGCGGTCATTGTCTTGTCTTCAGTTTCTTCGTTTTCTACTCCTCGTCAGTGCCGCTACTGCGGCTGTGAAGACAACTCGTTTCAGATAAGAAGAGAACTGAGAGCGTCTCGCAAAAAGCATTTTTATGACTTTAATGATAAAAGATTTCGAGTATTACACACACATATATGTATATAAATCGAATCACTTGATATGCAGATTTTTCGATAATAAATAATAATAAATTGATATTTTTAATGCTTTTTTATGACGATTTTACTAATTTATCTTATAATCAGAAGAAGGAAAAATTTGTACCTTATTATTTAACGAAGATAATGTAAAATATCATAACCATATAAAAAGAAACCAAAAATTATTGAAAATAGCTTAAATCGTAAAAGCACCACCGTAAAATCACTTAATTCGACCGAACTCAAAGTACGTCTTATTTAGTGACCTAATATTTGACTTTCGCCACATTGGACCACGAGTCCTCCATAGTTCGACTGCCGCCGTTTGTTTGCAGTCTGTCTTCGTTTCGGCTCGCGCCAGGTTGATTTAGGATTTAAGGATTTCCGCGTTTGTTATTCGAAGATCACGTGGATAAATATACTTGAGATGATTCCTCTATTTAGGTAACCGCGGGTGGGCTTGTTTCAGTTGCTCCGGTTACGTAGCTGCGAATTCGTACAGTTATGAATTCACCGAATAAAATCGAATAAATAAAATTTTTATTTGATACACAAAATGTAATTTTTATTCGACACATGTATATTTAAAAATAATATTGCAAACAATATTTGCATAGCAAAAAAGTTCGAGTTTAGATTATTTCAGAAACAAAAAGATACTAAATTATTTTTGTAATAAACCTGATGATATTATGTTTAAGAAAAAATAAAAATCTGTATTAAAATACAATTAAATTTCATAAAAACTAAATTTCAAATTAAAATCAATTCTGGTAGTTCGATAGGTAAACAAAAGATTCCGATCCTTTCAGGAAGATTTCGAGTCGAAGATACTTGGTCATGAGAAAAAAAGAGGACTCGCGGAAGTTCATCGAGAGAACCGGTGGTATCTTCTGTTTGGTTAGTCTTTAACTGACCATTACACCTGAATGGGCCGCCTCAAAATGGAAAAGGGCAGCTTAGTCCTTGATCCGACCGGCCTACTTCCTGTGAAACCCGAATGAGTAGATCCTAGGGACCAACGGTCAATGGTAATAATGACGAATGTTTTCTCCCGCGATTCTTCCGAGCCGTGCGCCGTTTCTGCGCTTCGAACTGGTCTTACCTGATCTCCTTTTAAGCGTATTCGTGTGACTCTCGGCAACACTCGAAGAATCAACAAGCGGAGCGAGAATCTTAGATCGCGTGCTTGCAAGAAATCGCGGTGTAGATTCTAACCGCGAAGCGCGATTGGCTTTTTGATCTTCCAGGAACAAACTTGCGTTCTACCTGTCTTACGAAGGATATTCCCGTCGCAGAAACCTGGCTATGTCGTATAATAAGCATTACATATGGCTGATGCATTAGGCCACCACGCGTTTATCTATTATTTTTACACGATATACCGAGGGTCTTTCTATTGAAAACTGCACAATGGGAATATCGCTGACCCGAAAAAAGGACGTAAAACAGGACACTTAAGCGCTTTTTGTGCACACAACCAGTCACGTTTCCGAACGAGAACTGCAATTTTGAAACGATGATGAGCATCCGTTATGGCGCGTAGATTGTCGCTATTATCGTTTTGTCGATATTATCGACCAAAGATGCAATGTATCGAGAGCAAGTGATCTTTCTAACCACAAACCACACTCCTTGAACCTGACCACCTACCTTGAACATATTAGTGTCCAACATCAGATGCAATTCTAAATGTGCAGAGGTAAAAAATAATGATCTAAAAATACTAACGTCAATTTTGCTAAATGAGCATATATATATATATATGTATCATATATATATATGTATCATATGAATAATCATCTGAAAAAATTAAAAAGTATACAAGAGATAAATAGTATACGTATATTCTTATATATATATCAGGATAACAATTAGAATAATGAGGGTTTTTTGCAGTTTTACATTCATTATATCAGACAAAATAATAATGCCAGATATTTAAATTTAAAGGGAACGATTCTCGCAAATGTATTCGCAGATACAAAAGACTGCTATATATTCGTCGTCGCGATCGATCTGTCTCAATTCTCATCCATCACTTTCGACAGCAAGCTGCAATCCGATGTATCGTCCCTGCTCTGCTTTCGTCGTCCAGGGAGTTTGTCGGGGAGTTTTAAAGGAGACAGTTCGTGACATAACATGTTCCGAAAAGGGCACGCATTCAGCGCGCGACGAAAACGCGAAGGCTGCATTCGGATAGAAGTAGCACCTTTACCGTCCTCGCATACGAATTCGTCCCTTTTTCCGCGAATACGTCGGCGAATACTGACCTGCTCCTCTTGTACAACACCGCCCGGGCATTGTCACCCCCTCTCCCTTTTCATTCATTCGAGGGTTGCTACCAAGGAATTGTGCTAACACGAAGAAACTCGCACTGGATGGTGGGGATGCGAGTCGTGTGGCCGCACGCGTGTTTACTTAGGATCATCTTCAATGGCCACCGGGATAATTCCGGATTCCCGTGCAAATCCCCGCAGCAAGCCTGATACGGATTAGAGACTCTATTCCAGAGGGAAACGTGCACGGAACAAGGAAGTCGTGGCTTTGAAATACAACGTTATTCGTTTTATTCTCTTTCGATCGCGCGAAAAATTTTTCAAGATCCGTTGTCTGTAAAGTGCAACAATATTCGCAAACGTGACGATACACATACGCACATCGAGCGGGTCGTTTGTCGTCACGCGTCACGATTTTCGTAATTAAGTGTAAGATTTGAGCTAATCGACTTCCGCCAATAAATCAGCTGTATCGAGCTGTACCGCATCGGTAACCCGATAACCGTACTGCCCTGCGTAGTTCCTGTTTGTTGTCGATCCCGTTGGCTCGGTGTCCCCTTACGGGTCTCCACTTGCCGTCCAGAAGTTCGCCAGTTAGTTATTCGTAGGAAACGAGTCTCACCACCATTGGAAAGTCCCGTAGTAGTTTCTCCCGTTTCGCTCGAAACCAAAGTGCGCCAACTGTCGCCAGGAGAGACACTGTCCAGATCACTGGCAGTGGTTAATTAAAAATGTTGGAGCAGTTCTTGCGGCTTGGTCCACCTGGTTTCCTGTCGCACTGCGATCGATAGATCGACGCCATACGACGGAAATGAACGCCATCGTTGTCAGTTACGAGATTCAGTCCGCGTTAAAAGATATTAACTTCGCAATAATGCTTATTCTCCGCAATTTGCATATCTCGACGATTTCTATCATGACATTGAGAGACAAATTTATCACGAAATTTATCAAGAAAATGTATGCAGGATTCTTCGTTGCAGGATAAACCGCTATAAGATATTGTCATTAAGCCATAGTCACACAATTGACCAGATCGTGTTGCAATTATAGTGCCTCATTTGGCGTGTATATGGCCAATTTCGAAGCGACTCGTGACATGGTAAAGCCGTTCTGGTTCCGAATGATTTGTTCGAATACGAGCGCATGTGGTTTCTACATAAATGCACGATCCTCGTATCTTTTACGAGACATCGCGCGCTGTTCCCGTTTATAGCAAATCGAGCAGTAAAACGGAATCGCAAATAGCGTAGCGCCGAGGCAAAATGTGCGCCGAAGCAAATGAAACTGGCATATCGCCCTTGTATCTCGGTATATCGCACGAGTTGCTATGGAAATTACCATTGTCTAAATTGAATCATAATCATACATACTTTAACGGAATCAAAAAATCTATATTGACATTTCATATCCTCAAGATTATTTTTTAAAAATCACATTGAAAAAAAGATAATGATGATTAAAAGATATTAATTAAAAAATTTTAAAAATGTCGATGGCACCAAAGTATACGATAAACATTTAATAATACTTGAAAATCTGCGTAAGATTAATAATGATACATTATTATCTTTATGTAATTAAAGTATTAAATTAAATCTGACGTAAAAGATATTTATCGTTACAAAAATCTCAGTGAGAAAATAATAATAATATAAATATAATTATATACGTATAATTTAAATTTATAAGGCAACGTGGCTTTTAAACCAAAAAGCTTTATCGTCTCGATCGCATTGTTTGCCCGATTGTACTTGAGGCAATTATCGTCTGTTCGCACTCCGTTATCGCGCGCATAATTTTGGAAAACGATGTCGTAGACTGCACTGCACGCGCTCGTTTCGTTCCATTCTCGCCGCACGTGTTCGCCACGACCAAAGTCTCGTGTGTCTTCTTTCCAGAAAATAATATGTCCGTTTAACTTCTTACGGTCCACGGTGTCCCATATCCAAGCTGGAAGGGAAGTGGGTGTCACGGGGTGTGCCCGACTCCTCTGCGAGAGCGCGATCTTGGAGAAAGCCGTAATAAAAACCCTCTCAATAGAGAAAACGAGCGAGAAAGAGAGGAGAGCGCGCGAAGGGTAGAAAAACGTTTCGCTTATTTTCCACCCGCGACGATTCGTGGGCGTGAATGGGCGTGAAATTCTTGGGAGAAATACGTGCCATACATTCTATGAAGCACCAAGTTTATTTCGTAAATATACAAAATCGCAGAAAGCGGAGCAGATACGTGTTGCGAGCGTAAAAATTTACTCCCGTTCGACCTAAGACAAAGCGATTTACATAACGACTTTAGAGAAATTTACCGTCTTTTGTATACGATCGGCGTAATATATTTTCCAAAATTTTTGAGACGTTTGCGCTTTACACGAAAATATACACGGCCTCGAGTATCTGGTAATCGTACACTCTATGTGACGTACACTTTTACACGCATCGGACTGAAAGAGAGGAGAAAAAAATCGTACCGGGCAAAAGGACACGTCTCCACGTTTCACGTGGCTTAACTGCTAAGGGTAGTTAGACGAGTCGAGAATGCATTCAAGGTCCGGAAGTGGGCGGAACTGCAGCCTGCGCTTCGGCATTGTACACAAGGACTCGATTTTTCCTCGCTCATGGGTCGTTCTATATTATACGGAGGACAGAAAGGAGAAAGCGAGAGAGAAAAGGAGAGCGCGGTGAAGCGCCAAAAGCACCAAAAGGACATCCGATATCTGTAATGCCGCAATAACAAGCGCCACGTTATCCTCGAAAAATTCGACATCCCTCTGCGAATCAAGCAGATGGAAGAAAATCTCTCTGCAGAGCGTCCATATCCAAGAAACGACATCACAACGATATCAACTTTTATTGTGCAATTTTTCAATTTTAATAGTCAATTGATAAAAATTTATTGCATTTCTGTATAGAAATTAATTCAAGAAGACACGTTCCGTTAAATCAAAATTTTATACGCATATCAACTTTTATTGTGCAATTTTTAAATTTTAATAGTCAATTGATAAAATGAATTTATTGCGTTTCTGTATAGAAATTAATTCAAGAAGACACGTTCCGTTAAATCAAAATTTTATACGCAAAGTAGCGCCTGTCAATCGGGTTCCTCTTCCTTATTATGGCCAAATGCATAATTTAGTTTATCGGATAGTCAATCAAAGACGTCGAGGCAATTGCGATATGCGAAAACCAATTTTTTCTCCTGGTGCGGGTAAGCTACCGTGTTACCAAGTGGCAGAAAAAATATTGCAAACAACCTTGATGTTATATTCAACCGCCATAAAAAGCCAATTTGGGATACAATAGACCTCTGCCGAGGGAACGGCAGATCATCTGCCGTTCGATATACGCGGAGGAGGTTCTCTATCTGCAAGGAGCGCGATCGGGGCTTGATTAAAAATGAGATTGCGGCAGCGCGATTTCAAGGTGGAAGATTAGACCGTGCTTCTTATTTGATTTGCAATTCGATATTTTTAGCTTCTTTTTAGGTTCAAACACGACGCGGCCTCGAGCCGAGGCATGATTTCGTAGAACTATGACGATCTTGTGGTTTGATTGTGCGGCATCATGAAATGGCTTCGGCAACAATACTTTCAAATCTCTAATAATATGGATACATTTCACATTTTTATTCTGCGATTAATCTTTGTAGGTATACCTTTTTTTTCATTTTCTGGTATGAATCACATATGAATCACAATGTCTAGTCGCAATTTTATCTATCTCAAAGTATTTGAAAACATCTACAAAAATTTAAATATATCCCTTGATATCTGTAAAAATGATCATGTATAATAAAAGTTAAAAAATAAATTTTAAATATTTTTTATTGATTAAAATATCGATAGAATCAAAATAATCCATGTGATCTTGAAGGATTAAATATAATTCGACAAATTTAATTAATAAAGAAGAAATTTCGTACTATTAAAATGAATTGATATTTCACAAAAACAATGATAATTAACATCTACAATATAAAAATGTATAGAAAGAGAAAACGGAATGGAAAGAATTCGATATCCTTTGACCAACGTGTATATTGTGACAGAACTATTGTTACGATGACAAAATATGGTGGCCACATTCATTTCTGATGCCCAACTCGGCAACGAGCCAGATAATCTTCGAAGCTCATTTCGAACCCGTTTCTTTACGCCGTTGCTATTGAATGGTTTCCCGCTGGGTGCCTCATCGTCGGATTCCTTGTGCCGAATTAAAACGGACATTCGGAAACAGGATTTACTTTAATTCGCGCACGGAGTTTTCTTGAGTGCGCCGTTGCCGGTTGCCGAGATAATGCCAGAAAGTAATCCGGTCTATCGTTTTAACAACGGCTCGAATTCTTTCACGCGCCATCATCTTGGAGCCAGATTCGCCGGAATTTCGTCCGACTTCGAATTCAATAAGATTTGGCATTTTAAGCTGAGACATCTCACGAAATCTTTGCAAAAATTTATTATCTTAAAATATATAAAATTTTTTATATCTGGCAATAAAAAATATATCTGGCAATAAAAAATATATTTGTCTTTGATAAACATATTTAAAAAAAAAAGAAGTAATTAAAATCGATCACCACTGGCAATATTTATTGAGGTAAAAAATCACAACGTTTCGACCATAGGTTTTGGTCCTTTTCGAGTGAAAGTAATTAAATTAACTGTTCTATGAGAAATAAGAAATAAGACTCAGTCTTTCTCTGTGTGTTGATGGAGACAGTGACATGATAATCTTGACGAAGTGATTTCTTATTTCTCACGATAGAACAGTTAATTTAATTACTTTCACTCGAAAAGGACCAAAACCTATGGTCGAAACGTTGTGATTTTTTACCTCAATAAATATTGCCAGTGGTGATCGATTTTAATTACTTCTTTTATTTATTTACTGACGATCTTCAAGAAATTTAAATATATTTTTAAAAAATTACAATTTTTTTCATAAGCCAGTTGACTAAAAAAAATATTGTTTTCGATCAATGTTGAAAAAAATGATTTCACGTTCAATGTTATAGATATAAAAAAATCAGAAAGATCACGTGGTTCAGTGATAACGTAAATTTGGAAAACTATAATTACTGCAGCGCCTTCAAAGACTAATTACTCAAAGCACTCACGCCTTCCTGAAGGCGTTCGTGGTCGTCACCTATGGTGCCAGCTTGCCATTAGACATAATGATTAGAAGGCGCCTTTCTCCAATTAGTTTATTTCCAGTTGACCGTGGCCTCTCATTAAGAACTCCAGCAGAAAAAAGCGCCCGACATTGATAATTAGCGGCTGCAACGCGTGTCGAATCCATCGAAGGCATCAGTGCACCGATTCCGCATCCCTTTTTCGACAAAGGGGTGGAGTTCTGGTAAAGTTTCGACGAGATTAGCTGGAATGACTGGACTGCGTGACTCGAACGCCATATGTCCTCTGTGAAAGCTTAACGTAACGGAAAGATGTTTGCAGACCGAAAATAATTAACAAAATCAGGCGTGAAGTCGTCATGGTAAGAATAGGAAGGGGTGCGGTGCCAATTTGCGAAATGGACTTTCAACCTCGCCGACCTAGGTTGTCGCAGGAAATTTTCGGATTCTTTCTCTCGTTGTCCAGATGTCGTGGTCCAAATCGAAAATATGATACAATTGATGTAGCGATGTTTTTTGCTAACAAAGCCCTGCTAACAATGCGAACATTTTAATTAAGATTAAAAGTTATGATAACTATGAGAAAAAACTTGATTGAAAAATTGGAAATCAGTTAAAATGTAAATGAAAAAATAAACAGAAAAATATCTAATAAATAGGAAATAAAATTTATGTAAGATTTTAGAGAAATAAAAATACTGAAATCAATCTACTTCCATCAATTCCAGTGACCTATAATAGCATCTAAAATCTTTGACAACATCTGGACCAGAGAATCGAAAGGAAACAATAGTTTGAGAAATACAAAGAGATAGAAAGAGAAACTATTGAATGGCGAATTGGTTGCGAACCATTCTTTCGATGCCACCAACAGCGCTAATCTGCTCATTACACCTTTGAGACCACACAATCGAACGTAACGTCCTTATCTTCTGCTTCCGCCATTGCCGAGCAATCCCATTCATTTGCCCAAGTCCTTGGAAGTCACCGCGACATCGTGGAATAGCCGGGTTAGCCCCGCCGGCAGCGGGCTTCCGGTTCGCGCCAGATAATGATAGGTCTCGAATCTGAAAACCGTGGTTCCGAAAGAAGAAAAGACCCTCCGGACTTCTATTATGCCACTATTTCACCGCGAAAAATCTGACCTGCGAACATGTAGTAGATCGGGGGCAAATTACGTGCCCCCGCAGGGATACATGCACCTGCTTCTCCCACAAGAGAAGAGGATGCTCCCGTGGATTCCACGATTCTTTATTTGTGAGAGGGAGATTACTCGAGTGTTCATCAATGGCTCAAAGCATGTGAAGCATGAAGCAAAATGAACGCACATATTTGCTCAAATAATAGTTTTAAATATTATAAATACATTGGAAAATGTAATATTTTAATAGCAAATTTTTCGCGGATATTATTAATAATTCACGATTAACATTTACGTAACAAAATATGAATTAAAGTAATATTATGCGCTTGTGAAAAAATTATTATAATTATTTATGAGGCATATACGTATTCTCACTGTACTTTTGCAAAAATAACATCATCTTTCCCAGAACATTTATGTGCAATTGATCGACGCGCCTAAGAATCGCTTCGCTCGTTTTTATTAGACCCTTTCAAAAAGCAAGCTTTTACTGCCGAAAATCGATAATTTGTTCCCGACGAGCTCAGCGGGGCGGCAAACGGACTCGAGGCGAGCGAATCTCATGTCGGTCGATGATTTACACACGCCCACGTAACGAATCTATTAATTATTTATGGACTTGCAAAATTTATTTGCGGCACGCCGCGGGGAACCGCGCTGCCCTATGCCCTCCAGGCTCTCCTTTTAGAATACGCGCTTAACATAATGGCAATTTCTACGTGCTCTTATAAGCCCCAGAACGTATTTTTCGCCTCGAGCGTGCGTTATCCTCTTCTTAAGGCAGGATACACATTAAAATGGCAAGTCGTTTTCATAAATAATTTTTGATCGCATGTTTATAAGAAGGCGATACTAATTTAAACATTTCTCTTAAACCTTTCTCTTATTATAAAAAACATAAAAATGCGCTTCAAGTATCATTTTTAAGCGTACGAAGAAAAAGGTAGTCATCAAGAATACGAAGAATAAAGCAATTAAGTCGGTAACGAAAGAACGATGAAAGGAGATAGTATTTAAAGGCAATTCTCATGGGAAGCCAACACCGCGAACGTCAGCGAATTCTTCAAGAGAGATTTCGGCACGGCAAACGATCACACGCCCATTTAACGAAAAAGTCCGTTCATCGAGTGCAGCGGCAGCGAAATGTAAGATGCACTTTTTCTCGTCAGCGCGATGCGCTCCACCTTGGCATTTATGGTGCGACACGCCAATTGCCGCGGCAGATGTCTGACGTGGCGGCGACATTCCGTCTCAGTGTGTGACAATTTGACGTCTACGGAATTTCGAAATTACTTAGTTAGAGCAGCACCGTTACAGAAATTTATCGCAACGAATACCTGTCAACGTCATTATATGCACAGTCAAAAATCCAAGTGATAGGAAGAACAACCATGTTGCACATCTTCAATTTCGTAGATGAAACTCTAATAAAAATACATTTGATGTATAGTAAAGTTATAAAACTCGAGATGTAGCAAATTATAAATCCTTCGCCTGACAACATAAGAATATATATTCCCGACTGGACGAAGGATCGCATATCAATATTCTTTCGAGAAAATCGTTTACGTTCCGCAAGCTATAATTAATTAACCATTAACGAAGACGCAGCAATTTATCTCTGACGTCGTCCGCCATAAAGGTGTCGGCGAAATGCAACTTTGTAGCAGCGATATTTCTTGGAAAGCGTGGTTGGCCGCCGACGCTAAGATCACTATGCTTCTTTCTGCCACGATGGAATCACTTTTGATCTCTTTATAAAGAATGACGCTCATTCGACGATTTCTCATTATACGATTTCTCATACGAATTCAAGTCCAGAAACGGCCATGCATCGTGCATGACAACTAAATAACGCATCGTATCTTATTTGCCAGAAGGCGTACGTCTATGTGTTTCAATTACAGAATAATTATCGTGCCTGTCCGGTGCTGCAAAGAGTGTTATTTAACGCTCGAACGACGTCCCAAAATATTGCCGTTGATTAGTCCCCAGTCGAAGTAAAGCGACAGTTCAGATCCGTCGAAAGGCAACCGGTCAGACTTTGAGGTACCTCTGGTTCCTTCTGCGAAGCTTGCGCAATCGAATCGCATTTTTAAAATACGAGATTTCTAATCCAGTATTAGTACTTTAAATTGTAGCTCTAATATCACAAATTTTTACATATCTCGACATAAAAACATTTCTTTACTTTTTGTAATAATGACAAAATTGTCTGATAGATACTCTTATCAAGCTCTCAAAGCTGTCATCAAAAAAATTTTCGTTTTTACACCAAAGACGTTGGAATCTCATTTCTTACTACTATCCGCATGGCTGTACGAGATATCGAACATGGTCAGACTTGAGCGTTCGTTAGAGATACCGGTGGTCATGATAGAAAAAAATTCCTATCTTACGCTCTTATCTCGGAACAACGCGGCTCGAGAGGTGAAGCGAGCCAACTAAGGGAGGCTGTGAGGGGAAAAGTTGGAATTAGGTTGGGTCGCGCGCGCAGGTGCCGTCATGCAGGTCAGGGTCAGATTAACCCCGATCAGGTTACCCCTCAGCGTGGGAGTGCTGGCAGCTCCGCGTAATAATAGGATAGCCGCGGCTAGTAAAATATATACGAGGGGCGAGGTGCGTTACTCCAGATAGATCTCGCTTTGTTATAAACGGTTTCATCGAGCTGTTGATTTATCTCGATGTACCTAACGAGATCCTCGGTATCTTGCCCGATACGTTTACACCCTCTTCGAATTCGGTTTCGATGGAAAACTGATAATTCCAGTATCTAATTGGTATTTTCTATTGGATCTAGGAATCTTCTCCAAACGATGCTAAATCGCGTAATTTCAAGCTCGCTTACTCCACCGGTAATGTTATATTTAGTACGTATTATTTGCTCAACCCCCCTTTACAGTAACTCCATAATAACCTGTGTAATTCCGTTCCGTATTTATAGCGATGTAACGTTATAATAAGGGTTTCGCCGAGAAGTGGTCGACCTGCACTTTCATAGATCGATCTCGTTTCGTCTTAAACGCGTTGATCGAATCCAAGCTTTATCTCGATGGTCATAACGGTCATTATCTCGATCGATCCACGATTCGATTTCTTTTTCACAGCGTGAATTGCTGTTTCCAAATAGCAATCAATCGTATAATTATCCAAGAAAGATTATATATGATTTTAAATCTGTCAATCTAGCATAAAAATTACTTTCATCATTAAAATATAATCTCCAATAACTATTATGATTTTTCGTAATTATTTTCGATTATTTCAAATTACGCAATTTTTAATATTACCTTTATTCACGTTGCATCATTGCATATATCTAGCGAGCTCGCTTTTTTCCTTCGATTTAAATCGTTGTCCTAACGACATCCATCAGCCCATCCATTAAACGTGCAAGACGGCTTTGATCTCCCTCTCCATTAAAAAGTGCCAATAAGCCGTACCAATCTACAGCGTAATAAATAGACTAGATAACAAATGTGTTTTGCAACCGTACCACTTTCGTCTCACGAGCCCCGCGGCTAATGCGTCCGGTCCAATCTCGATTTCGTCTCCAAATGCCGATCGTCCAAGCAACCAATCTGCGCGCGTATAAAACGAATGATCATCGAGAATGCCTACCGTGCCCTCCACCTCGGGCGACATCGTAATGATTACGCGTGTAATTTCAAGGATATTTATCCTACATCAACATTCCACGCGATCGAGACGCGTACACGCGCGTTGCTGCGTATTGCGTAGCCCGCGGCTCGAGACAATTCCGCACGCACCTGCGCACTTTAACTCGGATTTCTAAATAAGTTACCTGCAACGTCTCCCGATGCGCTAGGTGATCTGTCTTCATTTTCAAGCTCGTAGACAAGATAAGCGGAACAGGATTTGCGAAAATTGACATCTTTTGAAAAAGAAGAAAGTTCCCTAACTAGATTCCTCGTCTAGATGTATATGCGGGGAAATAAATATATAATACGCGTGCACTGTGCAAAGTTATTATCAGTTATCAACGACAAGATACAACTGACGTACGTGTATCGCCTCGGCAACAATTCTCAATTTAGATAGGGATTAATTTTTGTTTGCGCGGTTCGCATGTAACTTTTTTGGAGCGGTTGAGAAATCGTCCGACTGAAAGTTAAATTGACTCCGCCGTACGCAGAGGGTCGATAAGGGGTCCCTCGTGCGACATCGTTACACGCGTAATTTGAAAGTTATTTATCCACAACCCGGCTCTCTCGAAACTCGTGCACGGTGTCGCTCTAACAAAGTAACGGCGAGTCGCCCGCGGCTTAATTAAATTCGTCGAAGCGGGAGAGGCATGATAATGTACTCGCGGGACCGTGACTAAAGTCGATAGCACAAAGAGCGTTATCCCGGGGATGAGTCGCGCGTTACAATGAGATCGAATTAATTGGGACACCGTCAGGGGGCCAAGGGGTCTGTGGATTTATTTATTATGAGTTAGGACAGACGAGCCGCCGACCCCCGCCGGGTCGTACGATTAATTTCATTTTATTCGACACGAAAAAGCCGTCGTTCTCGACCGGTCCTAGAATACGCTTCGGTCCCGAAGTGTTCATTTGCTCTCCCCCGCGTTGCTTTTTGATATATGCTACATTGATGAATAATCGTGTTAATCATATTGGCGCCTTCGGACGTGAATAATGTAGTTTAGGCCTTTTACGAGAGAGAATTTTCACTTGCTACGAAATATTTTTAGGAATACAAATATATGTGATACGTCAAACTCAAGATTTCTTAGAGCGGTGACAGAATATCCCGATTAGTGTTCATGCCGAATCGAAAGAAAAAATGGTTATATTCTCTGATAGGGGCATTTTTCTCTTTCGTCGATGCGCGCAATGCATTTGATAATTCAGGAAAGCTACATATGCAAACGAGTTCACAGGCGGATCCTCCAACACGCTGGATGCGGGAACTTGAATCGTGAGGCAATCTGTACACCTGTTGCCTAGATCCGTGATTTATTTCGAAGATTTCCTCTCTCCTTGTATCTCACACCACACGCTTCTCTACGCATTGTGCGTGGGCTTGCGACCGGGATATTTTTCTCATACGTGGGACAAAACACGCGACGTGAAATATTCTCGTACACGACGATGCATCAATTCGAGGACGCTTCTGAGGGGGAGGGGGAATCTCGGGAGCAGGTATAGAGGGAAGAAAATAAAAGATCTCACCTTCATGGATCGTCTCCTGTTCGATTCGATACGATCGTAGATCTTCGTTAGTCCAATATATAAGATGGCATGCATATTGTATTGTTATTTACATTTCGCGCAATCAAAGAAAATAACAGTTTGCAGAAAAATTAAATAAATATAATAATGTGGCGACAATCGACGTCAATCATTCGATTCGATAAATTGTTATCTATTTTTTTTTTACAACGCACCTTGCGTTTATGTTATTAACTTTTATCATAAATATCTACGCCATTATCATGAAATATACGAAGGCGCATCTCGACGACAATTTGATCGTTAAAATATGTAAAAGTATCGATCGGGCAGCAACGGCGCCATGCTTCGCTTTCGCAACAAACGCCAAGCTGTAGCCCACTAAGAGTGGACGAGCAGATAATCTACTTAAAATTCGAGCTTACAACGAGAGAGCATAGCCGCTTTCGATCGAAGGCTCCGATCGGGAGCGTTTTCTCGCCGCATCGGGTACCCGCGGCGGCTCAAACACCCGTCGAAGTGCTCTTAATCGACCGTAAATAATTGCATTTATCACACCTATCATTGCGAGCGTCGTGCGCGCACAAGCGGGCCCTTCTCGAAATCTGCTTTCACTCCCGGAGAAAATTGGCACGTTGCCAATCTCGGACATCGATCCGGGGGCCGCGCCGCTTCTCGAAGTTTGATTTATCGCGAGATGCGCGTTGCATCACTCGCGCGAGGAGCACTCCTCACACCTGCCTGTTATACATGCGAGATCGCATATATCACGTCTGGTAATTATGATCGATGCAGGGAATAAAATTAAGGGCACGCGTGGGGGCGCGTTATGCATCCGCTCGTTAGATCCCTGAAAATCGCAGCGCGCAAGATCGGATTTAGAGAAATACAATCATCAAAATATGCACGATCGATTATTTGTATATAATTTAAAAAGGATAGAATAAAAATATAAATCGAGAGATTGTCAGAAATGTTGGAAAGTCTTTATTTATCGAGATAATCATTTAAAGATCGTAATAACGTCGATAATTTCCTAAGAAAAATAATTTCGAAAAAGTGAAAAAAATGTTTGCGAATTCTAAATCTCGATGACTCGCAGAAAGAAGATATTTGGATATTCACGTAATAATATGCACCGCAACCAACGACGCCGAATCGTCGTAAACAACGAGAAGGGAGACTTTTGAGCGAGGATGAGGGCGGTAGAAACGAGAGCCCGAATCGTCCGCGGCTTCGTGATTGTCCTGCGGGACATAAAGTATAAACCACCCACAACATAAAGCCGAAGGAGTTATTGTAGAGCGTCACCTCCGCACCTGGATACCTCTTACACGCTCAAGAGCAACGACCACAAGCCGGGAATTTGCCAGCCATCTTCTCTCTTTCTCTCCTCCGCATTCCCTTTCTACCTCTCTAGCACTCTCCCCTTTCTCTCGCAAATTTTTATTCCATCACTCGGTTCTCCCTCTCTCACTCCGGTATCTCCGATCCTCACCTTTATACTTCTTTATCCCCTTCATATGTCCTTTCCCTTTTTTTTATCGTACGTTTTGCTTCTTCCTCTCACGGTTATTTACCGTCCGATTCGTTCGGTCTCTCTTTCGCTCCTTATTAAAATCGTTATCGATCCTCGTTTTTCTCGTTGGTCTCCTGTAGATTATGGAAAACACCACAAGCCAGACGTTTATGGCTGTGGAACTCGCGATGCACGAGGTACTCAATCGCGGATTTGATACAACTTAATCGCGAACACCCTCGCATTCCTTCCATCGGATTCTCCTTTCTGTTGCTCCATAAACACAGTTGCTCTCGTCTTCGCGGAATTTCAAAGTACACGCTCCTGATTACCGAACAGCGACTCTTGCATATTGAAAATACGATCTTGACGCCGTTGCATGATATCGTCTGGGATTAATTAATTATCATGGACCTCATCAGGATTATTTTTCCCTTAACGCAACACGATCCTCACTTAATTTCCCCGAGGAAGCACGAACCCGATAATTACGTAGATTTTTACCCGAGCCCGCCCGGTTAAGATATAAGTAAGATGCTTGAAGGAAGATATACCCGGACGTTATTCAACCGGCTGACGCTGCTCTCATCTGTACGATATACATTGTGGTGGTCCCACATTCGCCGCTCTGCGCTCGGTGGAGGGCCAACGCGATACAGATATGGTTTATATACCGGGCTTCATTGTGGCACGCCTTTGCGCCCCCTCTCGCAACGTGTAGATCCGTAGATACCCTCTCACAGAGTTGCTCCGCGCTTTACTAATGCTCCAGTTTATAAGGGTTATCTCTCGTCGGGATCCTCGACGGGGGCGTAGGAGGAGAAGGAGGAGGAAGTCGCTCGGAGAGATCGTCGGAAATCACCGGGTTGGCGAGGAAGAGAAAGAAATCGCGAGAGTAGAACGAGACGACGAAGAAACTAGAAGAAAGAAATAGATTCGCGAAGAAACTGAGAAGGATGAGAGGCCGCAAAGGGATAGAAAGAAAAGAGGATATAGAGGTAAGAGGATGGCCGTGGACAAAAGAGAAAAAGAAGAGATAAGAGAGCTACGGAAAGAACGGACGAAATGGAAAAGAGAAAAGAATACGGTAGACAATTTCGGTAGAGAGACAATAAAAGAATGCGTTGAAGAAGTATAAGGAAGAAGTATCTTGTCGGGATCCTCGGGGGGCTTTAGGAAGGATGAGCGGGAAACGTCGGAGGACAGAAATTGGTAAAAATTCCACGGAGACCGCGAAATGAGAAGGGGAGGTCACGGAGGATCCATGAGAACGGGAGGATGAACTAATGTAAGAAGAGAGACGAGGCACGGCCGCGTCCCGAGGCGCCTTCGGATTTATTTTGCGGTCACGACTCCACGACGCTGGATAAAGCGGAAGCGGACTCGCGCTGCAGCGATGCTAACTTGAAAAAAACGTATCGACAGGTACGATCGTACAATAAATCGCAGTTTATAAGAGACTCCTCGCGATTGTTACTTCGGTCACGAACAAGTTGCCCGCAAAACGCTTCTATGGACATATTTCTTTCTATCATGATTACGGCCGTTACAAGATGCTATTCTTCGGTTATCGCGAATGCGACACGTGTCCACGAGTATATGTGAGTAAGATTCTAACATTTTCGCATTATGTTTTTGTTTCTATTCCAGTCAGGTCGGATTCTCGCAGAAGAAATAATCACAGCACAATTCTTGCTCTTATCGGAAGAGAGTTGCATGATTGCATCGAGAGATACAGATGTTTAAAAATAATAATTAGATATATAGTTGTGACATTTGTAATAACGATTATCCCGAATTATGATCTCGTTGTTTAAGATGCAGGGATATCCGAGGATTAATGACGCTCGTGAAAACGAGGGTGGACCAGAAAGTCAGGAGAAAGTTAAGACACATGGCATTCATCTTTACCGATGCACGTCGAATCATTCATCGTCTTCTTTCAAGGATTTACATCATGCCGCGATAATAATTTAACAGTTGCATGGAGAGAACCAGCGTGGCACGTCGTGAGAGCAACAACGTGTAATTTCAATTTGCCGAACAGACAAATTAGTCGTCGCTGGTGAACGCATTGCTGATTACGACGCGCCGGTAACTCATCAGATCCCCGAATTACACGTCCCAGATGGATGATATCGCGTACGCTGCACGAGATGAATTTTCGATCCACTTAATGGTAATTAGACTTTAAAGGCTGAGCCGCCGCTTTTGGTTTATTAACTCCTTGTTTCTGCATTCGCTTTTTCTTGATTTTTAATGCTCCCTACAATTTCGGTTGGTTCGTATTAAAATAAAAAGAAAGCTTTAATCTATCTTGCAATGAAAATTTTTTATGAAATCTTATTGCAAGATAGATGAGAGAAAAGGAAAAAGGAGAAAACATAGCCGTTAATTCTTTCACGTATCCAAAAAATTGTTTCATAAAATAATGTGGCTCTATTTCTTCCCTAATTAAAAATAATCGTACGTTTCCCGTATCCGCTTAAATATCCGCAATTTTGCGTAATTACTAACAGATATTCTCATATTGGCCCGTTGTCCTCTCCTCTCACCGGTCATCGAAAGCAACCCAAAGAGATTTCCAAGGACAAGGATTCTTCTCTCGTTCGGTAGGACTACACGACGGTCGCGAAACAACGGCAACTGGTGCCCTTTTAATTACACCTCGGTCTAATTTATTGCGAAATCCGCACCGGTGGCAATGTGATCAGATAAAACCCACGGCCATAAACCACGGCGTCATATAAAACTCCTTTTATTCCTAACCGGCTGTGGATCGTGCTCTTGTGCCCGGTACTTTCCGTCTATCCTCGTTCTCGCCCTCTTTCTTTCTCTCCTTTTCCCCACGATATCCTTTGCCGTACGCGGGTACGTAGGAGCTCGATCGACCTTCCTTATTTCACGTTCGTTTCCTCTCTCTCTCGCTCCCTCCCGTCTTTCTTTTCCTTTTCTTCCCCCCCATGCATTCCCCTCTCGAACTCGGTCTCGTGGCATACCACGGGAGAGAGATGTGCCGGACTATCTCTCTCCGGCCTTCGGACGTGCGTCCTGCCTGCGGCCGCCCACGCGCCGACCCGACGCCCTCTCATACCATTCCATAAGGTTCTCCCACTGCCACGAGCATGGGTTCTCCCGCGCATGGGAGACGTGCATTCACGCATAGTCTCTCATCGATGGTTACGAGCACGGTAGCCGACGGGTGTGCGAGAAAACGCTTAACGAATCGACATGCAATAAACATATAGCAGCTCTCCGGATGTATCCGCCTGTGTTTGAGAAGATGTAGGACTGGATAAACAATGGGGAATAAAATCGATGCGGTGAAACGAGGGATCGTCGCGCGAGCGGGAGGAATTTTTTTCGAGAGACTTTATGCCCCCGGTTACCTCGCCTCATAGACATCCCTTTTTACATCGCGAAACAAAATCGCGCATCGCTCGCCGCGGCGTATCCTTTCGTACTACCACACGTAGAGAGAGTGATGGATTACCCCGAAGCTCTTTCTTCCGTCTGAGAATGAAGCTCTCGTCGGCGCGCTTTGAATTTTTTCCATTTATCTCTTCGCCGGCTTCTTAAGAGACGCCGAAGAGCTTAATCGCGTCGAGGATCATGCGAGCAGCGCGCTTTCAAATATGGCGGGTCGCTAAAAGAACATCGACCAAGAATTGACCAGGTGGCCAGGTGGGAGGACTTGATTGGACCAGTAAGCAAGCTCGTATTAATAATTCAAAGACTCTATAGGCTCTGCCTCACTAGCGAAGCGTTCACGGTTGCGCGCGTGTCTTGATTTACAAGTGCGTTTATGGGGTAAGCGGCAGATGTACTTTTGGTCTCGGTCTTCCTCTTTTCTCTCCTCCCTCTCTTTTTTTCTGCGATGCGGCAACGTTACGGCTCGTACATCGCGTATTTTAAGGAAGCTTCGTTAGGCCGTCTGCCGTTTATGGAGATCCTAATGATTCGAGAGCCCTTCCCGCCTAGTGGCACAACTGAAATTTAAATCAGCGCCCGAAACACGATACACGAATGGCTCTTTTAGATGTTATGAAACGGTCGTCGATTCTTTAACAACTTCGAATTTTATTGAATTCCGATCGGGACCAAATAATTTCGTTTCGTATCGTTCCAACTCGAGAATAGAGGACGCCTTCCTCGTGGACATACAGTATGAATATTTAAATTCGAGTTTCTTATTTTTTATTTTGGACAGATCTCTGAAAACTATACGCGATGCATATATTTGTTCTTCTAAGTAAATGTAAATGTGATATTTAATGAACTTGAGATTAAAGCAACAAGAGTTCATAAAATTCTTAAATATACACAATGAAGATCATTGCTGTATTTAAGTAAGATATTTTCCGAGTATATTGGTGTAACTTTTCTGCTCGGTTGTCAGATCCCCATATTATGCTGGAGGGTTAATTTCCGCGCTGTCCATCCGGTCTAAAACATCCGGGTGAGTAATCGGTGCGCTTTATTAAAGTGGATCGTAGCGAGCATGGATGTGGGCCCGCATAAGCGTGCAACTGTATTCTGGACAAACGAACGATCCATATTTGTCAGAGTAAATTAGCCACGGATACCGAGATAACGAATCGAACGACGCCCGACTTGTGCATAATAAAGCAACAGCAGGGCCTTAATCGTCCCAGTTTAATCAATCGGCTACGGAATATGTACTTGGACAAATAACGTGCACGAAAAAGTTAATAATATAATATAATAAATTAATATAATGTAATCATAAAATGAAAATAAAAATTCGTTATATTTTGAAAAAAATGTTTCGGATTTTTTAGATATTATTAAAAGACAAGCTACACATAAAATTTCCTTCACAAAATCAAAATTGATGATTTCTTAGTATTTTGAGATTTTTTTCCAGATTAATTTTTGCGTAGATTCATCGAGCAACTATTAGAATCCATTAAAACGAGCAACTTCTCAATAATTAACGCCATGAGTATCTCAGATCCGTTTACTTGTGCCCGATTCCAGTAAGAAACACAGCTGACAATTAAATTCATTTGTCAATTATTTGACGAATCTCCGTCCCATCTCGGATACCCAGTAGGTCCGATTTGTGCCGAGCCGCTTCGTTTTACGACACTCACATATTTTTGTATCCGATCTGTCTAATTACCGGTTGACGAAGAAGCCCCTCATAATCCTTGTGTGGCCGTCATCGCAAAAACTTTAGATATGTCATCGCGCAATTATCCCACCAGCTGGACGAAGGTGGTCCAGGTGGAAACAACGACGTTTCATCCGTCGATGGCATCCTGGAATCCTTCGTTGAAACCCTTGCGTGAGATTCGATTTTTTCGGACATGGATCGGATCCAATTAAACTTGTGTTATGGTGGAATGCTCTTTCCCAACAGATACTGGTATTGCTTTCTCGATATCTGCCGTTCTTTTCAATACGCTAAAAACAGATATCGTTTCGAACGATCGCGAAATTACAATTCAATTCACATGCGGTCGATTCTCGATATGCAAAATCTTGCTTTGAGAAAATTTATTATAATTTTTTCTTCTCGATTATTTTCTTTAATTTGTACATATGATAAAATTTTATTATTTTCCGCAAATAATTTATTACCAAACATCTTAATTCAGGTCAATCTCTAAGTATGATAATTGAATTAGAGACATCTAACATTATATTAATATATAAAAAAGTGCATAACTCATTACATTTTTTTTTCTCAATAATAATTCGCATTATTTATAAAACTGCATTTACAGACGCGTTCTCGATCATCAATTTTTAACAAGAACACAGGTTTTTTTAAAAATCTTTTAACATAATCCAATACCGTCGATCGATTTCTTCTGGTGCAATCGTAACTTTCAATATCACGTTTCTCGAGGAGCGCATGTTACCGGTTTTAAAACCCTATAAAAGCTGTTCTCTCTCGCAGTTCGCCGTCAGACAAGAAACGCCATGAATCTTAAAGAGACCTAGTTCGAGGCCTGAACCAGACGAGCAAGCATGTCCGATCGCACTCGCGATTAATCGCGCTTAACAGCCGATGACGCATCGATCACGCTGAGCCGCGGATGCCGCTCGGTTTATTAACTCATCGAGAGGAACGAGAAGGAAATCGACCAGTAAGCTTTAACGACGATAACCTTACGAGCGACTAAAGCAGTCAATTTGACGCGAAAGAAAAAAAGGATGAATATTTTTATAATTCTCTTAAGATTTAATAAGATCGTCTATGATTCCCATTTTATTTAACATTCTTGAAAAAAAACTTAAATTATTAAATTATTAATTATTAATGTTTCGTGTATATTTATTCATCTGATTGCAATTTTATTAGCGCTATTTTATAATAAAATCTAGAGATAAGAGAAGGATGAAGTTTATTTTTAATTAAAAAAAATACTTATCAATAACACTCTACTAATACAGTACGTATCTCTTTTCAGCTTCGCGTTATCACATTCTTCGCTCTCGCGGGAATCGTTGCGCCGCGCATCAATTGGAACGAGGAATGCCGTTCCAAAGTTACACCTGGTCTTGCGGAGAGCATCGTGTATCGCGTTGGGATACACTACCACGTTCATCCATATAGTCATGGGAACGTTAGCCGATCTGGTAAAGGTACTTCGCGCGGAAACCGGAGTCACGCTCGTGATTTCGTCGTTATCGCTCGCTAAAAGTGGTCCCTCGGATCTATCCAATCGACGACTTGAAACCGTGCGCAGTAGTTATTAACTCGTTTCACGAGATTTTAAAAGTTGTTGAGCGCCAGTAAGTTACGACCAGCCGGGAACGCTAAATTCGCGCAGATTTATGTTATCGTCTCGCGATGGGTTAATTAAGAATTGGATTTCTCCAGAGCGACACGGCTCGCCGCTGTCCGACGCGCCGAATTTATAGATCCATGAAACAAAGTCCTAAATCGTGCGCATAAACGCAAGTTTCTACCGTAATATTATTTTTACGATGCATTAAGCTTCGTCGCGGAGCCATGTTCTCTCTCTCTCTCTCTCTCTCTCTCTCTCTCTCTCTCTCTCTCTCTCTCCCTCTCTCTCTCTCTCTCTCTCTCTCCATCTCCTAGCGCCACATGGCTAAAAATAAATCTCCAAGTATCCAACATACACCATGTATGTCACCTAAAAGACCACTTTGATGCAAAACGAATTCACCGTGCGCGGTGAATCGTTCGGTCGCGAGGGTCGAATCGCGCACAATCCTCTATGCGGTTTATTTTCATTCCAGGTATCTGGAAATTGCGATCGATGATCGCAGCAAAGTAACGAGGAACCTATCGTGAGAAGCGATACGATATCATTCCGCCGTGGATTGACGGCTACGCGACTCCCACGGTTCGCCGAGCTTGAAAAATAAAAACGCGAGTGAAGTCCCAGTCTCCCTATCTCATTTGCGAGCAAATTTCGCAGCGAGAACCAATAATTGCATACGGGATTGTACCAGTAGCCGCGAAGTGCCGGGGCGTACGTGTCGGAGATGCGATTCCGGCGCGAGGGGGGAAGAAGGAACGAAAAAGCTAACTTGCAGGGTGAATGGGGCGAGGGATAGAGAGCGAGGAAGAGAGGGAAAAAGGAGAGATATATATAAGCGAACGGTTGAAAGCACTTGAGTTCTTGCACGGTGAGGTGCGAGGGGCAATTTGCGGTGCGCTGCGAATGTTTCATTACCGGGGAAGCGTTCACCGCTCAGCTACCGAATTTCGAATGAGCTACCGGCCAGGCCGGAGAGAAATACTCGCGCGCGCGTCTGTCAGCCGTTGAAGACTCGTAATTGAAATCCGCCGCCTCGGGAGCCGCGCCGACCGCAAATCGCGCGAGCAAACACTTTTGTCTCGGACCGTCCGCAATTTGCATCGTTACATTGTGCGTGCGCGCGTCCCCGCGCGTGCACGGGACGCATCTGCGCGGATTCGCAGATTCGAAAGAAAGACATTTACGGTTCCGTAGCGCGCAAAAGTATCCCGTTAGGATTTGCGCATAATATGCATGCCTGGCATGTTTCCGAGGTAATTCAGGATATTGCATCTGTAGCAATTTTGCGAAATTGCGAAAGTAAATAGAACTAGAGAGAGAAACAGGCATCATTTTGTGCCATAAATTATCAACTAGTGAAACAATGATATTAGAATAATATTCTAATTAGAATATTATTAATATTTGCCTAATGAGTGAGGATAGTAATTATATATTATATATGGCAATTATATATATAATTATAATTAATTATCATTTTTAATATTCTTTAGTTTCTTTCTGTCCATTTTCTAAAAATAAACAAAATTTTTTATTAATAATTTAGAAAATTAATTTCTTTTTTAGGTTTTTTTAGGTTAATTTAATACGAAGAGAAAAACATTCTAAAGCTTCTACAATCTTAAATATGTTTCCTAAAATTCATATTATATCAGAGATATAACGATATGATACTTGATATGATATATCTCTTGTTGTAGGAAGCAAATGAATTCCACATCGTGAGAAATACATATATATATATTACGAGTCCTCCAAGTTTACAGAAAGATACTACATCATCGAGCGATTTCGTTTCCTTGTATGCGTAAACACGCACGTAAATGTCGACATGCTGGGAACTCGGATTTTACAGATTAGATAGATGAAAATTTACGCCTCGAAATTCTCACGCGTGGCTACGAGGATGATGCCATCGAAATTCAACCAAATTTGAACTCTTCCCCGAAATGGTTTATCGTGGCTCCGAAGATTATCAAAAACTTTTGGTTCCACGAGCTGAAAACCTAATCTCCTCATAAAAAGTGTTCAATATTTTTCGAGGATGAAACGGCAATCCGATGATCTTGGATCAACCTGAAAATTATTGACGATGCTAAGCCGCATTTTATGCCACCATCAAATCTTTTATATTTATTTTAATGATTGCCGCGCAGACTATCTTTAATAATAAGCTTCCATTTCTATAATTAATTTGGCTTAAACATTAAATTATGAAAATATATTTTATATTAAGAATATAAGAAGTATTTACGATATAAAATAAGTATATATTTTAAATTGTAAAAATATCACTTTTCTTGCGCGTGCTTAATTGACATTCTTACAAAAATTAATGTTGCTGTAGTATTATATAAATATGTTTCTACACAATCACAGAGAGATGTTTATTACCTTTGAAGAAAAAGAATACAGGCGCGAGAGTCTTAATCACGCGAGATATCATTTCTGCGGGCGACTACGGGCTGTCGGAAAGAATCGAGAGAAATAAAGTTGATGAAAGATCTCCCCGACGGCGATTTATTCACGTAGGGTGATGTGATACCCCAGAGCCCGACGTCTTCTCTGTTGAAATATCGTGGTTTATGAGACGGAGCGGTTCGGACTCTTCGCGCGCGTTGAATTTGTAATTCGTAAATTATTGCATCGTCGACTTTTTCTAAAGAGACCATTACTTAACAGCATCCGGTTAAATATCGCCGCGATTACGAGAAGCGGCTGTGCATCGAGGATTTACGCGATTCCGCCATTAGAAAGCATCAATTCCGCCGACCACGTTCACCGACTGGCGTTTAATCTTCACAGATGTTGACGCGCAAGTTCGGAACAATGCAAAATCGAAAGTGCAATTACCAAGCGTGTGAATAATCGATCTTTCTCGCCAGGTAAAGTGGCATCGAACAAAGCTAAAAAGATGAAAGAAGAAAATTAAAAAGAGACAAAATTAATTTATTCTTCATAGAGAGATGAGCGTTTCATCAAAAGCAAATTTCTCCGATCGGCCACGATACTCGAGACTTGCACACGCGAGACTTTCATTTATTACACCAACTTATTGTAAAGATATAAGGAGCCTCATACGGAGCCTTATAAGGAGGTTGGTTTGCCTCTCGTACTGTCAGCGAGAAGGCTATTGTCAACGACAGATGGACATCCAATGGGCAACACGTGTTGCATACAGCGACGCATACGATATACCTACTTCCCGCACGAGAAAAAGAAGACTTCGCGATGCGCACCGTGGCCCTTTTGTCTTAAGAAGGACCGGGCGGAGCGCGTCATTGAAGAATGCGTGTGCAACATCTGCACTTCTTTTGACGTCTCCAAGACGCTCGAAATGGATATCTGCCGGAAGGCTCGGGCACGAGTCCTCGTCTTCTCTCAACTCGCTCGAATCTCGCACGAAATGCATCCGAAGGATGCATCGTAAAGCATAAACTTTTGTGCATCTTTAATACTTTCCCCTAAATTTTTTCGAATAGCGAAAGACTTTCGTGACGCTCTTAACCCGTCGACCTAAATAGATTTAAATAGATTTCTTTTCTTTGAGAGATATTTTTCTCGCATACGAACATATAAAAGAAATATGAAATTCTTAGCACCTTTTTTAACATACGCCACAAATGCGGTTTTCTCAACGGCGCACAAAAGGCCATATGCTAAAATCCCGAATCCATTTTCTTAGACGAAAACAGTTTGCCTCTAAGCGCGTCGTCTCGTTTCCAGCAAAAAGGCGACACCCTTTTGCCGCGCTCTCCGCCATTTTCATTCAAAATACATCTCTTTGAGGGGCCTTCTAAGCCGACGTTCTCCGTGCACCGTGACTGATGCGTCGCAACGTTATTCTCTGCCCCTTTAACGACACGCAACCGTCCAAATCCAAGCGTATACGAGAAAAGGGATTCCTCTCGAACGTGACCTGTCTCCTCGATACACGCCGGGCTGACGCATTTAAATTTGAGATGGACGCGTATTCGTGAGCAGCATAAGCACGGGTAGTATCTGTTACACAGCTCGATCCACGATAGTCCCCAAACTCGCCTCGGTCGGTTCCTCGAAGCTGAGAATGGATACGCCCTGCGACTAACGGCCCGTGCGTGCGCCGCCTCAGTCACCGCTATCAGTCTCTCCCGGGACAGTGTTAAGTTACAGATATTACAGACCAGGCCTACGAGATAAACGCCACTTAGGGGACGAATGCTCGCCCAGGAGATGCGATAAAAGTGCATCTTTAGTCTCGGGATTTTTTCCGTGGACCATGGATTTCGGACTCCACCTGCCCGTCCTCGGTCCGACACGGTCGGTCCCCCGCGCGAGTGAACGGTACTAAGTGCGGCGATTATCCCCGCGTTCTTCACCCCTCGCCCCGAGACCTATCTGCCCGTCTCAAGCTCGGAGCCCGATCACTTAGAGCTCGCGACCGGAGGAATGGGACCCATCGGCGTCGCCCTCGTTAAACTCGGGCCCGATACGAGGATCGGTCCTGTGTACGAGATACCTCATACGCCTGACGCAATACTTCCGTTTTACAAATCGCCCGCTACAACTCGCGGATATATAGCCAATTTATTAGTCGGCGCGTCGATGTGAATTATAGCGGTCCGCCGAGATTTTAATTGGAAGCAGATGGAGGAGAAGAGTGCCCACGCGTGTTGACACTACGGGAAACGTAATCAAAAATAATGACAATTGTGTCTGTTCGTTCTTGTAATTACAAAGTCACGAAGATTTATCGTACGCGGCCCAAGAGAACAAAATGTCAACCTTTTTTTTATTTTATTCCATGTCACTCGACATTCTTCCAACACGCACATTGCAATCTAGCTTGTTCAAACTTTTTTTATCAATATTTGAAGACCGAAATGCACAATATACAACACGCAATAAATACGAAATTAATATTCCATAAATTGATTAATATTGCATGTTTCAATATAAAATAATAATGAACTTTTAAACATGCAACGCAAATATGTTTAAAATAAATAAATAACATGAGGCGATAATTTATCGAGTATTGAAAGACATATTGGAAATTGACTTTTATTCATTTTTGTAAACATCATCATTAATAAATCGATAATATTAAAGTCGATTTAACAAACAAAGCGAAAATGTGTCGGCGGCTTAAAATGCAGTCGGTTTATGACTTTAAATTCAACGTCCGAAACATAAAACATTTAAACTCTGTCGATTGTACCGACGCACATTCCGTATTCATTTAAATATTTTATTGTTAGTGTTTTTCAATAACACGTCGTTCACATTGATAGGATATAGCGAGATTTTATGACCGAATGAGAAACATTTACGCAGGCATAAAGACTGGATTAGGGAAGCATTTTTTCCATAAAGAAACATAAATCAGCCCGAACTTGCTGATACACCATTCGATTTAAGGAATCTCTTATCAGGTGAAGATAGACATCGTAAACGAAGTGCAAAGGCGAAGGAACATTATGTGCGAATAATCGTAAATCATATTCGCATCAAACGCATTATCATTTCGAAACATATCCTTTGCTTGCGCGTTTCAATTTTATTTATTGACCAAAAATATATGAAAAATGTATTCTTTTTCTAAAGGAATTTGTTTAATCTCTCCTAATAATTATTTCTTGTTTTCTCATAATAATTTATGTGTAATATGATAATTTATATAAAACTTAATTATAGTACAAACTAATATAGAGAATAAGATCAAATTAATCATTCAATATTTTGAAATGAAAGTGTTAGAATGTACAGCACATTTTGCATAGCTTCATTTAATATCTTCCATTATAAGCTAATCTCGTTACTCATGTCGCGACAGAAAGATTGGCAATTTCCACGACAATTCTTATAGAGAAATATATTTTAATCTTTCCTAACGACTTTCACACAGAACGATCGAACTGCTCTTCATCAATCAAGCTATTCGTATCCACTTAGTCCCACTTATTTCCTCTTCGCTACTTTACTCTCCTGCTGGTAATTTTATAGAGATACAACGGCTCTTCAAAGGAGCTTCATCTACGTCATTTTCGTTAGTGTATCTTGACTAGGCACTTGACACTTTGATCTTTTGCCACATCCTGGTGAACGAAACAAGATCACCTTTAATAATTCACAAATTTAGAGATATAAAATAAATTATAAATCATAAAATTCTTGATAAAATTGTTTTTCGTTTGAATTAATATATCTCAAAAAAGCTTATTATATATCTTGATTTTAGGATCATTTCTAAATATATATAAAGAAATGAAAATATAAGCTGCTTTTTATAGCAAACATGTGCCTTACGATGTTGATGATAGGTCACAGACACTCTTGCAGAGCGCGTCAAGTCGATAATGGCTTCGCAGTCCTCGAGTGTCCGGAAACTTTCGAGCACTAACAACTTGGAAAGTTCTCGAAGCACTTGAGATAATTTCGCGAGTTTTTTCTTTATTCTTGCCAAGAGCTCTCTTTCCCAAGAACCGGAAAAAGATACCGACGATATCTGCGAAATGTCTCACTCGAGTGTTTCGTTATTTCGTACGCTTCGAGATTGCCTCGACACGTTCGGAATACGAACTTACCCTCGAGAGTCGTGAACGTGATGAAGAACGCAAGGGGAAGAAAAAACGCAGAAATATCGATATCCCAGAATTCCGCCCACGTAGAGGAACTTCCTGTTTTTCACAAAGGATATTTATCTGTTTCTCCAAATCCTTGCCTAAACTAACACCTAACGTATGAAAAGGGGCGTCTTCGGCGATGCTCTATCTCATCCTACACATCTTCCCCAACGCAACGCACTTTTCGTCCTGATCACTCTCGCGATGCCACGATCTACCTGCACATGCTATTTCGTAGAGGAGAAACTACCTTATCTCACAACATCCTCTCTGTCCGGAGAGGCCTCGCTTCATCACGGACACCTTCGTCGAGAATTATCGACTCTTCCACCCGAGGCGAATGATTGAATCTCAGTTAAGCAGGGTTCCCGCATCCTCTATTTTACATCGAATTACTTCGTTGGAACATATATACAAAATTGAACAATATTAACCTTAGCAAGAATGCTAATATAATTATAAAAAATTAGAAAATCTTTTCATAAACTTTATTTTTCATAGATATTTTGCTACTGTATGAGATGTATAATCTTGGAGCTGATGCCAGTCTGCATTTAGATAAAGAGAAATTTCTCATAAAGCATTCTATTAATATAAATCACCTCTTTTACTGCAGCATGGTCGACATAATAGAAAGATCAACGAGACGCGTGAACTTTAGTACCGCAATTATTCAGTCACCCACATGGGAGAACGGCGTTATTTCCCCCTTTATATTTTTTATCTTTACTTTAGAAATACCTTTTCTCGTTTTCTAGCAAATATCCCACGAGGTTATTTAAATTATTAATGTTCTCACATTTATATTAAAATATAATAAAACATACAAAGAAATATTTACTGGGTTATACGCGCTAGAATATTTTGATTAATCAATCAGTTATATTTTTCTTAAAAAGATCTTTTCTTCTCATTCTTCCATATAAAGTTTATTATCGATTGCATAAATATCTTCACAGTTACCGCTCACAGTGCGCTTGGCACTAGTTTCTCTTCCATCTATAGTTTCTTCGTACATAGGAAACGGATATCGGATCGGAGGCGAAGAGATCCTTATGAGATCCATGTCCGCGTCGGTATCTCGACACGGTGAACTAATGCCATATATAATAGGCCCAAGACGATCGAGATACATCCCCAGTCGGGGGAGGCAGCCGCACGAGAAAGAGAGAGAGAGAGAGAGAGAGAGAGAGAGCGAGGGAGGGAGGGAGAGAGAGAGAGGGAGGGAGAGAGAGAGAGAGCGAGACACCCACGCAGGTGAGACCACACACGACGGTCCCGTCATTTGTTGGACACTGCATGGGCATGTCGTGTTCCACGGACACGCGGTACATAGCATTGTACACTTCTTGGCGCTGTCCCGCGGCGTGTCGTATCGCCAGCGGGCCGTGCAACTTTATGGCCGCAGTCGATTGCGTGCGATTCAAATAGACCGACTCGTAAAATCTCGTCGACATGGCTACAAAGCGACCGATGGGCTCCAATTGAAGGCGCTAATCGATACTCACGATCGAAGAGTATTGAAAGATTCACTTACGATTTCCTCTTAATGCATTCTAAATGCGGTTTAACGAAAATGCTACTAAAGTAGCATCTACTCAGGTAATGAAAAAGTATGAAATAAATATACTGATAAATTATCGCATAAAATATTAATTGTGTAAAAAAAGCGCAAATATTCGAAATACAAATGTAGATAAGTGACAGACAAGACTTAATTTCTTTCTCTCAACTACTTCATTTTCTTAATTTTTTCTCTTATTTTTCAATATCTATATGATATTTGTACACAAATATTTTTCAAAGTAACGCTGATTATTTGAAGAAATGATTGATAGACTTGGATAAATTACACAAAGTTAAGTCTTGTGATATCAATTTTTTATTTAAAACTTGTTATTAAAACTTATTTATTAATTTCTCACTTGTGTGCATGTGTTTAAGAAAAATATAGAAACTATATAATGGTTTTGAAACGTTTAAATAATTATAAAGATGACAAAATATCCATTTAATTATTTTTAAGAATCGGAAAGATAATTTTCGCGCTTCTTTCTTTCTCGACGAAGGACATCGAGTCGATGGAATGTTTCTCGCATCAGCAGCTCGTGTTGTCCTTCCTCATGGTCCAAGAGTTCATTCAAATTATAATTCCTCATTCTGGAGGAGAGAGGAAGACAGAGACGGGCCGCGGGGGTAGGTAGTGAGAACTCTTCTGTGGTTCCAGGAGAGGAGGACAAAATAGTCGCTACTTGATGGCGACTTAAGGTGATTTTGAATGGTGCCTAACGACTTCGAGCCGCGTCATGGGGCCCCGTATGCGACTGCCGCGCCAAATAATACGGAGTCACGCTGGGCAACGTGTCCCGATGTCACGATGGTGAACGGCTACAGTGAAGATAATGTCCTCCCACATGGCCGTCAGTTCGCTATTCCGTGGTTCTTAACCTCTCACCCCACCTGGGGTGCCTTTTTTCTTAAATCTCGCGGCATCCCGCATAATGAAGCCCGCCAGACCCGCGCTGGATGCGCGGCGAAGAACTTTATTGCGAATTAATGTTTCCTTTTTTTTTCGGTTTCGTTCGACGGTGTGCGACCTACCTGGGTCGCGATTCAAGTGTCACTAGCCGGACTCGATTAATCGCACACCGGCACGCGTGTCCACGCCTTTGCGTGATAAATCGACTGTTATCTACCTGCGACCGATGGGAGGACGTTTCATTAATTAAATTCGCCGATAAGCGCTAACATTGCTTAACGGGCTCGCGTATTCCATTAAAATTTGTGTGGCAAACGTTATTTCAATCAGAATTAAATATCGAAATACATAGCGGAGCCGGTTTCCAGATGCTACTACGAGGCAACGCGTTATTTTATTACGTACAATAAATCATGCTTCGGTCTTGTAACTTGTTTCGCCACCCACTTAATAAACGAGTTAATCAATTCTGTTTTGACAGCTAAGTTATCTTAACGGTTTATCGTCAGAATTAATCAGCAATAATCGACTTATAATTTTAAACAAAAAGAGATATTTGCGCTTTTATTAAGCAAAAAATATTATATTAGACTGTATTTTTGTTATTATATTACACTGACTTTGATATTAAGTTAAATCTACACGAAATTGTCACAATCATCGATACATTCTCATCACACATGTGTCTCGTAGTAAACCATTGCACGACGATTCAGTTGTTTTAGGATCGCGAGGCTCAGAGGTGGCTGACTGGCAAGAAAAGAGCCCGAAGGTAGACTCGGCAAAGATGACTACGGATGAAAGTTTGTTTTTATTAGAGAGGGGAATCTTCATCCGCGTGCGATTCTTTTGACGGATGGTCGCCTCGCGCTCTTTCTCTTTATCTCTTTCTCTCTTCCCTCCCCGAGGTAGAAAAATAATGGTGTCTCCGGACATGACGAAAGTCAAGGACTGCTTTAATGTCTCGGCACGTCCAGTCGACACACAACGGGCTCTGAGAAAATAATCGCGCTTTCCAGTATTTACGAGTATCCTGCGGAATATCGTGTGCCATCTCTCCCAAGTAAAACCTGCACAACTTTGTCGGGTACGAAAGTTTATTTTTCAACGAGAAGTCAAAAGGGCTTACGTGCCTCTGCAACGATGAGACATTTTGGTCGTTGAAGACGATTTAGTTATATCCTTTAACATCACATATTATAGTTTTTCTCGAACGCTGTAAAATTACTTACAAGAATCAATATTAATTATATTATCTTATATATTAATATATGATAGATAATAATATATGATAGATAAGAAAAATGGCGATATTTAGAAACAAAGAGAAGTGCGTACGCGGTTCTACCACCTGTCCCATAGTCTAAGAATAGAGTAATGCAGCAGAGGAGCAATGTACCAGAGAAATATCGTCGGCAAGACGCTGCGTGCTTGCCGGTTCATGTGCACCACTTCTCTTCCAGCGAAGCTTGGCTTCTTTTTTACCTTATCCTTACACTCCATCCCCGGAGGCGAGAGAGCCCGGTCGCCTCTCTTCCAGCGTTTCCCCGCGTGTCGGGTGGCTTTCTTCAGGGCGCGCGCGGCTAATGAGAGAAAAAGTCAGAAAATAATTGCTACCACCGCGTCGGCTTGCCCAACACCGGCCTTCCAACAGACCGCCTTCGTCGCACCAGCCACCATTCCGCTGTCGTCGGTATAAATGATTGAAACGCGTGTGCGTAAACTTTCCAGATATCTCCGCACGGTAGGGTAATCGAGAAAAGAGAGAATACTGAGTCTGAGATTTCTATACCATATCATGGACGAGAAAAAAAAATATATAAGAATTTTATGGTGAATCTCAGAAGATTTATATCGAAAAATATACAATATATAAGAAGGAATTTAAAAGAGTTAAAGTTATCAATTATAGAGATCTCTTTTTTAAATTATCTCCTTTCTTTATCGAGAAAATTTATTTCATTTATTTTCATCTCCCGTTCTTCAGGCACACAAAACGTAACTCCACGATATGAAAAGACACGCGTGATCCTGATTCGTTGGTAGACCGACATTTCAAATCCCTTCGGCGTTGAGGATTTGCTATTTATACGAGCTGTAATCTTAACGAATCGCTAATCCCGCGGAATGACGACTATTTTTCAAAGTGTCCTCTTTTTTTCGCTCGCCGCGAATCCTTCCACTGCCACAGGCAGGGAATCTTAGTCGCGAATTTCGGCGTCGTATATTCCTTATGGCCCTATATATTCGGCGGACGACCGGTATTTAAGTCTTTGTAATCCAGCGAAGTTTTGCGGGGGAGCCGAGCGGTGAGTCATGGCAGGTGCTGCTGCCTGAAGACCGAAGGGAAGACGAGGCGAAGACCGCGTTCCTCTCGCTCCCAACGAGCGCATCTTCCCCCTTCTTTCGGACTTTTCATTTAATGCTGCTCCGATATGAACATCGGCAACGAAGTATTTTGCGTCGCTTATCGTTAATATTCAACAGTTGCATCTTTTCTTGTTTCGAATATCATAATATGCGTTCCGAACAATAATGATAAATATTTGAATTGTTTTTCTTGATGCTCTCTTATATATTTTTTTTCTTATATTTTTCTTATATTTTTTTCTTATATATTTTTTCTTATATATTTTTTTCTTGTATATTTTTTTTCGCTCTTTAATATTATAAATATTCTGTCTAAACTTTCTGTATAATTAACATTTAAAAAGTTGAGATATATTTTTTTTTATTTTCTTTTCGAACGTATTCAATGTCCAAAAAAATTTAATTTCTAAAAATTTCAAAGATAACTGTTTTTATCTCCAAAAGACAGATATGTACTCTTGCACATTGCATATGATCATTAAAAAAAAGTCTCAATCATCTTGAAATCGACTTATATATATCGAAATGTTCACAGCTGATTGGGATTGTACGAGCTTTTAAACGAGGGAAACAATAAAACAAACTGTCAAGCGATAGCAAACGATCGATTTCGCGCGATCCTGCGTCTCATGATGACTCGGATGTCGCATTTGAGATTTTTCATGCATTCGGCTCTTTGCACGCCTCTATCGCGATGCTCGTCTATGGGCGAGCATATAAATTACTCTCTCGTGAGTGGAGCCGTACCGTGACAGCAAACAAAATACTCCGATCCCCGCGTGGTTCCTAGATCTGCCGGTGATATCTTCACTAAACGAAATGCCACCCAGGGTGTTTGTCAGCTCGAGATGGCACATCTAGATAGACGACACATTATCTCCGCTGCATTAGATATTTTACAATCGAAAAATGCATCTTTAAAAAAAATATAAAGATAGAGGTAGGGAATGTGCAATTCTAGCAAGTGGGTGATAATGAAGTTCCGAGTGTCATCGAGAGGAAGGGTGAAGCATTGAAATTTAGGAATTAAAAATCTCTCTGGGGAAATTCAAAACACACATAACAAAATCCTGACAAAACATAAATTTGTGATTAATGCTCGTGATTGTTTACGGCTTGTAATAACAGGATAAAATTTATTGTCAATTCAATTGTAGGCCGGTAATAATTGCGGCAACAAGCCAACGCTTCGCTGCAATATGTGTATGGATTTACACATGAATCAATTATTGTCGTACTAATAATAATCACCATCGAAGTACATGCAGGTGCATTTCTACTCGCGGTGGCGGTTGATATATATGATTTTTATATGAGCTAAAATTACGATCAAATAAACAAGGTACAATGCGCCTCGTGCAAATCGGTTTCAACAATAGCCGGTAACATCAGAAGAAGAAAAGCGCTTTTAAAAACGAGCGTATCGTACAATGGTGTCGGTAGCCACCAGGATGAGGCAGAGAGATGAGGAACGCACTTTCAGAAGCAACTGGACACAGGTGCGTTCTCTGACATGCTGCTCGTGCCACAATCGTATGCGCACACCCCACTGTGATTGTTTTGAAAACGAGAAAACGAAGGATATAAATTATGCATAGAACGAAAGAAAAATGGAAGATGACGAGCGCGTCTGCGATTAAACATACAAAGTTACGTACGATAAAACTATTTTTATTTCACTGCATACAAATTATTCTCTTCCTCGCAATTTGTTATATTTATAATCATGTCGTATAAAAAAATCAATATTAAAAAATAATAAAAAAAAATAATAATATCAATATGAAAAATAAACTGTGAATATGCGAAAATTGATCGAGGATCCAAGAGACAAACGTGATATCCTGCGGACGCTGCGACTGCTCGTAAAATAAATTATGTCAGCCGCTCGTTTCTGCGCTCGTGCCGTTTCGCAATTGCAATTGCACGCTCGTGCCGCGATTCTTCCGAGAAGAGGGAGTAGAATAAAAGGTAAACGACTCGCAAAAGTAGGGAACGAGGCGGAGAAGATCGACGAGGAGGCAGAATGGGAGAAGTTACGGAGATCTGTAAGCGGCGGCGGCGTGTTCGATCGGGAAAGACTCTCCTGTCTGCTCACCTTCGGTGAAGGTAGAGGTACAGATTGCAGCCTTGGTGCCTCGATCTCGCGGCGGAAGTGGGAGAGAGAAGGAGAGAAATCTCGGAGCATCTTACAAGAACTTACGAGCGTGATCGGTGAACGTGCGCGAGAAGGATTCCGTAACCTTTAGCACGGCGGCGCGCCTTGCGCTCCTCGATTACGATCGATCGAGACGCATCACGAATATCGTGTACGCCAAGAAGTAGAAGGTCTTGTTGCAAGATCGAGGTAACGTTGTTTCTCCCGCGGCGCGTTGTTTCTTATCGCGCTTCAAGAGAACCGAGTCTGAATAAACGGACGGAATCTTATTCTACAATTATATTTTTCAACGTCTAATAACATCGAAAAATATTACAAATTCACTTTGTTGCAGATTTTTTAATTTCGGACACGTATTGCGCTTAAAAAATGCCGAGAATAAACGGACGGAGGCTTATTCTCAGGGTTGGGAAAGTTACTTTTTAAAAGTAACTCGTTACCGCTACCGTTACTTAAAAATAGCGCGTCGTTACAATTTTCGTTACTTTTTTAAATATAAGTTTATTAAATATTACAGAGTTTATTTTAAAATAAATGAAAACATTACTAAATTTTATCGAAATTGTTTATTAATTTTTAAAAGAATTTACTGTTCAACTGTGTCATCATTTAGCTGCCCTCTTTGTGACGTTAATATAGATCCACCGACACTAAACATCTTCACTGAACTTTTTGTGTCCAATGACGCGTTTACGTACATGTGATTCTGCATTCCACACTCTTCTTTGAATGAAAATTACACCGAGTAAATTTGCAAAAAGTAGCGATAAAGGTAACTATTCAATTCGTTACTCATTACCGAAAAATGTAACGAAGTCACTTTTTTCGTTACAAACAAAATTTGTAATGTCGTTACCGTTACAGTTACCGAAAAAAGTAAGTGTAACGGTAACGCGTTACTTCCCAACCCTGCCTATTCTAAAATTACTTTATAAATTTTATCTTATAATTTCTTAATGTTTAATAACATCAAAAAATGTAACAAGCTCGCTTTGTTGCAGATTTTTTAATTTCAGACACGTACGCGAGTCTGAATGAAGGAAAGCTGCGTTCTAACGGGTCGCCGCATTAATCTTACCGCGGATAAAATGACACAAAGAGAGGAACGTAGCCGTTGGTTCGATAAAAAGAATGCGCTTTGAGAAACTCGCTCGGGGAATTCCTCGAGCGCTACCGAGCGCTAATGCGCCCCCGCGCGCGGATCCGGCTGCAAAAAACGCTGAATCCACGACGGAGGGCGAAAGAAATGGAGCGAAAACGAGCGAAAGGAGATGGCCTCCGGGACCGTAACCGGGGAACAATGAGGGAGACGCTCGTGACAGCCTCCGGAGGAACGCGCGCGTGATGTATGCCCGGTCAGAACCCCGCAACCAGATGAAGTCTGATTGCACTCCCGCGCACTCTGCATGCCCATTACAACTACTGTTAAGCGGCAGCTGTTTCACGATGCGCGGCTTAACTCGAGGAGACCGCACCGCGGCGCGCACGGATGATGAACAGATAGAGAAGATATTTAAGAAGATTTATGAGCTCCCGGTAATACCTCGTGGCCACGAACCATGGCAATGTCGTCTTCATATCGGCGCGAAGCAGTATGAGTGTACCGTCCCTCCAAACGCGACGTCAAACTCTGGGACGACTAGGATAAATATAGTTTTTCCGCGATTTTTCGAGCGGCCCATATCGCGTTTCGGATGCATCGTTACGTTCGGGTTTATCGTGGGATATTTACATCCTCCCTGCTCCCTCGGTGAGCTAAAAGCTTGCTGCGATTGCGCACTATCATCGTCCCGAGATTCCGACCGCGAGAATCTCGGGCGCATTCATCCACCCTCGGTAAAGGGCGTCGGCTCGCGCGCGACAAAGCGCAGACGGGACGTAATCTAAGCCACGCGAGCTCCAGGGCTCGCCTCTCATTATCTCGGCGAGAGGGCTCGGCCGAGTAGGGCCTTAAATCAACGTCTCTTGCGACAATTAACTCACCCGTGTGAGTGAATAGGAATGGCATCCAGAGAGCGAACGAGCGAGTCACGCGCGCCACCACCTGCCAGAGCGTGACCTCTCGTACACGCGGACCACGATTGTCCTAGCGGCTGCATATCGAGTCGCTACATCCGCAAGACTTATGATCTTACTTCCCTGAATGAACATCTCGTGAATGCTTTAAGCCCCGATGCCTGGCATAAACTCGCTTGCGGGTCTTTGTCGCGCGTCCGTCAGACTTGAGGACGGGGACAAAAAGCGCCCGTCTACGTGAAGAGGCCGGTGTTGCGTTTCAGCTCGTCAAGATGCACGCTGCATTTACCATTAATCAACGCGCGGAGTAAATGATTACGCCGATGGCACTGACGGAACCGCCAGCGCCGACCCGTGATTGGCGGACCGACGACCGATGACGGATGAGGGTTTAGCGATCTTTCTCGTCTACTTAAAGCTCGTCCTCTGGGAGATGGTCACGTGGATATTGTCGGTCCAAGGTGGCCCAGATTTCTCGACAGCTACGCGATAGCTGGCTATTTACAAAGTAAAAAGAAGCGAAAAGGAACGTTGAATATTTTCTCAAAATAGCATGCAAATGTCCGTGAACAGCAAGTTGGAAGGAATTTAACAACACTGTTGCGCATCGCGCGAGAAAATCATTTTCGAATTACGATTCAACGCGTCTCTCCCCCTCCCCTCCTCTCTCCTTTATTACACGCACCAGGACGCGATAGAGCGTAGCGCGGTACCTTCACATGCACCTGTAATAACATCGGTGAGTTTATAGCGACGACCTATGACCCCGCTCGCGTTCGAGACACAGACGAGCGATGCGTCGAAGGCAGTCGTGGTAGTACGTCGATTATCCAGTCATTTTCCCAGGCCCCTTCGCAGGCGCTCAACGCGTCCAGCCTTGTTCGACCGTTACATGGAGAACGTGCACGTGTGCTAGTGGGTGTATGTCAGAGCTATTACACTCGGAGACTCGGATAGACGGCGAGGGGAAGGGGGAAGGGGAAGCCCTTAGAATGGACTATAAAAGGAAGGGGTGGGTACACTCTCCTTTCTTCTTTCTCCATTATCTCATTCCCTCTATCTTCTCTACAGTACTGAGCGAGAGACGACGAACAGAGAGAGTGAAAAAGAATCTGGAGACAGAAGACCGTGCAAGGGTACCATTGGCGTAAACTGAACATTACTGAAGTTCGTAATATTACATTCGTATATTAAATACGTTTTTCTTTTCTTACGAAGTATAAAATAAATGATCGCTGTATATAATCGATGTAATTTAAAAATGTATAAGAAATTTAGCTTAATCTAAAGAGATAACAACCCCATGGCCGAAAAAAATGCTGAAGTTAATTTGATACGTAATTTAATTAAGCGCTGCAAAATGAAGCACAACGATTTATCGTTTATCTGATGCATCTGCTGATGCAGCGAGGGGAAGTCTCTTTTTTAGGAACCCTTCGCCGGTGTCGAGAAGAGGGGCCTCTCTTGCGATAAATCGCTTATTATTGTTTTTGACTTAATAAAGACAAGTTAATTATTAAAATAATTAATATTGTTTCTCGGCACGAAATCTCAAAATGCGATGTAAATTAACAATACTATGCCGATAAATATAATATAATAAAATATAAATATAAATATAATAAATTTGGAAACATTGTAATAAACGAACAGCCGAAAACTTTATGATTTTGCATTAGAGGATCATTGCTAATGAAAACTAATATCTAAGATTTCAGCTTTAATAAGCAAGAAAGATATATGGATACTATTGATATGGAAAAAAATCTCGTTATTTGACAATGTCTCAGGCTGCATCGTTCATCGTATCCTGTAGAAAGAATGATGTGATTAATAACACGAGGCAAACATGTAAGTCTCGTGATTTATTTGCAAACGAAAGCCATTTTTTACGATTGTGATCAATTTTTGACGTGATCTCCGTCATCGCGATATATAGCAACAACACACGGACTTTCCGTGACAAGTATCGAGTTTCGCGGGCGACGTAGGAAGGGGGCATCCATCGCGAGAGAAGATTTACGTAACGGCTCATGCGCGCATGACCGAATGCGTGTTGTCAGTCTGCGTGCATCCGGACGTTCACGTGTGGAGCCGCGGTTTTGGGCACCTGCCCGTGGGCCGTGACCCCTTATGCGCGCACGAAGAAGGAGGGAATGAACGCGCCGAGAAAAAGAGTTTCGCGGGGCACGGAGAGGGACAGAGGGAGATCAAGAGAGAGAGAGAGAGAGAGAGAGAGAGAGACGGGCTCGGCATCCTCCGCTGATTGACGAGCACCGGAGTCACTGAGATGTGCCCGAGAGACGAAGCAATAAAGCACGTGCGCGCATAAACGCGAGAGAACGATCTCGACGAAGGGAGAGGAGGAGAGGAGACGAAGGGGGAGAAGGAGGGGGAGAGAGGAGCGAAACACCTGCCTGCGTTCCGTTCGTGGACACGCTCAAAGGGAGCGGTCTCTCTTCGAGGGGGCATCTCGTCCTCTTGATACATATTCATTCTCTCGAGCGAAACGGATCGGAGCTCATCTATCGATGACGATTTGCACAGGGTAATAGAGATCGATCGGATTCGTTCCACCGTACTTTCGATGTCAAATATCGACGGGATATGTAGATTTTTTCGCCTCGGGAATTTTCATTAAAGTTTCGTCTCTTTTCACCGGGCTTTTCGCACACTGCTTTACGCGTTCCACAAAAAACGAATACGAGCGACGAATGTCAGTACTGTTCATTATTGCAGAGAATAAAATAAATTATTTACCTCGATTGAGTTTTCGCGCGATCGAGTTATCTCGCAGAGCGAGTTTCGCGCGATTTGTTTGCCGCATTAAAAATTCATCGCTCTAAAGTAGCTTCCACGCTCTTGTTTAATGAAAAATCCATAATCGATGTATATTCACGTTATACAGTTAATAAATAAATAAAAGTTACCGGTAATGGCTTCTACGTGCGCTTACTCGCGCAAATTCAAGTAATGAGTACAAACAGTGCATCGTACATTATAAATAAACACCCGTTACTCTCTTGCCATAACGAGTATACCATATATGGGATATATTAAAATTCGTAGCAGTTATAAGAGTACTCCTTGTATAAAAAGGAATCGTCGGTCGCAGATTGATTTTTTTTTATGTGGGTATGTGAAATTGTTTAAGAAAAAAGTAAATTGATTTTGCATTGACTTTAGGTTCTTGCTTCGGAGATGATATATTGAAACGTGTCCTTTGGGGGGGTCTAATTATTTTATAAACGTTCTTCCTTGATGAGCACTCTGTAGATGCGCATTGATAATCGTGAAGCCTGACGTTAAATCGCGGTCGTGTCGTGATTGGGAGGGAAAAAAAAGGACAGGAAAGTCACGCAACGCGATGCAGGTGTTCGCGAGGATTCAGAAGAGAGAGGCACGCGCAACGAGATCCATAGCGCGTGCGCGTGAAAGTTGCTCACCCGGCTTCTGGATCAGGTCGATTGCCCTCTCGAATCCCCCTCCCCTTTCCTTCCCCCCTCGTGCGTTCCACGGCAATCGGGGCACCGACGCGGACGTGCGAGTGGACGCCGTTTAATTAGAATTAATGCGGTTGCCCATCATTCGCGGGTATCATTCTTTTACGGGTATCGCAAGCACGATATCGAGCAAAAACTGGCATTTAACCAGATTGGCCAGTGATCGGTTTTTTTTTTTTTTTCACGAACGAGGAGATTAAGTTTCGTGAGTAAAAAGTAGCCGCGTGCAAAGAGGTCGATATTAAAGACAATTAAAATCGGAGAATTTTATTTCACGAATTTTTCTCTCGAATAAATATTCCATTTTATGCGGGGCTTAATTTATTGACGTTGCGTATCAACCGATCGACCGTCACCACCTGAACTCGCTCGAACACTTGCTGAAACATCTGTAACCCTATGTCGCGTTAATCGATATACCAGAAGGGAAGCATCCCTACCACGCCTGTTTTAGCGGCCGGATCGTTAGAAGTTCCGGCGACGTCCGACGAAAAGCAAACGAATAAAAGCAGCGCGAGTAAAGTGTAATAAAAGATCTAAAAAAGCGAAATCTCGTTATATCGGAGGGCTAATTCGAAACGATGTATTATATTAATCTTGGCGTTAGTCAGCTTATTTGCTCGCCCTCGTCTGGCGGAACAGTCGTAGATTAAACAAAGGGGCTGACAAAGAGGCGGACGATCTCTCCCGCGGCAAAATCGAGGCACAACGAAAACTAGGCGCTCTTCGACATGTAGGTAGATAACGAAGGAAAACTTCTCGCTACCTTTCCACAAGAGGTGAGAGGAGAAGAGGGAAGAGAGGGATGAATTCGATTCTTTCCTACTCGTTATAATGGCGACTCGCTATAATTCCTCGCGCGAGGTTGAATGAGTAATGATCTGCCAGTGATACAAATCGTTGCGATTCACCTGCAGCCGATTCGGCGATTCGGTTCTGGTTCCAATTAAAAGAACACAGGTACAGATCAGCGGGGTGGACCGTCCTTCGATGGCACCCTGTGGGAGGGATCGACCACTTCGTGTACTCCAAATGGATTTATTAGATACTATTGATTTTTTCGATCTTGCATTATTAGTCACGGTTCCCTCGTGGAAAATGGGATCGGTCTACGTGCAATTGCAATGTAGCATAATTACCATTGACGTATACGTCGTAATTAGCGCCGACTGGCCACTTAACCGGCAGCCATAGCTAATTTGTAGCCATTTGCCGCGCGTGAGTCTCACTCGTTTGCGGCTAATAATGTCACTGGAAGAAAATTAAACACCGGAACGCGTTTATTGACGCAACGTAATGCATTGCGGCATTTCATGCTGATTGGGAATTAAAGAGCGACGTTAATTAGCAATAAATTCTTGATTAATCGATATATGAATAATAATAGAGGCAATATAATTTTAGATGTGTGAGAATCTTATTTAAATATAATCGAATAGTAAAAATATAAGATAATACAAAAATACTTCATTTTATTGCAGACAATTTTGCATACAATTTATATCGAAATCCTGTTATTCTCGTATAAAAAATATCAACATATAAATAATTTTTAACAAAAAGGTTCTCTTTGCTCGTAGTTTTACAAAACAGACATTACAGGATCCAGGATTGTTTTTCAACCAAGCAATTAGAATTACTAGAAGCAATTAGAATTACTAGGAAAAAAACTAATGAAGAGGAGATTATCTCTCATGCGAGGAAATTGAAACAACTCAAAACGAGAATTATGCGTTTTTCCACGAAAGCAGAAAAGGAGAAATTTCATCTGTTTCATAAAAAGAAAGAAAAGAGGACGAAAAGAGGGATCGACTCTTTCCTACATTCTTTTTATTACAATTCCTCATACCTCGCGATTCGTTATGATTTCTCGCGCAAGAACAAACATTTGCTGACATTATCGCTAACACTATTGTCGCATGAAAAGATCCTTAATCAACATTCATCTTATATTCAGAGCCTATTGAATAAAAGACAGAATATTCCTAAAATTTACGATTATTTGTACGAATATCTTTTTTTTATCATAAAGAAATTTCATATTGAATTTAACTATACTTCGCCTCGTAGGCGATTCGTAAATAAGTTCGAGAAATGAGAACAAGAGAAAGAATCGGAAGAGGATTCGAGACTATTTCGGGCTGATGGCAGGTACGTGTTCGACGGCTGCAATCATAAATCCTCGGCGCTGTCGATGAGTAGGTAGTTTTGCAGTTTCATAAGGGTATATATACACATATAAAGAAACACGTTACGGGAAATGTCCTATCGTGCGACGACAGCGGGTAGGTGCACCGGCCATATAAGGTTAAAAGGCTATACAGAGTCGCCTCTCCGCTTCGAAGCACGAGAAACGCGGTGCGTGCGATTCGCTCGTGCGTGCTTCTCGCCCAACTTCTACGTGAAGAGTTATTACATACGCCTACGCCTCCGGGTCCGGCCGCAGGAAACTTTGTGACGAGGGCACAACGACGACGAGAAAGAGAGAGGAGGGCTTGTTTTTCAGTGTGTATCTACGGAAATTGAACGTCGAGAGAGCCGACGACTAGCCGTTAAGCTGTAAATCTTGAGTGAGCGACATAAATCGCCGGCGAATTTTTTCAACAGCATCGTGCGCGCACATTCGTCAGGTCTACTCAAATTGCCTGATGAGGTTGAATCAGGCCGTCGGTTTTTCTCGGCGGTATTAACGTCGTATCGGCGGTAAAAGCAGCGCATGCGACAAAAAGTAAAATTGCCGTACTTACAAACGATGCGCCCAAACAAGCGACAAAGGGCACCTACCAATCCGCCCTAAAAAAGATTCCGGCCACGTGATCAAAGGATCGTTTTCGATTCTCATGCAAGAATGTAATTTGCTGTAATTTACCTCTCCGCCCAACATGTCGAAATATCCCAGAATTTCTTTCATCGAATCATTCGTTTGAGACATTTATATCAATTTTAACATAAAATAAAGAGCGGTTAAAGAAAATATTATAAGTATATAAAAAATATTTAAATTAATTAAATTATATAAGCATTCTGACGATTTGTCAATAATATATATATTTCTTTTATTGACATATTTATCAATCTCGAATCATATGTGTATATGTTATGTTGCACATGAATAATTACTATTAATTATTTCTATCGAATGTTTTTAATCATTGTAGCGGATTACGTGTCAATATCAACATAATGCTCTCGTTTAATCATAATATTTTAACATAATTACACGTAAATTCGCAATAAATGCTGGACACGTTGTATGACGGCGACAAGTGAACCGGTTTCAATGAGATGACGTTAATTAACGGCCCGTTAATACAAATCGCCCGACGTAGCTTGAAAGCATCGCGGGATATCGATCGACAAAATTTCAATTTAACACAGCGTAATCATCCACGATCGTACACGTTAACCACATGACAAGTAAGGATCATTAACACGGCGACGTTTAATAATGACGCTGTCATTAATTATCGCCTCGCCGAATCGAATATCATCGATAAATGATTAAGTGAATCCACTTTCTTGTATAAATGATTTCAAAAATCCGACTTTACAATTAATTACTTTTAAAAAATAAATTGACATATTTTATTTTTTAAAAATATTCATAAGAAGGTTGCGAAACTTCACACTTTAACTTTAGATAAGGTTTTGAACTGCACGTGTTAGCCGGAAGCGGAAACGCGTTATGGGAACGACGAAAGCCACAAGTGGCATGGGACTTGTAAGTCTAATGATGCGCATATAAATGCGGGATGTGTGCAAAGTCGGAGATGACACATGTAGATAACCGGGAAGGGGAAGAGATGTGACTGGCGTCTAATATTAGTTATACGTAAGCGTTATTAGCATCATAAGCGTTAAGAATTATTAGATGACATTTTCGTTAAGTTTCATTAGTGACGAAATATCGTGATAAGTTCTCAGTCGAGATGTCACAGATCTCTTGCATTAATCAATGTAGACTTAACAAACTTGTGCAAGACTTAGGCATAGTTTACAATGTCTCGACGATGTATCGATCCGTCCTGATATAAAATTCTTTGTACAAATGTAGAATGTGTACTTTGCTGAAAACTTGTACGGGAGAACCGTCACTATTAATCTAGCGATAAATTTCTCTACCTGCAATTCTTTCGCGAGAACAATAAAACGAGCAATATGTTTTATTATTGCGCTTCTCTTTGTGCTCTACGCGCTTGCTACCGAGCGCGTTTATTTGACGGATGCACCTACGCTTCTGACAGCGCAGCTTCCTTTCAACAGCTCGGTACGTGCCTTAAGCTGCATTCGACGGACCGGACCTCTTACGAGGCGCACCGACTGCGTCCAATTCAGAAGCAATTGAATTTACAATTCCGGCCATTACGAGTGTCGGGAAAAAGATTACGGACGCGGGGCTGTGCGTGCCGCATCTGCATCCATGCATAGAGAGATCGTAAACGCATGCATAAATGCATATATGCGTCTCCGTACGTTGCATCGCACGTACGCGACGTAACCTGTCTGTAACGCGACGGCTTCTGGGATTAAAGCTCCAGGTCCAAGTATAGAAAAGTAGCAGTCTGTCGTGCGCGGAAATCGCCATTCGATGGAACGGCTCGACAAGAACGGTCCTTAGCAGGCTTATGAATAGATATTGTGACTCTTTTAATGATTTATTATTAATAACAATAAGACAATAAGACAAAACATAACAGCCTGCTTAGAAAGTCAAGTATCTCGTTAAGAAGATTTCGCACGTGCTATGCACTGTTTTAAAATGCCTCTCAATGTTTTAGGAGAGAGAAACAGAATGCATCTTAAAAGCTCTTTTAGAATACATAAATCTATGAACTTATACTTATTCTCTTTATTATTTCTTATTATTATTCTCCTCATCATTTCTATTTTATTATATATTTATTATATATTATATTTTATATTTATTATATATTTATTATATATTTTATTATTATATTTTATTATATATTTCATTTCTCTTATGATATATTTCTATTATATATTTCATCAAACTTACAAATTTAATGAAGCCTCAATGCAAGGAAAATATATTCAACGATATTACAAAATAATCTTACGTGTTCTGGGATGTAAAAAAAATATAACTTCCTCATTAAGAATTCAATAACTTTCCAGAAACGGAGAAAAAAAATGCGAGATTTCAATATTTCTCGTTGTAGTGGCCCAAATTTATAAAACCCATGTACCGTGAACGCAACGAAAAATCGTTGTGAGCAATAATAACGTGCACGAATACGCGACGGGTGAAAGTTCTGGCTTTTGACACGCTGATTGCAGGTTTTCTTTCACGTCGGTGCTTTTCGACGTTCCCGACCACAAAATTCGCGAGAATGCGGGCTGCCTGTCCGGTCTCCCACCCTCGCCGCCCGAAGAACTGGAGCACCATGAAATGCACGATGATAGTAATTATGCACCGCCACATAAAACGCGGATTTGCACAGAGCCACCTGAAACCGGCTTGTACGCTACGCGTACAATTATGAAGCCGTCACAACGCGAGAGGACGGTTTTTACTGCGCGTCTTGGGCTTTCGCTGCTACTTTTTCTTGGCATCTCCTTTAGGGCAATCCTCGGGACTGCAGGGCGGTAACGCGTGTTCTTAAATCAAAAGACGTAATCCTTTCCGTTTTCATCTCTTCATGCCGATAATCTACCAGAAGAATTATATACATTACTTCTTTACTGTCAAAAAAGAAAAAATCCTGCTAATTTGCATGATTAATCGCGAAAACACTTATAAAAAATGCCATTTTCGTAAGCTGTCAAAAAAGATTAATTAATCCAATAAAAAGATAGGTGTCCATTTTTGTTTATTATTAATATTATTGCAACGACAATCGTGAAAGATCCGTTCGTCGTAATTGCGATGCGGAAGAGAGTCTCACGCGTGGCATCGAAAAGAGTTTCCCGTCTCCTTCCGGTCTTCATCGAGTTCCGCATCATTGTCTTCATAATTAGCTATTCAGATTTACTTTCTTGCGCGAACGCGTGCACGGATGTGACGTCGTCAATCGCACGTGAACGACGCACGAACGTCGACTGGCAAAAGGCAGGCTATCACGCAAAGAAAGCCTACCAGTATAATAAATGTAGTTCCTGCAGGTGGTGAACACTTGCGAGGTTAAGACCTGAGAACGACATGATCTCGAGAAAAATTCTTTTAATCTACATGCAAACTTTTATACTTATAAGTGGCAGATAAGAAAAACGTTGTAATTTATGCAACTTGCAAATTTTTATATTCATTTTCATATTCGTAGTAAAAAGATATCAATCGAATTTTTTATTTTATCTTAAATTATTGTGTAATAATAAAATTTAAAGAATGCATACTATATTTTCTGTAAAAAAACGAGAAATTTCCTGGAAATTCCATAAAATTTTCATCTTGTAATAAGTAGCGTTTGTACATTTTGCACAACTCGCATTCGAGTATAAGCCCAACATCCGCAACGCGGATGCTATTAACAGAACACGAAGATATCGCTGATATATTCCTGCAACAAAATCTTAATAATTTATTTACTGACCGTAATAAAGGTGCGAAACCGACTTCCCAATTCGAATCAGAATTTTTGTGCTCTTTTTGGGTTATTACGTTATTTCCTGGACTCGGTGCATGAGATAAAACGGTGACAAACACGCGCGCCTCTTATGTGAGCACGCGATAGCGATCGATAAAGCGCCAATTATGACTTGTTAATGGAAAGCGGCGTTATTAAAGGCGTAAAACTCACTCGTTATCTGACAGCGCGCGAAAGACCGCGGCATATTCGCAGGCGTATTCCATCGGTTTACAGCCGGATGTAAAGTGACTTGAGGATACGATTTCTTCGAGCGATCGTAAAGACCGAAATTCCATTAAATGCGTGGCGCGCGTCAATATATATAAATAATAATAATAATGTTAAAAATATAATAAATGATTGAGGCGTCCTCCCGTTCATTCGTAAAATGCTTCTAAAATAATGCGACGATTGTGATCTGAGAAAGTTAAATGATAATATCAAAAGGCTTTTATGATACTTATAAGATAACTTTATGAATCCAAAGTCCCTATATGAACAATATTTCATCATTATTTACAAAAATTTTAATGATATTATGTAATCACGTAAGTTATTAGTTATTAATATTCATAAAATCATTCGTAATATTTAAAGTAGTTGCCAGTTAGTTACTAAAAAACAACATGAAGACTTTAATATTGACATTATTATGCAAAAGACTTGCTCGAATTCAATAAAATCGATCTCTTCATATGCAGCAAGTTGCAAGAGCGCAAAGTGCCCGTAAACTGGCGCCAAATAGAGAAACGATCATCAAATATTTATGAATACGCGCTAACAGCTTCGGGTCATGCAATCATGCAGATAACGCTGGAAACATCCGAGGGAAGCACCTGTATCGATTTAAGTGCCTAAAACTCTCGGGAGAGTCTTCCGTGCAGTGGATCCGAATCCGGGGAGGCAGCAATGTGCATCCAGCAGAAAGCATTTCATTGATTCTCTTCTCCTTTTCTCGCCTCGAACGAACTTTACGATGCCGATACCGATGGAATGATACGTAAATGAGAGGATCCTACGTACTGTTCAAATATTTACTGAAGGACTTTTAATTCCGAATACGTGTTATATATTTAAATCTTTATCGAGCCAATTTTTAGCTTGAAATAAAATATTTCGCATTATAAGGGTTTTTACGAAACGTGAAAAAATCTACAATCTGCTAATAGATTTTATTAAGAATAAAATTAGTGTGATACCTGAATTCTCTGTAATGCAAATTCTTGAAATGTTTTTGATAACATGTACTCCTTTCGATTTAAATATCTTGTAATATCTTTTTCTGCAGAAAAATTGATTAAAATTGATTAAAATTAAAAGATACACGATTTTGATTATTGTTTCCTGACATATTAAAATATATTAATTAGAAATTTAACGATAAGAGAGAGAGAGAGAGAGAGAGAGAGAAAATCGTTTTAAATATTTTATTTTAAATTGTCGGTCATTAAAGAGATAATAGCGTGCTAAATGAAATGTGATGAGTAAATGCGAATTGCGAATAATGACGCCGAATGTGCGATGGAATTAACGAGTGCAAAAAGCAAATGCAACTTTATTGCAGTCTTACCATGGTACCGTTAAAATCCTCGTACATTTCGCAATCGAAATGAAAAAAAAAAAACATCTCACATCTCGTAGGGATTGCTATCTTAACATTCCATGAATTACAGAATTATGTATATTGCACGACAATAAAACATATTAATCCTTTTTATTGCTTGTGCTTGTGAAAGAAATGTGTACAGAAACTTATCGCTAGATTAACGGTTCTGCTGTACAAGTTTGCGGTAAAGTCGTACTTTTTTTACATTCGCGAAAAGAATTTTATATCAAACATAGAACAATTAAAATATTTTAAAATATGCATATTAAATTTAAATTGGTCAAAGATTCCGTATAAGAAAAATATTTCTCAATTATTTGAATAATTTTTTACGATTCTTCATCAATAATAAGGATATCATATATGTAATTGTTAATATTTACTTGCGTCAAATGCAGCTAAAAATATGTATCGAACCGTTGAAAAGAAGCGTGGGTGCATCTGTCAAATGCACTCGGTGGCCAGCATGTTCGCGCACAAAGAAGCGTCAGCGATGAACACTGCGCAGTGGCACATAAAGATCCAATGAGTAAGTGACGACGTGGATGCCTCGACGATGCTCAAGAGTGCTCGAGATCGTTCATCCAAAGTGGATGCTGGCAGTTAAAAGAAAGTTTAAGTGCCAATCGGCGACGGGAGATTGCACCGAGACATTTATCGGGTGATAAGAAGCAATCTTTCGACAAGATAAAAACACAAATTTCGTTGACTAGCAATATGTGTGTGTCTCTGATAAGATAATTTAAAATTATTATATTTTAATTGATAGTAAAATAGATAAATATATTTAAAAAATCAACTTAAATTAAATAATTTCAATAATTAATAAAAATATTAAACAAAAAATACGAAATTGACGGAATAATCAATTGTTTAAACAGTAGCTACTTTTTTGAGAAATTTTACTTTGTTGTATGATAAATGTGTAGAAACTCACTAGGACGGGCAATCATCGGTCATAAGCCGAAACGTCCGGTCGCAAAACTCTCTGCATACCCCGGAGGCGTCTGCTTAAATCAATTTCATTCTGTAATTTCGCCTCTTCTAGACCAACGCCAACTGGCGTCATTTGCTTCGTGATTGAGTGCGAAAGATTGCAACCGGATTATGCGCGAGCCGACGAGTATGTATGCGCGCGATCAGAGTCCGGAGGTTCTCCTCGGTCCCGGGGAACGACCGTAAACCATTATTCCGCAGCGTCATGTGGACGGTGCGCGAATCGCAAAAGAACCTTCGAGAGGCTGAAGAGAGAATAATGGATTCGCGAGACTGGGGATAATGGTCGCGTAACGAGCTGCAGAATGAGCAGAAACGCGTAGCTTTTGCCGAGAGTTGAGTTTTCTTTTTCCTTTTCTTTTTTTTTTCGTACTTTTCCACATCCGGCGGGGATAAAGTTAATTGAAAAAAAGTGAAACACTCTGCGAATTTACGGCCGTAATTCTTAGACCTTTTTAAACTCTCCAGAGGAGCTTAACGAGAAACTTCGCCAGTCATGTTTCTTCGTATTCTCGTCCAACTCTAAAAAAAAACTAATAGAATGAAAAAATTGCGTAGAATCAAATACAATCCGCCCTTCGAGTTTTTCGAGGAGAAGACGGAGTGAAAAAAAAAGTATGCAATGTCATATAACGTAGTCACGCAACTGTAAACTGACACTTTGATAGTCGGTTCTTGTTTCTAAAGCTGGCGAGGCGTGTGCCGCCCACCGAGGACGAAAAGAGACATCCTTCGAAGGAACTTGACAACAGAGTCTCTCTCTCAAGTGATATGTATATATTGCAACGTTAAAAAATATTAATTTAATATTATTTTGATTTGTGTACCTTTGATTAAATCTCTTCCACATAAGGAATAATAAAATATTACAAAGGTTGATCACGTTAGAAAGTAAAACGATATTTTTTTTTAACTGATCGCACGATGATTGAGACCCACTGCATTCCTTCATTCCTTACAACCGCGAAGAGGCGCCACGAGGATGTCTTTGAGCGAGCTGTCCTCTTGTCTTCCAGCCACTCCCATTTTCAGCTACCGAGTTACTGCCACTCTGTCAATCCGGTCTGATGCCGTAGGAATGGTCCTGACACTGAATGACTCCCAGAACCAGTCTTATTAAAAACGCAATTAGCGTTTATTTTATATTGCTACGACATAAGTACACAAAAAAATATTGAATCAATTCAAAAAAACTAACAATGACTTCCGCTGTATAAACGTATGCATTTTATATATTAATTAAATTTGTCCTAAATTTAAATATTTATAAGTCAAAGTATGAAAAATATATCATGTTTTACATAAATTTTTTGTAAATTAAGCACTGCACACATGCATGTCGCATATTTTAATATTTTCTTGTTCTTTTTTTACTCAAATGTGAGTTAATCAAAAAACGTTTTACTTGAATAAGACATATGAAGATATTCTGGAGACACAGTGCGAGAACGTTGAAGAGTGATTGATCATGAGATTGAATCAAGGATCTCCTATAATGTTGTCGGGGCATTGAACCATACCGATTGATCGCTATCGTTACGAAAACAATGGTAGACATAAGCTTACCCTAACGATGACGCTTGACTTAGAGATCGAGGATTATCTTGGTAGCGTGACGCCTAACAAGCACAAGCCGGAGATAGACTCGACTTTGTCCGATGAAAACCGATCCTCTAGCTACTACCCACGCTTGTACGAGACGCGCACATTTTTCACTGGTTTGCTACTCGCTGTCAAGATAGGCAAATAGCTATCTTTGTCATGCAGATCGTGGCGCCGAGCGTTAAATTGAAAATTGTATATTTTTTTCCACGAGACGTCTCGTCCTCGTAACCTCTCGATACCATGAGGTCATCGCGGTCACCGATCTTAGACAACAATTGAACAAAGTGCACTTGTTGCACATCACACGAAAAAGAAGAAGCGAGGCCAAGGTAAACGCTTTTAGAGAGACAATTCGTATCCATTGCGATCGTGTGGTGTGTTCGAGGAGCTTAAAATTGGTTCGCAGATACATTTGCTCGCGTGTGCAGTCGTACACCTCGAGAAGTGTTATGATTCGTTTTAACACCTTTCCCTGTTATAATTTTTACGATACATTTTCATGACGCCGCGTTTCAGCTTCTCTCTCGAATTCCTCGTCTTTCTTGCATGCTTTGCGAGAAAGTTTTTTCAGCAATTTATGTTGAAACAAGAACACGTGAACTTTCAAAGTTTAATAATTGCTGATACATAGAAAAACTTTTTCGCTTCAGAAATGATTAATGATTTCTTTGAATATAATGTTAACGATTAAGTGAAAAATAACTTTATAATATTTCAATCAATAATTTGCTAGCATCAAAAATATACCTCCGCATTAATTTTCTCGTTCGAGTATAATAATTAAAAATTAAAACTCGATTTGAAAATAATGTAAACGTGCAACTACCCTTGCATCTGAAGACCATCACGAAGAGACGAGGGTGCCCAGGGTGGCTGCGCAGCTTTTCATCGTTTTTATCACTGCGTTTCTCCTCGCCATCTGCTGGAAGCTGGGAGAATCAAGAGATGTATTGAACAGGCAGGATGCGCGCGACGAGATGCGCGAATATTCGCGAATTCCCGTCAGCGGGGGACCGCAGTCCGTACAATAAAGAAAAAAGCTTCCAGGATAGAACGAGAGGAAGCGAGGTGGAGCCAGTAGAAGCGGAAGAGCACTCCGGCAAGAGAGACCGACGAAGAGAGTCCTTAATCCTCCCGGACGTTGAAGAGCCGGGCTCGATTAATAGTCGCGTTCGCGAGAGAAACAACGTCGATCCCAGCTGCAACACGAGATGACTTCCGCGGTGCTCTGAGCGGGACTTCTGGTGCACTTCGATGGGTGATCGTGCGCACCTGAGGGATCACGGCATTGGCTCTTCGCAGGTCTCCGAGTGAGATGGTCAGTTCGGATAGTCGAGCGGTCATGTAAACGTCCCGTCGTGTCCAGGTGCTGTCGTGTGGTCCGACTGTTAGGGTATCTCCAGTGAATCTTCGTGGAATCTAGAAATCTTTTCTCCGATCAGAATGAGACCAAGCGCGATTGTTCTGTTACTTCTGCTGTGCGCTCAGTTTCTCACATCAGAATCGAAACTTCGGCAGCAAGCAGCTGTAGACGATGATGACGACGACGATGATGATGACTGGGACGATGACGACGAGGATGATGACGATGACGAGGGCTATCATCCAAAACCCGAAGTCGACGACGATGGCCGGATCTACAAGAATCCACGAAACTCACCCTCTGCCATGTGTCCGAGGGATGAGGAAGAGGCGGAGCTGATGAGTCAGAAGTGTCTGCGAAAATGCTCGACCGACGAGGACTGCAAGAGCAAGAAGAAGAAATGCAGATGCGATGGAGCCTGCGGAATGTCATGCATCAAGCCCGAACGTGAATGCCCGGTATTAACCGAGATTGATCACGGCGTGATGACTGTCACCGGAAGATACTTCGGAGATAGAGTCCATTACGCCTGCGACACCGATTACTTTATGGTCGGTCTATCCGAAAGAACGTGTCGCGCCGACGGTCACTGGACCGGGACCACTCCGTCCTGCAAAAAAGACTCCAGCTCATTCTGCTCGCAGCCACCGAAGATTCAAAACGCACGCCACAACGCCCTATCAGAGCAAACAACCTTCGACCTTGACAGTATGGTGCAATATTTCTGCAATCATGGATACGTGGCAGTAGGAATAAAGCGAGCGAAATGTCTACTGATGGAGAATATTGCTAGTTGGTTCGGACCAGATATCACTTGCAAGCCTCAAAACTGTGGACTACCCGAGGACATTACTAACGGATGGCACTCTGGTAAGTTTAAATAATTACAATTATTAATATATATAATATTCAATGCGATCCGACCCGTATTTATCAGCTGATACTACTTTTAAGGGGAATGTTACACGTATGATTGTCGCGTGTCATATCATTGCTCGGAGGGCTACGAATTAATTGGTAAAGCGGAAAAATTGTGCCTGGCGGATGGATCATGGATCCCGAAGGAGTTGCCGCAATGCGTTCAAGTAAGAAATTAAGAATCAAACGTCAAAATCGAAATATATCTCTCGGCAACGTACTTGGATGTGCTTAATACGTATCTCGTGTAGGTCACGTCCGTGCAGTGTCCAAAGCCGGATGATCCAGTCAACGGCAAGGCTGTCTACACCTCCTACGCGTATAATTCCATCGTATCGTACGAATGCAAGTACGGTTATACAACGGTAGGCGCAGCAACTAGACGTTGCGGTGCTGACAGAAAGTGGACTGGAAAGACGCCTACTTGCCAGGAAATCAATTGCGGTTTACCTGGCGTGCTGTATAACGGTTGGATCGAAAACATTGAAGCCGGTGTGTTTTATATAAAATTTAGTAGATAATATAAAATATAATAAAATAAAATGTATGTAAATAATGTTATAAATATTTTCTATTTTATGCTATTATCGCGACTATAGGCACAGGTATGGGAATCAGCATAATTTTCCGCTGTAAGGATCACATGAAACTCGAGGGCAATACTTCTTCCGTCTGTCAAAAAGACGGTAAATGGCGTTATCCTCTACCGAAATGTTTAGCACCGTGCGTCGTCCCACAGATCGAAAACGGTCACGTCACCGTAGCCAGCCACGACAGAGATCACATTAATAATGTTACGGTGGTGGAACATGGCGAGAGACTTCTGGTTAGCTGCATTCCAAATTACGAATTCGCCGCCAACAGCACGCCGGTGTTGTGCAACAACGGTACTTGGTCGATAGTGCCTAGTTGCTCGCCGGCTCGTTGCAAGCAGATGCCAAAGACTCCGAAGAACGGGATAGTGATAGCGCCGAAAACGGACCACGGTATGAAAGCGGTTTTCAAATGCAAGGACGGCTTCGAGTTAATAGGCGGCGGTCCTTTGAACGCTTCCAAATCCGTGGAGTGTCGCTACGGCAACTGGATCGGCGACATACCGCATTGCGATCAAGTCTTCTGCCCGTTTCCCGGCTTCATTGAGAATGGCAAGGTTTTCTTGGTGGGCAATATGGGAGTTTACGATTACAGACCATACGTCAGGAAGATTGTCAACAACAAGCAGATTATGTACGACTGCGACAAGGGCTACGTTCTCGACGAAGGGCCAGCCGGTGCGACTTGCATAGGCGGTGCGTGGAGCCCCAAGGAGTTACCTAAGTGCATTCTTGGACAACACCCTAGACTCAGATGGAGCAGACGACGTAGATCAGTGGATGACAATATTACTCTGAATTACAACGTTACCCTGAAGTTACAGTGAGTTGCAGATTATCGATAAAAACTTATTATTATACGAATTTAATGATACATATAAGAATATTCTTACATTATTTTTCTATTAATTATTTTCCTAAATATAATTTTCATTTCATTTTTATTATAATTTTTACTTTAATTATTTTTTTCATAATAATTAATAGAGTTATTTTAAAAATTAAGAAATTCACAAATTATATATAGAGAAATAATGTGAGAACGTTATTAAAAATAAAAATTGAATATTAATGTTTCAGAAAATTCATCGATTTCTTCCGTAAAGTGGGCAAGAAGCTTCTACATATGGAGATGAATCGAAGTCGCGAGCATGCTAAGCATAAGTCGGAGATGAAAGCATCCGGTTTAAGCTATCCGAACAATACCAATGCATCGGATCCGTCGGCTTGGAAAACACACGCGAGTCACGGCAATAAATCCCGTCTGCGAGAGGAAAGAATGATCGACTTTCTCAAGATGGTATATAGAAAATTGCAGCGCATGGATGCGAGACAATCAAATAACTCCAGTAATAATACCATGCACGACTTGCTGAACGCAATGAGCAAGAATTTCTTCCACGTGGATCTTGCGGAATCGCGACGAAATAACAGCAGAGCTCGCTCGGACTTCGAAATACGCAATCAGAGGGAGTTTATTAAATTGAAGCGGGAATTCGAGCGAATCATGCGATTCTACAACAAGTCCATACGTTGGAACGAGAAGCAGATCCGAAAGGATGCAAAGAGGAAAGGTCTGTCGCACGCCGAGAAGCGCAAGGACAAGAAGAAACACAGGAAGAATTATTACAAGGGATTCTACGAGTTCGTCAATAGTTACGTAACCGAGAAATTGTCGATGTTAGAGGCGCACAACGCGACCGAAGAGCTAATCAAGAACATGAATATCGACAAGTTCACCGTGAGAAACGGCACGACTTTCACAGTCAGCGAGATGTACGCGTTTTTCAAACATATCATACAGAATCGATTGAACTCGACGGAGGAGAGCGTAGTCGTAGAAACCAGCACGACACCGGTGCCGAAAGAGGTCGAGTCGTACAATAATCAATCATCGACAATCCCGAGTAATGACGTCGCGATGCTGGACAACGAGATTCCAGCCAAAGAAGGGACGCCGAAGCACCGTAGTAAACGAATACGAAACGCGTCGGAGGATGCCGGCTCGCCACGACAAAAGAGGAAGCTTCTGTCCGTAAAGTTGGCCAGCGATCAAAAGAATTGGAAGACGTCTGCCGACGATGCCAAATCAAAACAATTCACTTTCGACGAGCTGCAGGCGCAACAGCAGAGCCGCTCGAAACGATTCCTGCCACCTTCCGAGCTGGATAATCAAATATTCCTCAAGAACTTGTATCTCAACGCTTACGAAGACGAGTATCGAGCAAACGTGAAGCGATCTCTCGATCAGATCAACTCCACAGCGGGCTGGCTGTCTTCGAAGAGGCGTAAGGGGAACCTCGGCGCGTACGAGATCAAGTGAGGAAATAATGTGTTGTGATATTAACGGAATTTACTAAGTTATTTACCGATATCAATCGATTTTAGGCGAGTGTACTTATATATACGATAGTTATAATCGTTGTCCCTCGTCGATACGCACTGTAACGTGTATCGCGCTTTTTTGAAAAATAAATCTTTTCCATGCAAGCGTCCGTACATCCACACATTCAACCGCAGAAATCCTATAAAACGTCAATAAATATGGTCCAAAAGATCCAAGTTACATTTTTTTATTGTACAATCGCGCGTACGTAGATTAAAATCGCTGCGCGCGTAAATTACTTAGCGAGTTGACAAAGTTAATAAAAATCAGATCGAATGCATCCCGTGTTGCGCAAGCTTTAAGTCGTGTAAACACCAGTTTCGATTCTCGCAACACTTGGATATAATGAGACATTACATCAGAGCGATATCATTAAATTCCTCCCAAATTATTTATCTCGCGTGCACCGGTTCTTCATAAAATTACTCGGCAATCCGATCTCCGAAGGTGCGGGTACGATCGTAAACACTCGCAATTGCCGCGCGATATCTCACGATCGGGTTCGTACCGTGACGGTGATTATGCCGTAACACGTTGGGGCAATTAAGCCTAAAAATAAGCGGAGCCCGAAATGGGATCAAGGGGCGCGGTCGAGGCGAGTAACTCGCGTTAGCGACGCGCGCACGGCTTCCAGTTGTCAATAACGACAGTGTCATTAATTACGGGCCAATTATAATTCGTGAATGCTCGCGAAACCTTGTTCGATGATATCGGCGACGCGCCGCTCGTTAACATGTCCCACCGCGTATATGTACCGCTCTTCTCGGAATCCCCATTAAATAGATTAATCGCGACCGCCCAGCACATTTGTCATCATAAGGAAAATCGCGCACCGGGAACATTTATGATAATACCGGACGTTGTTCGGGATACGGTGCGCTTGCCAAAACGAAAAGATTTTATTCTAATTCGATCTCGCGCGACTTGAAACCGGATCGCGCGCGAAGTACACGCGTCGTTATAGATCTTCGCGCGAGTTATCGGCGTTGACTAATGATCCTAGAATATCGTCGAGATAACATCTCCTTCCAGTTCGCCATAAATTATTTCGCGGAAAGACACTCCGTATGTAACAGAACGTGGGATAATATCCCGTAATAATTTTTGTAGGTGGGGTTTGATGAATATTTTCGCGCACAAGAGAGAGAGAGAGAGAGAGAGAGTGCATTTAAATTTTAAATATCGCGTCAACTCGCCGAGAAGATTCGCCGAATAAGGTACTGTCGGAACCGACGAAAATCGATACATCGGAGGGGGCATTGTTCCCGGCGTCCGTAAATGGCGAACCATTAAAGCGCCTGCGCTCAACGAAAAGCAAGCGGGAGAAAAATAAAGGTGCCGGACAACATGCACGACTAATTCACTTAGGCTTTGCGCGTTCCTGGCATTATTCCAGCTCATACGACGATGATTACGCGGTCAGTTGACCGGTGTTAAACGTGCTAAACGCGAGGGTAAATGGCTGCCAGCTAGTTCGACTTGGCAGTCTCCATTAGAACCTTCTCACGTGCAACCTTTGGCATACACAAACAGCTCATCGTTAGAACTCTTGAAAGTACGTTAATGACGAATAATGAAAAGCACGTGCGTGGCAACAGATCGCGAAAACCGCTATGCAAAGCTTCAAGCAACAAGACTCGTTTTAAAAAATTTCAAAGAAGAAACTCGTATAATAATTACGAGCATTCGGTGGCATCGATAATTTTCGCCGCTAATTAGCTCTTTCAACGGAATACAATAAATACAAAACGGTCTAACGATCTAATCAATGACAAGGTAACGCGATCTGAAAGGCCTCGAACATTTTTATAGTTCTGGTAATTGCTATCGATCATCCACTTCAAACACTCGGCTCTTTTCGAATTGAGCTTTTTGATAGTCTCGCGTTTCGCCCCCACCGAATGGCTCGTGAATTGTCGTGTCGATATAATCGTCGCTGGTAACCCGCGACAATGCGAATGAAGTCGGGCTCTCAGTGGCAGAGGAGACCCGAGTAACCGGCGATAATCTCATTGAAAGAAGAGTTAAGCGGCGTCGGGCTTCCTGCCAATTCAACTTGCCAAGTGTCGCCTTAGACGCAGTCAATGCCGCTGCAAAATTGCTCGGTGGCTAAGGCTCAATGAAACCTACCGGTATTTTACTCGAGGATTTGCCTAGATAACTATGCTTGGATAGGCATAGCAAAAATTCCATTGTTCACCACCATGAGTTTATGAATGAAACTAGTCTGTGCCTGACCGCGTTGCTCGAATAGATTAGAGAAATTCGGAAAAAGGGTTTGCCTTTCAATGGTATACTGGATGGACAATTGACCGGTCAGTTGGCTTTTTACAAGTAGCGTTCATGGAACTTCCTGTACCATAAAGGCACTATTTTATTTTAAAAGTTCCCTCTGTGGCCATCCAATTCTGGGGAAAATATAAAAAAAATAGTTCTTTTTATTTCGAAATTTATTCGCGCTTCTGTGAATAAAGGATAGTACTCTTTACAAAAGTTATAAATATTGTAACATAAATAATTTCATGAAAATATAATTTTTAAATTCTAGATATTTTTTTAGGAGAATTATATTATAATTTATCATAATTTCCATGTTTTTCCATACAATAAATATTTAGTGCATTATTATTTATTTGTATTAGTAAAATACATTGATTTCATTAAGATTTATTTTCTTAAACTTACTTATAATACTTGTTACTATTTTTAGAAATGTGATCGACATGCTTCTTATACAGATTTTAAATTGCACGAAAAATTTCCTAAATTTACAACAAATAAATGCTCGAGTTTGTAATGCTTTTTAACATATTCCTTCTGTAATGCCACTTAATTTGCAACTTCGCGAAATATAATGACGGCAAATCTGTACCGCGACCAATTATTAATCCATCATTCTCACATGAAGAATATTTTTTCACTTGTTTTTTCGTTTCTCGATCAAGCCATGTTCGATTTAATTTTATCGGTGCGATCTTACGTGAAGCATGTGATCATACTCGATTATAACTGCGGCGAAAGATCGACACCGTATGCTCGACTCGACGATGATTACAAATGCAATCATGTACACGGCATGACGCATCATGCTCATATATCCCGCTTCATTGAAATCCACCAGCCATCGAAAAAACGCATCAATAAACGAGACGCACATTTGATTCCAGAATGATAGATAAACAAACCGCTAAGTAATGTTCTTAAAAATTTGCCATCTGATCGATATATCGCAAATGAAATATTATAATTGTCGACGCAAAAGTGTACACTCTATTAAAACGGGAGGCCTGCAAAAGCTTTAAAGCGGCCCTGTGTAAGTCTCTCGCCTTTATCGTTGCCGACTCTCCACATTACACGTTCCGTCGAGCATCATTTGCGTCGTACTCTCGACGGCATAGGAAATTAGCCAGCTGACACGAGCAAAGCTCGGGATTATGACACTTTCCTGGCGATATCGTCGTATATCGACGAGGAAACCACGTCGCATGAGGCATCTGTCGATTCGCTGTCGACTCGACTCTCACCTTCCAGAGGAAAGGATTTGTCCGCTCACCTTGCTGGCTAGGTGGTCGCTTCTTTGCCACTTAGCGCGCATCACGGTGCTTCTTTCTACCGGACAGCTCGTTTCCCGTGCCGCTCTATAATCAAGCGTGCGTCTTGCTCATTAGCACGTCTTTTCGGCGGCTCGCGGATTTCAATGAAGCTGGACGCGCGAGTATGGTCCACGTCGTGGATCGCACGTGAATCGCATTCGTAATCACCGTTGGGTCGAGTATAAGAAACTTTTTGCCGCAAGCGGTGTGAAAACGGCTTAAGCAGGTGCCGCGGCCATAATCGAGCGCGATCACACACTTCGGGTGAGATCGCGCCGACCAAATTAAATCGGATGCGAGGCGGCTTGGCCGAGAGACGAAAAAACAAGCGGGTGTTGTGAGAATGATGGATTAATAATTGGCCTGCGGTAGGAATTTGCCGGAACTATATTTCGCGAACTTACAAATTAAATCGCGTCAAAAAAGAAACGCGTTAAAGAGCATCACAAATGAGATGCGCTTTTATGCAAAGAAATTTCTGATTTGATAAGATTTCAAATGTTGGTCAAATCTCTTGTTAGTAAATTGATAAGTTTTGATTTAGACAAATGATTCGATCGAATCAAATTGTGTCCCCATAGTGCATTTCTGTTTTACACCGCAAGAAAATGAATATTGATTACGGTAAATTATATTTCTGTCACTAAATTAATCTTTTTATAAAAATATCTGTTTGGGAGAATTTAATGAAATGAGACTTGTTGCATTATCCGTCGATCTGTTAAGTTAACCGAAGTATACTGGCAGGCTGACTTTTATGGTAAACCAATTAAAACAGACGAAAACCGCACGCACAAACGAACTAAAATTGTGCAATAAACGGGAAGAAAGTGGCAAGATAATAATAAAAATTGGACATCGAGGTTTCGTTTCTGTCTTGGCGCAGATTTATCGAAGCATCGCCAAATATGGATTTCGCACCTTGCTCGTTTGTACGTGGAGAGTAATGTGGTTGTGCCACAAACTGCAGATTTCGCGCTTTACTCATCCGTTTAAGGTATCGTGCTTACGGGCCGATTACACGCTGATTAATCTCAATAACGAAAATTTCGATGGAGATCCGACACGACGCCATCAAGAGAGAAGAAACAAACGCTTCGCTCATTACTTCCACAAGTCACCGTTAGTGATAAAGTAAAATTAACGTCGAAAGGCTTCATATTTGTTACTGTACACTGTGAATAATTAAACATTTTCTCTCGGCGTCTTCTCATTAACGCGTCTCGAAATGCACCTGCGATAGTCATTTGTAATAATTTCATAAAGAATGTACTTTATTATCCGCTTTATTTCTTGGTTTGAATACAAGTCGTAAAATTGTCAAGAGAACTTTTATTTACAAAAACGATGCTCGTTAAAAAAGATCACGAGTAATTGACTTTCTATCTCGGGCAACGAGCGCGCGCATGCAAAGTATCATCGAATAATCGATCGAGATGTACTACGGTCCGTTTATACTCGCTTAGCCAAATAATGACTGCCCGCCGCGACGTATAAATGTACAGAATCGATGTTGGCATCAATGGAGGAAAAGATATTCTCGAGTGACGGGCGAAAATGGAATTTGCCAATCAAATACACGCTTCGTGGCGCACGAACGAGCGTCGATCCCCTTTAATTGACACGTACGCACCCACTTTTCCGCTACACATCACGAAATTGAATTTCTCTGACCGCTAAAAATTTTTATATGTCGTTATTTACGGTTGAAAACATGAGAATTCAAGATAGTTATGGGATTGTTCAAGCGCGGACACGCTCTGATTTTTTGCTTGGTATTAATCTATTGTTCGTCTTCCCCGTTCTTTTAAATAAATGTATTGTTTGCATTTATTCCTGATTTCTTTTTCTTCTTTTGTAATAAGGAAACTTAGTTAAATTCCGGTTCCGTTCAGTGACTTACTCAACCGTATTATATGACAGGATTACATGCAAAAGTTACGTTGTAATTCCCGATCTTCTGAAATAATAAGACAGATCTGGATCTTCTCTCTCCGGCTTAATCCGTCCACTCGGTCAGCGGATAAATCTCTTCTCGGCTGGATAAATTTCTCATAGATCCTCGCTTGGATCAAGGGATTTAAAGATGAATTAAAGTCTATCGCAGGAGGCTATTTCAATTCGAGACGCGTTTACTCGTTTCGAAACGAGCCTGGCCGGTGGTCCCCGCTCGCATCTCGCGCGCAAGAGAGCACCGCTTATTGTGAACTGCTTCTTGATTCCACTTTCGCTCTTTCTCACTCGTACTCTCATTGCGGTTCATCTAAACGTGTTGGATCTCTTTATAACCGGATTCACAGATGTACAGGTGGTACGACTAAACGTTACATATAGGGATGAAAACATCGGGACATTGTAAGTCTCTCGAGATTCGAATTGCCTCGAAATTGTACTCTACGAATGAAGATGAATCAGACGGTGATGATCGCCAGAAAATGAGATTCGCGTTCGAATCAAACCAGTCGGTATTTGCATACTTGGTAATATGATGTTTTATTGGAACGACATTTAACATCGGAAATGTAATAAATGCATAATTCATCATTTTAGTGCATCAACAACATTGTACTTCATTCATTTAAATGATTACAAATAGCATTTTACGTGGCAATAAATTGGAGTTTATATGCGAAAGAGAAAGAATTCATCAAATTTTGAATCGACGATGAGGATAATCGTACAAATAAATGTGTGAACCTCGTTTCTAAGAAAGGTTCTCCTAGGTGCTAGCAAGAAAAAACGCAGATGTCTGCGGCGGATCCTACGGCCTTAATTCGAATTAGATTGGATCCAATTTATACTCAATTAACTGAGAAAGACGGTACCTCTTCTCCAAACAGAAAGAGAGAGATTATTCCGCTCCGAGATCTCTCCGAGTATTTATCTCGGATTCGAAGAGATTCCATGAAAATTGGTCACGCTAGATTCAAAATCGATCCACCTTCGTTGTTTTGGTAAGTGCTATCCCTTTCAAGGAGATAGGCACCATTTTGAATCGAAGACGTCTCGATTTCTTCTCCGCTGAGATTGGAGATTCCACTTTGGATGATATTGCGAGCGTGCAAAAGACCGCGGACGAGTTTCTAATTCGGAAATGAGCCGGTCGATTCTTTTTAATTGAAGGATATAACGATGTCCTTGTGTTGAACTGCTGTATGGTGGAGCCGCGATGAACTCTAAGTCGGCAACCGACAACGTGATCCCCTGTCCTCCTCTCATCGGTTCCTCGTGTCGGTCTATTGCGTGAGGGAGGCTGAAAGAACGCGTTGTTTTAGACAGAGCGAAGGCGGCCCGTCATCGTTCTCGACGCTCTTCATCAACGAATAATGATGAGTCTTATACCTTGAGACAGCGTGGCGATGAATAGCTCGCTTGTGAGATTTTATGATCGTTGGAGATTTTTGTTACGGACTCTCGTCAGTTGCTATAAATATCGCGCGATTTTGGACAGAGCGCGAGGGGGATGACTGAATCCCGACAGGAAATGCCCGTAATCGGTCGTAAAGATGACCTTTAGTCTCTGTGCAGTCACAATATTTTCGTAATAAAAATAATATAAGAAAGATATTATTTAAGATATTTTTAATCCATTTCATATATTGTACAACAAATTACAAATGCTTAATTACAAGTAATTATCTTTTAAGCGAGGAAAAACTTCAAAATTTAAATCCTTTTTTTAATAATTTCGCAATACATACATCGGCATGAATAATAGTTGATTTTTATTTCTCATTTTTACGATATCATGTGAGATTTCAGCTCTCGGCAGGATGTTTACGAGCGGTAGGAGAAATATTTTTGAAAATTCTACCAAGCATGTGATGATATAAGATAAAGCTTTAAATTCTGTACAACATATTTCCTGCAAGGATGGATGCAGTAGAGAGATAAAGGAGAAAGAGGCACAACCAAGAATTTTGGCATTTAAACGCGCGAGACAAATACGACGTTAAGAGGATTAAATATTTAATTTATTGTGTAAATATGTCGGATTTCGAAAAAGAAGAAGGAACGCTCGTAGAAGTGAAAATTTCATTCTCGTCTTTCGTTGCGATATCTTAGCAAAATAAAGTTCGATTATTCTCACGTATCAGATCTGCGGTCAATAATCCGTACATACGATACGATATCATTGTTAAGCAAGATACAAAATGTTAGGTTGAAGCCTCGAGAGGAATAATGAATTCTAGTGAAACGGAGAAAAAGAGAAGCACGTACTACACCAAAAAATGATCTCCGTCTCGCAGAGAAAGCTCGTAAATGCTAGCCGTTCATTCTCTTGTGCATGCGAGGGAATAAATTTTAAAGAAATACACACTGGTATACATATGTAGATAACAGAAAAGGGAGAACGTTGCACGGAGGAGAATGCGAGATAGATGTGACCAGCGGTCGGGTACTGGCTTGACCTCGGGGATACATTATTGATGGTGGCGCACGCCAAGAATGGTGACTAGATGGTAATTTTCGACGGGACGAAAAAGGGCTATGGTATTCCATACGCTCGGTTCCTACAGGATTAACGTCGTGAAGAACGTCGTGACGCGGTAGGAATGTCGGATTAGCTCGCGACATCGGAGCTATAAGTCTACGCTAAATCGATGGGCCGTGCAGTTTGACAGCTCGATTTGACGAGCATCGCAAAAGCACTGTAAGAACACGATGACTTTAATATCGAGCATTGGTTTCTATGCAAAAAAAATACAACAATTTGTGTGGAGATTAAGAAAAGTAAAATAAAAGTAAACAGAGAAACTTTTCAGATTTATGAACGATCCTTAGAAAGAGCAATTCAACCAGCTATCGAACAACATATCAAATAAAATTCCTCGTTCAAACGATAGATTACATTCGAAAAACTCAATGATCAATTGATCACATTGTCTCGGAATCCTGTAATACGTGACTAACACGAGATTTCTACCTTTAAAAAAGAGACTACTCTGTATGTAAAACCACGAAAAGCTTACTCGGAGAGTCGCACGATCGTTCGAGTAGTTCGATCAAAGTCGAAGCAAGACCGGGAGCAATTCTTCGACGAGATATCCATCTACAATGATGCTAAGGACCGAAGGACCGTGCATTTGTAATCCCGCGAGCGAGACCGGGAATCGTGGAAGGGACGGCCGAGCAGCCCAATTTATATATTGCGTCCCGGAGACGTCGCCGATTAATCCTGAAGGAGTCGCGAGACCACCCAAGTGAAACTAACACCCTTTCTCGCCCTGTGCTGCCTGACATCGGTCGCGCGTCGTAAACGTCCTTTCGTTCTGCTTTAACACTGTGGCTTAACTAAAAGTAGTAGACGCAGCTGTCCGCTTCTCTTCTCCATCTTCTCTGGATCGATGCTAATTGTCCGAAGGACGATATTACGTCATAAGGCGATGCAGGTTAGGTCAGAAGATCAATATCTCTTGGTCCGTAACAAATTTCACAAATGGAATTGAACTATAAATAATCGATTCTGTCCCTTAGATTATTTCAATTTCGAGAAAAAAGAGAAATGAGACAATTAAATTAATATAAGATGATGAATTATATTGTGTGAATTAATTGATTACAAGTAATCGAAAAGATATTCATTTTTCATATAAAAATTTCGGGAAAGAAAATTATAATGTAACAGATATATTTTATTAACTCAATTTCTAATCTGTGAAATTTCTTGCATCAAGAAGCGAAATGTCAAACGCATATTTAATTCGAAAATATTAAAAAAGAATTAAAAAAATCTTTTTTCGAAAAGATATATCGAGAGAGTTTCTCGTTTCCCGATCAACGCGTTTTCTTTAACGAGGCAATGAAAAAATGCAACAGACAATGGCGAGCGATTCTGCCTCCTCCTGCTCCTCCTCCCCCTCGCGTTAATAGTAGATCCCAGCAGTCTCGAATACGAGCAAGGTACCTAAATCACACCCAATGTCAACGGGTCAACAATGCCCGTCACGCGCATCCATCTTATTAACGAATGTTAATCATGTCTTCAGCAACGCGTCGTCCGAGTATTACCTTCGCGACCACCACGGTTGAGCATTGTTCGGTCGAGCTTAACCGAACGAAATGTAACCCACCCCCTCGGTTGTCTTGTAATAAGATACTCGCCATCTTCGTATGTAAATGCTGGCCATTCATTACGTTTCTGGCTGAATGATTGGGCCTTTTGTGGGAATCCTTTCACGACAAAGCCATATCATCGCTTAGGACGCTCGTGGACAAGACGGAAAATAATATTTGCAAAGATTCCGCAAGGAAAAAAGAAAGGAAGGACGAGATACGTCGATCGCGCAAATTAAGGTCAGATTTATCGCAGCGATCACGCTCGCTTGGAGATTTTCATTCAATTTTCATTAGCCTGTGACGATAAACGAGTCTTATAATCTTAATGAACTGCATCGTCTTTGTTATCCGTTATGAAAATATTTATATACATCGAGCTAAATCTGATAAAGGCTTCGAGTATTTTTTTATGTTATATGATGTTGTATCTCTTGTTAAAGATAAAAATAATTCTTCGAGCGACGTAGGGCAAGTAAAACGCATATGAGCGATTTATGCTGTCGAGTGGTTATGTGAACATTATAGTGAAATAGCAGATAACAAGGTAAAAAAAAGTTAAGAGTTGACCACGAGATAAACTCTATATACATGTATATGGTATAAAAATTTCTCGTGTGTCAATATAAAACGTTAAATTATTTCATGTTAAAATGTAAGCTATTTCAACTGGCATGATAATGCATTTAATATAAATATCTCGTATAAAAATACGTTAAAAAAGCGAATAGAAAAATGCAGACAGATATATGATGAAAATAAGAAAAGGCAATAATTATGATCATAATTTAATAAAATATTTTTATAAATTTGCGCTTACACCTACCTGCATAAATCGAAACCCCGCGATATTTGCATATAATTCTAATGCGCGAACAAGTTTGATGGAAAGTTAGCAGAGAGAAACTTTCTCGAATCGTTTCAATATATTTTATGAAAGTGAGTACTAGTTTAAAAATGAATAAATTATTGATAAATTCGTCATTAAAAAATACTCAATAACTGTTTTTTTCGCATTCTTTAAATCATCCTAAGATGCGTGACTTTTTCTTAATTGTAAAATATGATTGTGAGGAATGACATGAACCATCGTTTATAAATTATTGTACACGATATACGTAAAAATAAATATTTACTAAAATAATGACCGCTTTCTCACATTTTTGAAATCGCTTGCATCATTATAAGAGGCGTGTCTTTCTTCTAATTGTAAGATATGATTGCGTGGGTGGGAAAGGATGGCAGGTATAAAACCATCATTACAAATTATCGAAACTTGTTTATAACACGATATGAAGATAAATATTTGCTAAAATAGTAAAAATTTTGCTCTTTTCCCACGTGATATAAATTCGCGTGTCAGCGAGCGAAAAGTAAACGAGTTCCGTAAGAGTTCAGGAAATTTGTTCGGGACACGCGAGCGTTTTGTCTTCGGGGCGTCGTTCGCAGGAGATCTTTCGGTACTCAAAGGAGTAGGTAGGTAGGTATTTGGCTTGACTCGAACGCACCCACGTTCCTCTGTCTGGAGGAGCAAATGGTTCTAGAGACGTTTTATGTTTTATGCGAGTTGTGCAGCTGCCCGTTACCGACACCCCCGCAACTCAATATTCAAATTAGCAGACAGGACTATCTCTTTCTCTCTCTCTTTCTTGTCCTTCCTTCTCGTCTGCGCCCTTTCGTCCGCTCCCCCACGTGCATCTACGTAATAAGAAAAAAATCGTGGGCCCCGCGAAATATTATTATAATGACTATAGATGTGAAGCATTGTAAAAAAAAATAAATATGTATGTAATGCAATTCGAAATAAATTATTGTATATCGACTGCAAGCTATTTATTTCTGGTTATTTCATTCTGCACGAACAGTGTCTTATTAGTAGAACAGATGGGCAATCTTCGAACTACTCTGAGCGGATTATATTCACGTCCGCTCATGACGCAATTTTCTCCTGTGCGTAGGTAACGAGAGTCTCCATATACGTGAAACAGAGTAGCGCGAGAGAAGGAAGGAAGGAAAGAGGCGCAAGCGGTGTCCTTTACTCGGATAGATGGTTTCGCATAATTATCTTCAAGGAAAAATCATTGTGCGCCATATGCCGCACGTGAAGGGAGTAAACAGCAATGCGGATAGGCAAGTATGCGCTCACGTCGGCTTCGAGGTACATTAAACCTTACCTTACGCTATCATACGCAGCAACAGCTGCTATGCGAAGCTCGCTATCACCGCATCTCGACGCTTTTTCATAAGAGACTGGAAGAAAGTGATCCGTAGGAAATTGCGTTCACACGACCATATTGAAAAAAATTTGCAACAAAAATATTTATTCGTCTTTAATTCATCATTTTAGATCCAGCGTAACTTTATGAAATATTAAAAAACAAAATCTATGAAATAAATAAAAGATTTAAATATCGATTGATTTCTTCATTAATATTTATATTTTATTGTGCGAAATTGTATAATTGATTGATTAAAAATATTACTAGTTTTTGTAGTATTCAATGAAGAGATCGACCGACGATATTTCAATCTTTCACACTCGACTACCGGCTGATGGAACATCTACCAGATTTAACTAATATAATCGTCCGATATGAATGCACCCGCATGAGAGAAGGGCTATTATAAAAACTCACATGAATACACAACACACAACGCCCCTATAACACGATCTATGGGAAACACCTGGCAGAGATCAAAGTTCACTCGCGATATACCTGATATTGTTAATGTTATGTATTTATGTTTATGCGAAAATTATGAGAAACATAAATACACACGTAAATTGAGATCAAGCCAGTTAAAATGACTAAATATATCAGCTGCTACACGTAAACGAAAAAGGCAATCTATCTAAATCTGTCGAATCATTTAAAAACTTTTTATAGTTAAAATGTAAATTAATTATTAAAATTTAAATTTATTAAATTTATTAAATTTAAATTAAAATTTAATAAGTGATAAATTTTCTCATTTCTTATTTCTAATTCATCAAAAATAATTACATATCTTTATCCTCGATTTACTTCGTTGAATTATTACCGACACATATTGAAACTTATTCTAACAAAAAATATCCCATTAACACCTTTCCGATCTTTGATGACCTCCTTCGAACCTTCGATCTTAAACGCATATACGGTGATTGAGAATGAGCTAGCAAAAAGTGAAACGTGTAGTGAGATCTCCGACGCATTCCCACTCATACTGAAGTATTGTAAGAAAATAAGATACACGGAAAGCAGATAGCCGCTCAATAAAAGTTATTGAACTATAATTTCGTACTATAACTTCGATGCAACAGATAACCAGTGATAGCAAAATAATTACATAATAATTACGTCACCGCTCTGACAAACAGAAAGCATGGGTTACAGAAAGCATGTTACTTTTTTTCTTCTAAGTGCGCGTATGTCAAAATAATTGCTAATAATAATGAAGTAGATAAGTATTAATAAATTTTATCACATTCATATTCGTATGAATTGTCTCCCATTATTAATACTTATTTCATTATTATATCATACCTCGGATCATATATATAATCTATTTGTTCGAGAAGCTATTTTGTATTTAAACGCAGTCAATTTAATCGGCGTTTTATTTTTTGTAATTTTGCGAAGAAAGCAAAAAGATTCAGAGAGTTATTTTAATGAAGAAAGCGCTTATAAAGCGAAAGATGTTCCTTTCACCCGAAATTTTATGCGCGCACGTAGCTGATTATCGCCGATAATATCAGCATCGTTCCTGAATCAGCAATTCGGCTACATTTTAACGCTGATGAAATCTGACACCGGTAGGGAGATCACTTGGGACTGATTGAGCAAAGGAGGGCTGCGCGGCGGTACAATGTCGATAAACTCCTGACAAATGCACTTAATCACCTGCGTCTGCGTCACGGCTGGCGCCGTTGCACGCATGCAAAGACAGGCACATCTTCTGCATCGCGTCGCAATTACTGCCTGGCGCGTGCATGGAGTCGGTAACTATATAATTTTGCTCTCACATTGTTAGAGCGCTCAAGACACCTTCGAGTCATCTTTTCATGCCGACGAAGATTGCATATAGTGAAGTGAGATACACACATATTTTATTCTTTATATATATATATCTTTATATATATATATATATATATATATATATATATAAGAGATACACACATATTTTATATATATATATATATATATAGGGTGTCCCGAAACTCATAATCAATTTTTCAAAGACAGATTCCTGGGATCATCTGAAGACGATTTTTCCTCAACGAAAATGTCGAGGCTAATAATTTTCGAATTATAAGTGATTGGAAATAAGGGGTTTTTCGTAAACTAAGCTTTGTAGAAATAAAATATTAACAAAACCACATTCTTCGATTAATTTTAAATAAAGTTTGCTTTAGTTGAGTTTTAATTTAAGGCTTAATTGCAAAGATATATGATGACAAAAATCGGGAACATGCAAAAAATGATGGCCTTCATCAACATTTTTGCTGACGAAAAATCGTCTCCAAATGATCCCAGGAATCTGTCTTTGAAAGATTGATTATGAGTTTTGGGACACCCTGTATATATGTATATATATATATATATATATATATATATATATATATATATATGTAACATTTTTAATATATTTTATTTTAAAAAAACAAGAACAAAAAACAAATATATCATCGTCCTTGATTATTATTTACAATGACTATTCGATTATTACTAATTGTGAGTAAATGACTGTTCATTTTGCCGCATTCATTGCATTGGGAACAATCTTTTGAGCATTGAGATCGGCTTCGTCGCTATCTTCGATCCGCTGTGCAGTTGCGTGAGCGTCAGAGAACGCCGCCCCGACGCAATATTCTTGCGCACGAAAGCCATTAAACAGATTAAGTCCGGCAGCCGGATTACACGCGACACCGCGGCCTTAATAGAGACGTAAAAGTATGTCTCTGACGGTAAAAGGTGGCTTTGCACGCAGCGGTGCCGCGAAAAAAAAACCCATTCCCAATCCCATCTAAATGGGAATTGATTGCAAGCTGGGTGGCGTGAAGTCCGGCGCGGAGATTTTATGCATATGCATCGGTAATCATGGGCGAATTCGTAATTAGCGCGTTAATTGACCGTAATTCGGCGTGTAATGATCATGCGTTCTCTCGTCACGGAATTTCCAGCCAAATTTTTGCAAGGATGATGAAGTAATTTTACATTACATTATGTCGAAAACATTCGTCAAACGGCGATCTCTTGTGAGCGAATTTTTTAATATAAAAGAAATTAAAAAAAGAGATAAATTCTAGTCTCTTCTAATTCTTACAACTGTTGTCGTAGATATCTCCTTTGTTTAATAATATATTAAAACTATAATAAATTGTCGAGGGCCGAAACATAATGATCGACCTTTAGTCGCTGGTCTGTCAACCCTTGTTAATCCCGACAAACGAATATAGAAAAAGCGGAAGCGACAGAGAAAGCTCGTCTGCGACGAACAGAGGCAGCTTCTCTACCCGATAGTGATAGGGTTCTTACTCTTTTTTGCATTATTAAAAATAATGATGACATATATTAGTTTTAACGAAGAAAACTAGCGGCTTTTTGCGATCGTCTTTATGCGCTCAGTCATTTGTTTCCGACGAAGTACATAAATGCTGCGCCGAAACAATGGATGGTCGCCTTTTACCGAACATGGGGAAAGAAGAAAGGAAGCGCACGAGGCGCAGGAATGCACGCGAGAGAGCAATACAAAAAGGGAATGAAAACAAGCGAGAGAGCAAATCGGGAGGTGGTTTCGGTCCTCCACATACACACATACATATACACACACATACATACATACATACATATATACATGTACATGTACATAATTTCAATTTCAAATTATCCAATTCCAAAGCCTACTACACTCACTTGATGGACAATCGCTTTCCTGATAAAAGGAGAACGTGACGGTAAGCGATATGCTAATTATACTTTATTCTAGATAGTTATCAGATTATTTGCTCGACATTGTTTCTATATATATATATATATATATATATATATGTTTCCCCATTTAATCTAATAAAGAATACGAGACGTTAGAATGGCTAATAATCTCAAAATATCTTCAAAAATCGAAAATAATAAAAAAATTGTAATATTATTTTGGAAATATTTATTAAAATTATAATAAAATTATAAATATTTGTTAAAATATTTGTTAAAAATTCGTTTGTTTTTGAGAATTACATTTTGTTTTGTTCTTTGTTAGATTAAATGGAGAAACATTAAGAACTATTATATGATTTTCAACACTATATAAATTTATTTTACGATTATTTAAAATCAATCGAAATGTGAATATCCGTAATACTTCCAAGTACCTGTTATACCATTTCTATCTATGCGGAAATTTTAAATTCAATATTACGAGTAGTAATCTACATGAGCTTATTATCGAAAAAGAATAAAACGTAGGTCGATACCATATATGCCATGAAGAATCGAATGACCAGAGCGCAATTTCCTGGTGGCGCCTGCATAAATTATCATGTATTCCGTTTTATGTTACGAGTACATACACATATCTAATTCTTTCTACATATATAAACGCTTGCGCATATATATATTCGAGCTGAGAATCATTCAGTTACTGCAAGAGCCCATACGAAGCTACTTTCGATCAAAGTATTTTCCGTCGAAAGACATTCGAGCGATGAGATTAAATCGAACATGCAAGTTCGTACGTGGGTATATCGATAAAAGAATTTTTTTCCACATTGTTGTACAAGCCAAGCGCGCGTACGCGTTTTATTGGCGTTAATAAATTTCACGGCGGTTGGAAAATTGCGCGGACCGCTCGTTAACACGCGAAAATTTACCAAGGTAATCTGATAACCGTCGGATGATAACGACGATGCGTCAGTGAAAAACTGACAAATTGTTCCCGCGGATCGTCAATCAAAGTCATTCTCATTCGACCGTCTGATTTGCATTAATAAATTTCATCGCGCGTACCGGAAACCGCAGCATGAAAATTTATGACGGTGATTTCGTGGATTTCTCACAGCAATTCTCATGAAAAACGGTTATCGCGAGAGAAATGTTCGCATTCTTCTCGCCGTCTCGTCGATGTCATTCAGTTTCGTTTTGCGAATTTTTCACACGGAGCAAATTTTCGGATTCTATTAAATCGTATCAAGCAAATAAAAAAGTTTATCTCAGATTGATTAAATTATTCAAATTGTGTCCGAATATTTTTGCACGAACATTTAAAATAAAAAATCCTTAGAAAAATTAAATTTTCGCATTACAGAGGTTTTTCTTAAATGTTCTCGCGATGAATAATCGTCGTCGTGAACCTCGTTCAATCGACCACACAGATCGTGAAATGCAATGAAATGAAATCTTCGTTCGCGTGATTTAGGAAATAACCAAATGACATTAAAATAATTCTGCAATTGCCGCTCATTGAGGAAAGAGAAAGAGAAAAAGAAGCTCGCGTTGTTCGCAAATCAACCAAGTGTATAATTAATGGCACGTAGTAGAAAGTCTTCGTATCGTACTTTGACTCGACTATCCATAAGGTTGGAAGACGTTATTTATCCTACGAGACAGTATTGACCTACGATACGATCGTTATTAATCACGCTTTAAGCGCAGATTAAATTGCGATTTATACCGGCGAACGCGTAGAAATGCCTCGTTAATTTTAGCTCAAGGAAACTTAGCGACATTCGAAAGGGAATTGACGCACGGTGGGTGTCTCGCAAAAGTAACAAGCGCGCGAATATCTTATTGCAATTTTATATTTTACAAAATTATATGCGAAGGAACAACAATAAAATAAAAACGTTAAAAGGATTAAAGTTATTTAGATATCTTAATTCTCAATCGACAGAAAGAAACAAGTCAAACATGTCACATTGCGATTAATTTCGGCGATTAAATTATGCGCATATTATGTAAATTACTTTAAATCTGGCAATCAACTTGTCGTCCTCAGACAAAATGTGCGTAGTTACTGGAAAAATAAAAAAGAGAACCCAAGAAATTTATATTTTTACTAAGAAGTTAACGGTAAATTTTGTAACTTTCAAAGAGTTAATCTATGGTGATATATAACTATTAGAAACTTATGACAAACTAGATATATAAATACGTTGTTCCGCGTCTGACATCGTATAATCATATAGCATGTATTTTCCGTTTATAATAAATTCTGGTCATTCACAAATTTATTTTCTGCGAATAATGATCCTCTGGTATAGGTAAACCAAAAAGTTTATGGGAATAATATGCTACGACGGGAATTCTTAGAAAAGGTTCGGAACATCGTTATTGATCCTTTAACCGGCTTTTAACTCTTTTGAGTTTACGTATAAATTTCTAAAATGACTTTTGAAATATTTGAGGATTGAAAAGAATGCGAGAGAAAGAGAGAGAGAGAGAGAGTAATCGAGCATCATAACCCTTTAACCTTTTAATTTTTTCCGTTCATAATTGAAATATTTGACACAGGAATTGAAATGCAACTGTTTTGTCATTTTTTATACAACAATTCTCAATATATGTATTGTTGAAAAATTGTTGGAAAGTAAGCTTCGACCTGGAAAAAAGTTTATATATACACGAAATGAATAAACATAAATATTGTAAGAAATATTTTCATTAAGTTTGTGCTTTTTATGTCTCAGCACGATAATCACGCTACCGGTAATTTATGTTAACGGATAATTAACTTTTTTATTGAGCTACTCTGCTACATAATTTAAATTGCTGACTCTTGACTTTCTACAACGTAAAGCAGAACTTTCATTAGAGAATCTCGCGGATGGAGATATTAAAAGTAGTATCGAGACACCGTAAAAAATTCATTTATAAATCATATATTCATTATAGATGGTATATAGTAATTAAATAAAAGATGTTTGAAATAAAATCACAACTGTCTACAAGAATTTATATTGAATAGAGAGCAAGTAGGAGATTAATATACGATGATTTTGCATTATGCCGAGATGCGTGTAATGATATGCTTTAAGTAACTTTTTACACGAAATTATGAAACAATTATCTTCGTTTTATCACTTTAATGTACTGCAATTTTAATTATATAGATTATATAGATATAGATATAATAGAAATTTCGCTTTTCCTTTTCGGTGCAATAAATAAGATCTCAAGCTAAACTAATATTAGTACATACTTATATATATTATATATTATGTATAAACTTTTACTTTTACTTTACAGCAACATGCATTACGATAAAAGGTTGTAGTTGAATAATACAGGGGATTGTAAAATACGGCTGTACTTCTTCAAAAATGAAAAATTTCTAAGGAGTGTAAAAGGAAATTATATCCAGGAGGAAAGCTTCGTATAAAACCAAACTGCTGACCGCTTTGCTTCGATGTATGGTTGAGATCACGTGTGCAACAGTCGGGATACAAAGACATTTCTCTTGCCTGCGGAAACCGTAGAAAATCACGAAACCCGGCCGAATCACGAGCGGATCGCATCTGTTAACGACCAAAGTGAATCCACCGAAAAAAAGTCGCTTGAAAGAAATTTAAACTGACTCTCTTCGCGATCTATCTTAAGCCAGTACTCCTGTTTATATGGCGAAATCACCGTTTCCAAGGTGCGCGGAAATCGACTGAATGCCGATTCGAAGCCCGTGACGGTCCCGGGCATCTTGTCCCGCTTTCAAGCGGCACCGAGTCTAATCAGATCGGTCGTCATCTGCCATCTTGAACATTTCCGGTACCGATGCCGTGAGAATACAAAAGGATTCGCGCATGTTGAATTAAGCTAACGAAAAATCCACTCTTCGAAAACCAGAGGTGGATGATACAAATCGAGAAATTTCATTTCTAAATGATTGATCGTGTATATGAATAATTGCACAGATATAAATGCAACGTTGTGCCATATCCTCTCGTATATATATTTTATAAAATTAAATTTTATGTAACGATGCATCATATACACGCACATACATACGTAGACATACGTGCATATGAATAAATACTCATTCGTATTCGCATCGGTCGCTTCTCTTTGGAAATTTTAATGAAATTCAACAGACGGTTATTTTTAACTGTACGCATCGTGCAGCTGGTCCTTCTTAACGAAGGCACATTGTAAAACGCAGGACAGTACGCAGCTTCGTGGGCGGAGAAATCCGCAAAAGCCGCATCGGTCTCCGTGAAATCTTCAATTCGTTGCGGCGACATACCTCTATGCGGTCCTCTGCGCGCGCGACACGAGGATATACCTTAAGTAGCCCAACAAGTATTGACCTACGACTGGGTATCTCGACAGACGACCGACATGTCGAAAATTATGGATCACTGGTCAAAACTTGTGCCCTCAACCCGTCGGCGATTTGACTCGCTCAACTCGCGACTCTTTACCTGCATCGGGCGCACTTTTGTGCAACCATTTCTCAGAGTGGAATATTTAGCAGCACGGTAGCGAGTTTTCTTACAGCTGACAATGAGTGACGCACGGGTATGTGAAATTTTATGGTAATTTCAGGGTAAACCTGTAATATATCTTCGCTTTAGAAATTAATATGTGCTAAGTAAGCCAAGCAAGTCAACTACACGACAAAGTATTTTTAGATATGTACATATTTTATATGTATTCAGAGCTATTTCGATTTTATAATTCGAGATTAAAGTTCATTCAATATTACCACGATAAGAATAGACAATACATTGTATGAGAGTCAAATAAAAAGAATTGATAATTTGAACAAGAAAACAAATATTCACAATACATATATAAATTTTTAATACTTGCAATATCTCTATACATGTAATTCTGATGTAATTAAATTTAATTAATTCGTCCCCTCCTCGTTAAACTTTCCCAATATTTGTAAAAGCGAGTATAGGAGAAAATGCGTATTCAACAGAATTAATAGATTTGATGAGCCCTCTTCTAACTATAACCGCGAATTATCCGCTACACGCCCCTTGATTTCATGCCGAATGAATATCCTCGAGGCGTCTCGATGCTTCAAAATCCTCGAGAACTCTGTCACGATGATGAGTGTACGGTCGCCAGACCTCGCGCTAGCAAGCCCATAATAAAACACCCCGTATGGGCATGCCAACGTACGGACAATCGGCTATTGTACAACATGGCAGTGAAAAGCAGCCGCTTCAATTAACTTTTCGCATGCTTTGCAACGGGCGAATCCGCTCCGCCCAGCAAAGCACCAGAATTGTGCTGCCAAGACTTCTTTCAGAAATTTTAGACATCGTACAAATATAGAAATTTTGAAAAATCCCATATTTCATTTGATTCCGAAACTTTTGATATCAAATCTTACAATTGAAAAAAAAAAGAAATTCTTAATATTATTAATTTTTGCATTTAATAACTTTTAAAAATAAAATACTATAATTTTGAAATATTTTTGTTAAAAAAGAGAAAGTTTCCTAAAGAAACATATTTGCAAATTGTTAACCATTAGTCATTCCAGAAATTCTGCGCGGCAAATTTCTTTTGTAATTTCTGGTCGCATTTTTCACTCATTCAAAGATAAAATTAGCAGGGGGTGTGACTCTTTCTTTCTCTCTCTCTTCATAGGCCACGCGGCGCCTATGTCGAGATTCGCCGACACAACGATGCACACAAAAGGTAGTTGCACAGGACAACTCCTTTCACAGAAAATCTCTTTGAACTCACCGCTTTTAGCCGCCTTTCCGACAGAGCATTCATTTTTCACGACAATATGTGATCCTATAAGTTTTAGTAACTTTCTTTGATTGCGCTAGAGTTGGCATGCACAATTATTTTAACAAATATTTATTTTCAATGGAAAAAAACAATTAAGCTGTGTTTTTATAGAAAAATCATTGGCATAGTTTCGTTTTCCCATTATTGATTTTCACATGTACACGTCAAATCCACTGCGTTTGTTACTGAAATTCGTTTAATTTGCATCAAAACAGATGTTTGCTTTCTGAAAATATACCTGAACAGCATAAGCTTTTGAAATAGGAACAATATGGAAATGAAACGTTTTCCTGTGTCCATGATTTTTAAAAAGATTTTTAAAAAGAAAATCTCTTCTGCCATCATTAAGTATCTAAGGGCTCAATAATTTGCACGTGTTTGATATAAATTTCGGCGTAGAATGAAAATGAACGGAAGTGGACTATGTGTCACAGTGCAACGCGTACAGTAATTGTGAAATTATAATGAGGAAGTTGACACTTCGTTTAGAAAAACGAACGAGTAATTGGTGCATTTCTGTTACCGATAAATAAATTCGAGCATCTATTAAGAGCCGCGTGTGAGAGGACGAGATGAAAGCTCGAAGTTATGATCATCGGTTCTGGAAAGCCATCTGCTAACATTAACACGTACCAGAAGCTGGCGGCGCGGCGTAAGAACTCGTCTCATCGTTACCACTTCGGATGCATCTGGATCGCATAAAAGGAGCAAAGACACCGTACCGAAAATTGCTATAGGAAGACTTCTATCATCGAAAGGGTACCGACATTGATGCTACGTGCAGGAATCAACAATCACGTTTGTTTAGTCTACTGCTCTTATTTAATGAAAGCTCGCGTTCAGTTATTATAAAACTTTTATAAGACTTTAAAATAAAAAAAATTTCATAATTAAAAAATTATAAAATAAAAAGTTTACTACCCACAAAAATAAATAATGTATATCAACTAGTTTCAAATAATTTTTCTCATTCTTGTTTCAAACTCAATTTACGTTTGCTGGTAGGCAAAAAGTAAAAATATTTCTTTCTTTTATTTTTCATGAGAAATACATTCGTCACGCTATGCGAACGAAGAAAAATAAAGTATCAAACAATTCTTTGCGTGGGAAATTGTAACTGCAAAAACAAATGAAATAAAAAAACATAGCACACGAATGTATATTAGAAAATATGCACAATATTGCATTTAAAATATTCAATATTCCTCGAACAAAAAATTAATGCAAGGCACGCGTTGTTCTGCAGAAATATTAGTAACATTACTTTCTTTGGAACATTAAAAAATTCACAATTATTATTTCGACAAGAAAATTTCTCTCGACACAAACGTATGGAAATCAGCCTTTCGTGATCATGAAACGATTTCAGATCTGCATGAGTCACGTAAGAATTTATCCGATCAGTAAATGCGAGGTCATGCTTGGTCGTGGAAAGTACGCAATGCAGAGCGAAATGCGTGCTGATCCCATGAACGGATGAAAAAACGCTCTTGGGAATGAATGAATTGATGGATGATAGATTTCTGCAAACTAGCGCAATATACAGAAATTAAAATTAGCTGATAGAAACTAGCGGTTCACTGCTCAATCTCTGATCCGTTAATTGGAGATCCGTCTCACAACCGAAGAAAGTGCAAGAAACCGATATCTGGCTGGACTTGGTGAGGCGCACAAGTCCGTCTGATTTTTAGTCGCAAACTCCTCGCAAACTTATCGCGAGCGATGCGATTCATGGACGAACGTTATTACACACTCGCGTATAATTTTTACTTAAAAGGAACCACTTTGCGATTTTCCGTCGTCTCGTCGATTATTAATTGCGCGCGCTTTTCGAAACAACGTATAACGATGGTAAAGACGATAAATTTTAGCTGATCGTAATTACGAGACGGCGATTATGGGCTGGAGTAATTTGTGCGCGGATAGGGATCACTTTGCGATTTTCCACGGTCGATCGATACAATTTTGATCCGCATCAGATCAAATTACTTACATTACATGATATTTTAATGAGATATATTAGGCACAGAAGATCTCAGGTCAGTCCCCGCCCTAACCGAGCCTCCAAGTTGCTTCAAGTTATAATTAAAGAAAATAATATCCCATTACCCTTTCATTTTTATATAAAGTCTTTCTCTATATTGTCTCTATCTGATTCATAAAATAAATAATATAAACCAAATTATGAGACGCGTGCGCGAAATACATACATCAACAGCGATTTTATTATATTATAATAATATATATAATATATAATATATAATATATATAATAATATATAAAATATATATAATATATAATATATATAATATATAATATATATAATATATAATATATATAATTATATATATATTATATATATTATATATATTATATAATATATATAATATATATAATCGTAATAATGATTATATTAGATATCAAATTAAATAGATTATATTTGATATCAAATTTGAATAATTCGAACGATAAATTCTATTCTCATAATTCTATTAAAATGCATTTTTTATTCCCAAAAATTTTAAATTTTTTAATTTAAAAAAATAATATATTTAATTTAATAAATTATAGTATATATTTTACGAAAATAGTATTTAAATATAAAAAATATATAAATGAAAATAATGTACTTAATATAACATGCATATTTAATTAAAATTAAATACTTTTGTTTAAATGAAATAAACAATTCCTTGCATTTAAAGCAAAAGTTTCAAGGAAACAAATTTATTTGATTCAAAAAAATTTTTCCCTCAGTACATATCAAACTAATACTGATCAGAACGAACCGAGTGACTGCAGAGAAAATCACGCAGTACAAAACTAATAGACGTGATATGCGTAATGTACTCGCTGCGTATTGTCCTTTCTTCTGTGCATGTTCGTTCACGTTATTGTGCATGGCCCACACGAAAGCCCTCTGCCGAATCAAAGCTCAGTACAAAATATTTAGTAATACTGACCAACTTTAAATATTTATTAAAAAATTGTTTAACTCGATATCATATATCGTTTCCATACTACATTAACAAAAATATTTTTTACTACAATAGATTATTTTATTCAAATTACTAAAAGAAAATTTATTTTGTAACTACGATCAAACATCATATTACTATTCACAAAATGTGAGTAACGAAATAATATCGTTTTGTTAATTCAAGAAATTTACTAAATTTCGTTTATCTAAACAAAAAATTATTACACTTTGCTATCTTTACACAATTTTCTTAAAAACAGCTATTTGTGAATTTTATTTTTTTGTTACCATTACTATAATTTTTTTCTCAGTGTATAGACAATTTTTTAAATTTTCAGACTAATTTAAAAGAGGAGAAATGCATTTGCCTGATAATAAAAGATCACATTTCGCGATTTATATTAGTACTTTAAAATGACCGAGCGATTTCTAATATTCGATAGTGCTATTTATATTCTTGGACGAACATAATTTCTCTTGGAAACTTTGTCACGTATCCAAGTTCTTCCTGCACAAAACTGTACATAAACTTCTGCAAAAAAAAACAGAAATTGAAGATAGCAAAATTTGTAACATCTCATTATATTTCTTAAGGGTATTCCGAAAAGAATACCATGTGTGTATGTGAATATTATTATTATTATAAATATTATTAATTTATTGATTAATGATTAATCCTTTGATAAAATATTCTTTAATCGAAATTAAAAACTGTGTAATTACTTTTATTTATTGAACTAATTATTTATTGAATATATTTATTTTCTTCGGAGAAAACGTGGAGATAAATTTCAAAAATTGTACTTTTTATTTTATCTTTGTTTTATTGATTTCTCTCTGATACATTGAATTCTCAATGATTCTGCACGCTTTAATTTCTCCTCTGTTTTTTTGCTGTGTCATCTGTTTTCTTTCGATTACTCTGTTTATCATGTTAAGCCAGCAATTAGAGCCCATACTTTTTCATTCTATCTTTATCTTCAGAGTGCTATTTATTCTCGTTTATTTACCTGCAGTTACTTCAATAAAAATCAGCGTCACAAGCATAAAAATTATTTCTGTTTCATTACATTTCTTGTCCGACTGTGTTCGAAATGATTCTATTATCTTGTAAATCGTTACGATTTACAAGATAATAGAATCATTTCGAACACAAAGCCGAGAGAATCTCTAAACATGCACAAATAAATTGAAACGGGAGCATGAGAAGGACGCGTGTCAACACCTAGAGTGGCGTTTCGTTTAGAAAAAAACGCTCTAATAATAATAAAAACTAAACAGAAAGAACTTCTAGGTAAGCCGCATGATTGGTGTAGACAGCGCGTTATTTATTTTGTAAAAAACATAATGTTTACAATGAGAAAATTCGAGGGAGAACAATTTTGGGCGAAATTTTTCACGGACATGTTTCACTTTAAAAAAATAGTTCCGTTCATGTGTTATTTGGGTGAATGTAGTCACATAAAAAATGTATCCCAGAATAATGTAAGGGAGATTTTCGAACCAACTTAAGGAAATCTCTTAACAAAAAAATCAGAGTCTCGACTTAAAAAAACATGTTATGGCATTCTCGGCAATACTCATAAACGTGTCCTCCAAAAATCGTAAAAATGCGTTTCAAAAACGAATCGTTTTTTTTTTTACCACGGGCCGTGACCAGTCTTCGGTCTAAATTATATTCCTATTTTCTATCCGTAGCGCATCATTATTGCTTTATTGGTGGACCTAGGACAACGTCGAAGGTCGAACACTCTTAAGACATTTCCGGGTTTTCTTGTCACGTGCATTTGTGTACAATAAAGTAGAAAATAAAGAAACTAAAAGTTTCTTAATTATGCTCTTAGTATTTTTTAAAATTTTTTAAAATATAATTTTCTTACAATATATATAAACTAAATAATCTTATATATATATATATATATATATATATATATATATTTATTTATTTAAATATATTTATTTAAAATAAACTTTATATTTATTATTTAAAATTAGATAAAAGAGTTGTTAAAATATCGTCATCATATATAATTAAAGTTTCCAAATTTCATTTCATTTCGGTACTTTGTATATTCTATAAAATTAATTGGATTTGAATAATAATATTTTTGGATCTATATTTATATTTTTATGAACCATAAATTCGCAACACAAAATAATATTTTAAATATAACATATTGCACGCTCGCTTTCTGCGAAGTATAAAGAAAACTGCATATATGTGTATGTCACAAATTTATTATAAATTCTATTTCTCTATTTCTCTAAACGTTCAAGCTTTTTACAAAACATCAACCTGCAAAGATTTTATGAAAGGATTGCTTTTATAAAATCCTACAACCTATTCATAAGGACATAGAGTGAAATAAAAGCAGAGAATCGCCATTGTTTTCTCAAAACTGTCATCTTTGTGAGATACATTCATAAATGTAATAGGCACTTCTAAATCCTTTACATCTCTCAAAACTACTTTTATAATATGCATAATAATAAGTACTTTTATAATATGTATAGACTGTCAATCGCTGCCATGATATTTACGCATTTTAAGTTAGTCGGCATACGATAAAAACGCCCATCGCACAAATTACGTGCCGCTAGCCAGCTTTCGAGCACGTCGAAAGGAAGGAGCACGAAGAAAGGGTTATAACCCTCCTTCGGTTGGTCGGTAACAGCGAGCTTTACCGCGAGAAAAGAAAAGATTGAGGGAGGAAAGGAAGGACGGCATAGTAGCCGAAAAGAATGAGAGAGACGATTTGACGGCGCATTAACTTTCAGTTAGCCGCGAACATAAAAATATCGTAATTTTAATCGTAAAACCACTGTTTTGTATGACGCGATGGGCTTCTCCCTGATGTGCTACCTCACAAGAGCCCTGGCGGATCCTGCTGCCACCCTTTAATATAACGCGGGTAAATTTGGGACCACCAAAGAGGAGGGCACGTGGTAATATATGGCACAATGAACGTACCGCTCAGGAGCGAGTATTATAATGTCCACGAGGTTCGTTTATCAAACCTAGTGATAGAATTAACTTCGAGTTGGATCCGTCGATTCGAACGCCGCGAGCTCATCCTAGCTAATTATTAGGCCTATAATTGATTTCGAGATTTTCATTTAGAAACTCAGAACTCTCATATCGAGTTAACATGGTCTAGATTTTGTAAAATGAAAAATTGAGGATGATTATTATGATTGTCTTCCAAAAGAACAATGAGATAGATGATATATCGATATACAATTAGCATTAATAACATTGAAACAAAATCACGAAAATAAAATGCATCTTTTCGTGCTCTATATATATATGTATTATTTTTTTTAGAAAGAAAAAGGTTTTTTTTGAAAAATAATTTTTGTTATATTACGAGCAAGCTATTATATACATCGCTATTATTATTACGTATGTTAAAATCTCTCTGATGCTTTTGGAAAGATTCCCCCCAAAAATATAGTAAACAATAGATCTCGTCCATACTGCAACAATGTCGGGAATATACAATAGACATAAGTACAGAGCATTATTCCAGTGACTCGTAAATTAAGCAAATCCGTGATTAACAAAAATCTTTAGATAACGGTCCTTGATGTATGTAATAATGCATCGTAATAAATTATTACTTGCTCTACATTTTTCTTGCTGAAAACATGAAAAGATTCTCGAGAGTCCGGAAAAATCTTGAAACTTTCTCATAACAATATCGAAAAACAGTAAGTTAAAAATAATAAAGATATAAAATCGGAATATTATAAAATGAATAAAAATAATAAAGCCTTTCTCTCGAAATATTATAAAACTAGAATAAACAGAAGGCGATGTTTATATAAATAACAATAATAAATAGACTTTTAAATAGCAAATAATAATTTGCTATATAACATATTATTTTAAATATAGAGAAAAAATATATCATTTTATAAATCCACTTTTATAATAAATATAAATTAATTTTAAATTGAGTAAAATTAAAAATTTTAGATCTTAAAAACAATCAATAAAAAAAATATTATAGAAAATTTGAAAAATTATTTTATTTTATCCTTGTTTCAACAAATTCTTTGAAATGTTTATAAAAAATAGAATATATAATTATATTATATAAAATATAATAAAATTATATAATATAAATATATTAAGAAACAAGTGTAAATATAATTCACACAAGCTTTACAAGACCTTTCTAAAAAATATGCATTTTCTACAAATAAAAAGCTCCAAGTTAATAAAGTTATAAGTAGTATTTTTATGTAGAAAATTGATGACAACAATAACATTTATCTCTATTTTTTATCTTTATTCATTTCAATTTGTAACGGTTATAAAAATTTAACGGCTGCTACATGTAAGACAGTGTAATAGACAATGTAATAGATACTAACTGGCTTTGTACCCTTCACATAGAACAAAAATTCAGTTTCGAGTTAAACGATGAATGTTTTATTCGAAACGATGAATATTCTGATGAATGTTTTATTGTCAGCAGGATACTAAACTGATTTTTGAAAAAGTACTCCTTTTAACCTTGGCTTTATAGCTCTGTTTTCTTATTACATTCAAACAAAATACGTTTCGTACGATGTTTCTCTTTTGACTCAATTGTAAATAGGGTTAGAAATGTCTTTCCTCTATCCGATAAAATGTGTGACTGTGACAAAGTTACGAAATATTGGAATGCAACGCTTTCTATAATATTACACAAATTTGCTCCAGTTATAAATAACACTAAGTTAAGAGTTGATTTTGCACATGTCCGGGTTAAGAATGATGTAACTTAGATTTGCTCTCCAAACAATCCGCTCGTAAATATTATTCGGTTGAGTACCTCTTTCTGGAGCAATCTATTCTGAAGTACAAAGAACTGAAATGTATAATATATCAATAAATGTCTGTAGCTCTCCATGTACATTATATTCTTGAAATGAAAGCGTTTCTGTAAATAATACAGATATTATACTCTCTTACAATGACACATGTTTAACAAACATATATATATACAAATTCTTCTTTACGAAAGAAGAAATTTCTCTCACACTTTAAAATGTCCTAAAACGATATTCTCTCCTAAAAATATATTTTTATTACCACTTTATTTTTGTCAGAAAATTTATAATAAAAAAAATCAAATATGCATAAACTGTAAATAAATATATTTATATACTGCAAGTTTTTTCGAAGAAGAGAGTCATCTGCGCGGACCGTGACACGTAGGGCACGGGATTCGACGGAGGGGCGGGTTACTAAGGTCATCGAGTGTGGGAACCGAGCGGCGCAGCGAGATGATGAGGATGACGCCATCACGCGTGACGTCAGCCGGAGTCGCGAGAAAAGAAGCTGGGCGCTCCAAAGAGCATTCTCTAGATCGGAGACGTTGGCACATGAGTCACTGTGTTCCGGTACACGGCGATGAACCGTGTTCCGTTTGCTCGCGCGCGCAAGCGGGCGCCTCTCTAATTAGAACAGGCTGAAAATAACCTCGGATCGTTTGCTTTTAATTGCCCTCCTAGACGGTCCTCGGACCGACGCCCCTCGAGAGTCTCTCCTTTGTGCATTCGCGCTTAATAAAGTCGGACTCCTCGGAATTACGTCCTCGAGTTCTGCCGTAACCGCTTAATTAGCCAGAGCGGCATAAATCTTTCGTCGTGGTATCCATATTTCTCAACTCTAGGTTATTATAATAATGCACCAGACATATATGTATACACATACGCTATGTGTGTGTGAAATGATGCTACGCTTCCGCGGAGGGTTGAGCCGGCATCTCGCGTCTGGCGTCTGGCTCCCTTCGATAGGAAAGACACGTGAATCCGATCTTCAAGATCGGAATGAATCAGGATGGTTAAGAATAATGCATGTAATAGCGATTGACACGCGTAGCATCGCGAGGCGCGCGCGAACATCGTGAATATGCAGCCGGTACTAATTTAATATTCTCTTCGCCAGGACAAGACAGCCGTGACAACGCGGCTTGCGTCGAGTCACGACGCAGAAACAATTCACCTCGCGGTGCAGGATAATCTGGCACGCGGCACCGTGCGATTGTCACGAAGATATCCGACACTACTCTTGCACCGCCGTCTCGCCACGTCATCCTTCTTCCCTTTGTAAGAGACGAGATTGCGCGGACTAAGACGCGAGCAAGAATAAAGGACTTAAGGGGAGAAACACGAAGAAGACATACAGCTATAGTAATTTTTATTTTTTAAATTTAATTCCAACTCTTTAATCTACTTGTAAGCGAAAATTATTATTGTTATAATTTTTCAAATGTAATAATCAATAAAGGATGAAAAATGTAGGGAAAATGACAGCCAATGTCGTAGAACTTTCTACGAATAAGTGCGAAGAGGGATATAAAAGAGAAGTATATGACCATACACTGTTCATATTAACTTTAACGAGTGACGGCCCACGCGACGATTCGATGGGTCGAAGGTCAAGCAAACGTGAGAATCTTCGTGAATTCTTCATTTCTCTGACCTTCGAGATGAAAACGGAGGTTTGCCCGACAGGTTGACTAATGTCGATGTCGTCTTTCTTGTTGTATATACTCTTATAGCCAGTTAGTTCTTTAATAAATTTGTAATGATGACACACTTGCGATACACCCACGTACAAAAGCAAAAGAAAACTCATATAAATTTTTAATGAAATGACGCAGAGACTTTCATTTTCTTTTCTTATTTTTTTCTTTTTTAGAGGCTGAAAGTGAAAGACTGAATTATATCCCTTGAAAAATATATTACTAAATAAAAGCGAAGTAAATCTCGGAGAGTTATCTCACCATTAAACTAAATATTTCACCATTGTGCTTTCAAGTTGACACCAAAGGAACAAGCTTCCAAGTAATAAAGATTACAGGGGAAAACGATTATCTACATCTAGTTGATTGTTCGAAAATACATTTCGGGATTGTCCTTCAAGGTACAATTGCGAAGGGACCAGGATAAAAAAAATTCCAACAGGCGCGACTAACTTGTTGGTCGTGCTAACGAGTGCTCATGTGCGCGTCGGTTTTGTTCATAATCGTAAAAAACAGGAATCGGGCGGAGCGGCCAATATATGGCGTGTCCGCATTTAGCGACGGAACGGAAGCTATTCTCGAACGCCGTCGTTTTTCTTTCCTCTTACCATCTTTCTCTCTCGCTCACCCTATCTCCCTTCCGCTCGCGGTCTGGCCAGTCCATTCTGTGGCGATGATTACGCATATAAAAATGTAATTTCTCACCGCGAGTGGACGGCGCACGATGCGTGTGGTCTAGGTTGGCATGCGTGTGTGGCCAGGCCGAAATTTACGATTAAAAATCGACGACGTGCGTTAAGGTCGTAAACCCCGGTGGAAGCCACGGATTCTACAAAACGATCAATTACGAAATATTCCGATAAAGATCTGCTTGTGATATACGGGGTCTCCGGATTACTCAGCCGGGTCTTTTGTCGGGATTACGCGGTTGATTTACAGTCGTTACTGTAGATAATTTTTTTTTAATATTAATCTTTATGTATTATATATATATACATGTATGTTTGTTTATAATAAATATTCATGCAACATTATAAAAATTAATCATTTATGTTTTAATGTTATACGTGCTTCATATACATTTAAAAAAGATCAAATAAACCGTCGTGAAACGATTTATTTTATAACTATATAAATCTCTTCTTTTCCTATTCAAACTGACATATTAATATCAGTGAGTTTTACGGTAAATTAAAAGACCAAAATCCCGGAAAGAAAAGACTAATATGCTAGTCCCGATGGTCAAATTATATCGGCTATTAAAACAGACTAATATAAAAGAGGATTTAATGCGGCGCGCCTATAAAATAGTATATAAAAAGAAATTTTATTTCTTAATTCGACTAGTCTGTTAGATGAGTAGTCTGTTTAATAAATTCTCATTTTCTATCTCTACTATACGAATCGTTTTTTCACAAAAACGCGCTTAAAAAGAAACGTTTACTACTAGTTTCTTTAGCATTCAAAATTCGCAAAAAATACGGAAACCGTTATTCGTCATTCCAATCGATTTTTTTTTACAGAGGAGGGTTTAAAGAGAAACCTTTGCTACTAGTTGCCTTACCGTTTGTCACATTGTAAAAAAAATTACGGAAGCCGTTGTTCGAACTGGTGGTCATAAGGTCAACCCTTTTTTCTCGTCTCTTTTTTTAATAGTAAGCCACAAATCGTAACGGTATCTTAGTTTCGACAAGATCCTAAAAATGAATAGGAAGCTATGTGAATAGCAAAAATTATAAAGTTAGCAGTTAAGGGGAAGCGCAAAAAAATTTCTCCGCGAAGTGAAAGTGGCTGTCCACAAGTTTACTTTACGACTGCACGCGTCAAAATAATTACCGTGAAGTCTGAAACCTAATTGTACACGCGACAATTCCTTTGACAACCTTTTTACTCAATTCTAAAGCTAAAGTCAACTGCAAAAGTCTTAGTACACTCAAGCTTGCTTAATAATTTTTTGCCTAATAATTTTTTGCTTTTCTCCATTTTTGAACGAGAACAAACGCAATCCTTTTTCCACGAGGAAATTTTTTTCTCGGAAGGCAACAAAATTAGAAGAGCAGACATCTCAATAAAATAATATTTTGACTTGAAAAAGGGAGTGCTACCCTTTTCGCTAGAAATATTTTGTAAAGATTAAAAACTCCTCTTAGTATCATAAAACTAACTTTATATTTTTACCACATCTCTCACCCCTCACGAGTAAATGCGCGACGTCGTCGAAATAAGCACTGGAGACGGAAATACCGTATTGTGAGGAAACGACTGTCCGCAGCCGGCAAACACATAAATCTCTATTTCCCGGCGGAGATGCGTAATGAAATTAACGGAAGTTGTGATAAAAAAATAACTATCGCATTTTCGAATCCACAAGTCTACATTTTCATTTAAAAAATCTGCGTATTTCTATCGATAAGATGCTAATTTGATATAAGACGCACGCAGGAGAATTAAATTAAATTATTAAATTCCACTGTTATAATTTGATATATAATTTGATATATTATATATATGTATATATAATTTGATATACTGTAAAACTTTTTACATTGTAAATATTAATCAAACATATTCTACACTTTAATATATGTCATTTTCGTTTGAAACAGATTGAAATCGTAAAACGTTCATTCTATCATGCAAATTTTTTCTCTTCTTTCCGTTCAAACAGGCATATATATTAATAGCAAATGTCAGAATTGGTCAATCAATTAAAAGACTAAAATTTTAGAGAGAAAAGATTTGGTTCATCTGTCTATCGTTCGATGGCCATTCTGATAGTCATATCGGCTATTAAAATAGATTAAAATATAATTTAATGAGGCTTCTATAAAACAGAAAGAAAGAAACTTTATTTCCTTCGAAGAGCGATGTAAAAGTTTAAAATTAGTAGAATTTAGAAATTATGACTTTGAATAGCATTTTTCCAAGAGATTGAATCTATACCTAGATTTAGATCTTTATTAGATTATATATTCAAAATACAAAATAATATTCTAAACTACGTCTAACTTTTCGTAAGAAAGACTGCCCATGCGTATTTGTGATCTGCTCTTTACAATCTCAGCTTTTTTGCAGGAAATCTAGAGTTTTTTATAAGATGTTTTCCTACAATGATTTACAAAAAAACTAAGGTCTTTATGAAAATATTACATTTACAAAAAACTTGTCAACAACATATCCACAAAAAAACGCGGAAGTTTAAAACGGAATAAAATCAGTCATCACTTTCTTGAAAACGTCAGCTCTTTGAGACACATCTGCAGATGCAATCTATATTCTATCTTTATGATCTTTTATAAACAGATATGAACATGTATTACACGTGTATTACGTTCGTCGATTGCTATCATATTTAAGTGTTTTATACGTCAAACGATACACGATGGAAACATTGCACAAATTACGCGCTATCACGCTTTCAGTCGATTGGTAACGTCGAACTTTATCGCGAGGAAAAAAAGGGGGAAAAAAGAAGAAAGGACAGCATCGGTGACAGCTCGAGATAATGAAAGAGACCATTTGACAGCGTATTAATTTTCAGTTTGTCACGAACATAAAAACATCGTAATTTTAATCATAAAATCATATTTTGTTCGACGTGGCGGGCTTCCTCCGATGTGCCGCCTCACGAAGCCCTATTGCCTCCGTTTAACGTGACGCGGATAAATTCATGTCGTGGGACCACCAAGGAGAAAGCACGCGATTGCGCTTTCACTCTTGATATACGGTATAATGAACATATCATACTAGGATGCATTATGACGCAATTTCGACACGAGACTCGCTCATCAATGTGGTAGTAAAATTATAATAACGACAAATTAAAGTCGCCGATTCGGGCGTGCCACAAATCTTTAATGCTCGTTGTAATAATTGATTTTAAATCCATAGGATTCATGGAGAAACTCGAACTTTTTTCACAAAAAAATAGAAAAATATAAAATATAAATGTTTTAATATATTACTAATATATATTTTGTAATATTAAAAAAAATATCTTGAATGAGGGATAGTGATCTTCCTTCTCTTTTCTTGCTCTCTTGTATATTGTTTTGCATTTAAAAAAACGGTTTTTAGGTTCTAGGACGAAGACCTTAAAATTGCAAGCCTTGGCTGTTACCATGAATGTTAAAAAACCGTTTGATGCTTTGTTTAGAAAGATAAATTCTCTGAAAAAATATAGTGGACAATGGGCACCTCATCTAAACTGTAACACCGTCGCGACCAAACATCCATAGATGTTGTCTCAGCTACTCGTAAATTAGACGAATCCTCGGTCTCACAAAAAAATAGATCTCCATGTAACGGTCCGCGTAACGGTTCATCGTAATACATTACTTCTTGCTCTACATTTTTCTGATTGTCATGACATTGTGAAAAGACTGGGGAGACGTCGAATCGTGAGCTTGAGCGCGTGCCATCTCATGTGGACATCTCTTCGACACAGTCTTGTGAAATAAAAACACACAACTGTTTTTTCTCACTGACTGCCAAAGCATCGAGAGATTAAACGACGACTCGATATCTAATCGAATACTCGATCCTCTTTAGCGCGAAGAATTAATATGCGTTACACATAATGCATATTAATAATAATTCTCGACAGAATTATTGTTCTTTTCTGTTTGAAGAGATGGTTATTATTTTAATATATATTATTTTTAAGATTCTGGAGAATCCCCAGAAAATCAAGATGAGTATCTTTCAGTAAATTTCAACTTTCAGTTTGATGGTCTCTCAATATCTAAGAAAGCTCTCCGAATATCGCTACTCTTCGGAAGCGGTTCCGGCCCGACAGGCATCTCTCGACACTTATAAATATCAATTATATACTTCGTAATTTCCCGCATCAGCATAATTCGCGGTACTGTGAGAAAAAAAGGAAGCGGTTGCCCGCCGACCACCCAGTAGCGGCTCTCTAAACGTACCGAACGCCGTTCTTCGCGACTCGCTTCGCTCGATGACGATGGAGCGAATGGTAGGCGGGTGACATCGTTGAAAAACGCTTAAACTGGAAGATTACACGACGATTAAGGATGCAAATTGCAGTGTCATTGCGTGTATACACGCGATGTCTGACCCGTCACGACATGAACTCTACGGCAATCTGCATAATCGTTTCGCGTTAGATCGGGCAGGTGTTGATTGGAGGTGAGAGTCACGCTGAAAGAAATAGTTGGCGGAAAAATCGATTTCTTTGTGGCTGCCGCTATCACACAATGATAAACGTTATTAAGATGGGAAAGAGAAGGACAACCTCAACAACTCTTAATTAGAAATTAATTGACGACTAAATCGTGCTTGTAAAGAAAGAATATTTTTTCATGCTTTGTTAATTTCATCACAAATTAATACTAATTATACAATATAATTAATTTATAATTAATTATAAATATAAAACAGAAATAAATTAAATCCCGAAAAAGAAAATATAAAAATTAATTACTTATTAATTACTAGACACGTACAATTTAATTAATTACTAGACACGTACAAATCGACATATTTTAAATGCTTATGAAATAACCCGTAGTGTGAGTTATAAAGGAAATTTACTATTTCAACTGAAATCTGTGTCGCATGAACGGACAAAAACTTTACGCGGCAGAAATATGCGCCGAAGGGTACCAGGTGCCGGAGATATCAACTTTTCGCAGCTCCTGTGCGCCAGCAGTTCATTAAAGCAAGCAACGTGAAGGAATTTTTCACTGTACATGATATATTCGTAACGGTTACATAGATACCCCGAAGCAGTATATTAACTATCTACAGGTGTATGTGTACGAGAATATTATGCATAACATTGACCAAAGTAATACAAAACACAATGTTCATTTTCGCAACATCGATGAACTGTTAAGATATCCTCATTTCTGTTTTAAATTACTAGCGACGTACCATAATTTATCAGTCATAAAGGATTGATGCGCCCAGTACTTTTCCTTTTACAATTACCTATCATAGTTTACTGACAGGATAAAATAACATCGATCTCTTCGATGACGCAAACGGAAGTGGAGAGAAGCACAGAATCGTCCATATAATTCAATACACGAGCATAATATCCAATTAAGCCGAATAGATTCTAATTTGGACTGATTGAGGCCCCGCCGCGCAATCTTTGTGCCGCGGGTGAAGGAAGCCAATAGTCTCGGACAGACCAACGCACAGTAGCCGATTATTTTATATTGGTATACCGCCGACCGCGAAACTGGGGAACACACATTAATCTACGAACAATTTCGAGAGAAATCGCTATCGATTCCATCTCGCACGCATCCATGAACGGTGGTAGAATTACATATTTCAATATACATGCGTGCAGCTGCATCGCTCTATCGCTCCGGACGTGTGATTCGCTCCTCTCCATCCTGATAATTATGCTAAGGATCAGCGCTACCCATCGATTTAAAACTAAATTCATTAATATGATAATCAATTTAACTGTCATTCTTGCATTGTCTTGCGTGTGACCGAATATTTCTTTTCTATGCTAAAGATTCGAGAACACGAGTAGGATTACAAAGGCGCGTAACGACGACCCTTATCCTGTTCCGCCGTCAACGTCGCTTTCCAAGTTTCTTCCGATCAATTAGCATCCCCGAGAGCGACACCCTTTATGCCAATATTTACTCTTCGCGGCAAACAACCCTTTCGCGGGAACTTTTCCACGTCTCGATCTTTTTTTTCCCATAAACTTGTATGAGACCGTGAGTGCACTCGGGGCGACCCTTGCCACCGAATTATCATATTATTTCTATTAGACAGCTCGCTACCCACAATTAACGCGGTCGTATCAGGAAATTAACGAACCGAGACCACGAAGGGACGGAGAGGGGAATAAGCCGTCGCGACGGTACCGTCCTTTCTTTAATCCCTTCTCATTCCGTCTCGAATGAAGGAAACCTGTTCGCCGCCAATAACGGGGTGAGAACGAGAGAGACGAAGACAAAGAGAGAGAAAAGGGTAAACGAAGAAAAAAACATGGAAAGCATTCTCGTGCGTTGTCCCGGGGGCTCGACAAAATGACGGAGGAACTTCTTACGAAAAGTTTTTTGCGGGTAGCCGACGAGGCTTCCGCTAATTAATGCGCGCTGCGCTGTCGGGGAGACGACCACGAATGAGCGCGCGCGCGCGCGCGCGCGAGCGGGACGGTGTGGATAATTGGAATTATGTGAAAAAGGCTGTTGTAAGAAAGGACGAGCGTGGAAGGCGTTTGAAAAAAAGGGCACGTTGTCGTCACGTGACGGATATAATTGACGATCGCGAAAAGGACCCTTTGGATCGCCGACGTAATTGAATTCACGACTTGAAGAGCTTTTTTTTCGATAATATCATCTGTCATACTGTACATCCAAGTACATATAGTACAGTTGAGTCTATGTAAATTTCGATCCTCGACATTAACCGTAGTTTAATGTTTAAGATGGGAAATTATAAGAATTCTTAGCAAAATGAGAAATTTTCATAAAAATTCTAATTAATAAATCGGTATACATAAAACATATAAAATGTATATATATTTGTATACACATGTAACAGTGCCTTGTCTCGCTGTCAACGCATTCATATTTATTGGCCGACGATCAACAAGTCTGCAACAATCCCCAATAATAAATGCAAATTGTTCGCGTTTCACACATACGTATTTACCGCGGAAATACTTTACCGCGCTTGCATAGTCGCGATGCTGCCAAATACGGGTTTGCAGCCGTTTTTAAGAAACACCGCGAATCCTAATGGATCTCGCGGAAGACATCGACGGTTCTGTGCGAGCTACGGTACGCTATGTATCTAATCTACGAAGCGTTATGTAAATTTTATTACGTCGGCTCGCGGTATGCCGGAACACGGGAATTTAACTCGCGATGGAAGCGAGCCGAGAGTTACGGCTGTGTTTTCCATCGGTTACAGGTGTGCCTGATTCTCTGTAGTCGGCACCGAATGGGAATTGATCGATTATGCTAACTGTCGGCATGAGCGTGCGGAGAGAGAAAAAGAGAGACAGAGAGAAACGATAGCGAATCGTGAAATGCAACGCAGCAGCCGTCATCTCGAAGAGTTGAGAACGAAATCTTGCGGCGCAAAATGTGAAGTGAAGGCGCAAGGTGTTTCGAGAATTCAGAACCCTGAAAAGGTCCTTTAAAGGCAAATGCTTGCAATGTACAACAAACGATGCACATAAATTGCTCGTATATATTCGCAAGATATTTCAAAATTCTGCTCCAGATGATTCGCGAAACTATTTTAGCGTGTGTCAAAGTACCCGACAACTTCTAATGTATATCAAGCGTGAGAAATGTTGAAAATGCAAGAAAATATAAATGTAAATCCCAACAAGAGAGAGAAGCAGTCAAATGATTCCGAACAATTGCTTCTGTTATTTTGAAAAATGTAACATGAGATATGCTTATATTCGTCTTAGCGTTTCCCGTAATCGATCAAAGGATATCGAGGAATAGATACATCACGGTAATTCTAATAATCCTTACGAATCGTGCAGGTCACACCAAAAAAAATGCGAAAGAAAGACGGTAAGATATCTTCGTGAAACGAACGTGTCCCTTTTCTGTCTTCTCCAACTAGACGCGGTGCTCTTTCAAAACAGTTGAATAAAATTATTATGATAAGACCTCGATTAATTTCAAGCAGTGAAACTCCGGTAGTCGCCGAGCCGCGTAAGCCAGACTTTGAATAGGCTTACGTAGCGGCTGGATGTACAATATATTCCGCGACCTCTCCTCTTTTCTACTCTTCTCTCCTTTCCCTTGATCACCGCTTCGTCCGTCGTTCGTACATTTCTAAAGACCGTAGAATCCTTGAATCGTGAGCGAGTGCGAGACGCAGAATCGGCGGTCATTAATATTGTCGGATTAAACGGCCGCGTGCATTAATCCGACCCCGAAGACGAAATCCTATTTCACGTCCCGGGCCTTTGGGGGTTTCTTGTTTCGGAATGTCAGTTTCATTAGAATCGTTCGTGATCGAGAAAACGATTAAAACAAGGGGTAGGAGGGAAAAGGTAGATTCGAGCGAGCGAAGTGTCGAAAAAAAAATATCGACTCGGAGAAGAATTTCGGATACTTTTCGGCGGTCATTTATCACAACGTCGAGATCGTCGAGTATTGCATAGACGATTTCTACCCCTTTCTCTCTCTCTCTCTCTCTCTCTCTTTCTCTCTGCATTTAAAATAATTCCGATTCATCGTTAAAATATGCGAAAAATATTAACGTCTCTTTAGCATTTCCAAGTATTTACCGTTTCTGCTTGGAGCTGAATGTACATGTTCGAATGTTCTAAAAATGCCCACGCCATTTTCATAATGGGACGAAAGTAGAAAGCACAAGACACACGCACAGAGACACAGCACAAGAGACACGCGCTCCTTATAGACTTTCTTTTTCTACCTGAGTATAATGCGCAAGGGCGGCGACAAATCGATCGACCCTTGCCATATTCATCGTCGGCTGTCATTGTCGATATTCAGTTAATTCTACAAATGCCCTATTGTTCAATGTCACTTTCTAGAGTGACGTGCGAATTATTCTAATCGTGAGAAATGCCCTTTATCCTTTATCACGTGCCCGTATCGTGGCTTGTAACGAGGCCCGCATTTTTCTTGATCAATTTTGGCAACAAAAGCTTTCCTTGTTACGACTAGCTCTAGCCAGCCGTCACAACCGTGAACCATTAATATTGCTTTCAATTTATATCATATTGCAATATATACAGGAGTTACATAATCATGTATTTTATAAGGAATGTTAAAAATGATCGAATATTTTTTTAAGATTGTATGTAACATTTTTTTACGATTCTCCCTTTTTTTTCTGCATGATTTTTTTATCTATTTTTATTTTATATTTTTTATCGATACATAACTGTATCGATAAAATAACCTTCGGAGAGCTGAGAAGTGACACTTGTAGCACCGTTAGCGTTACGGTTATTTTTTCGGAAACTGTAACAGTTGTTTTCTTTTTTCTGTAACGGTAATAGAAAAAAAATAACTGTAACGGTGGTGGCGTTACAAATTTCGTCTATAACGGGGAAGTAACTTTTTCAACAACACTTTCGACGTCTTCTTTGATAACAAATACAATAGTTAATTTTATCGTTACTTTTTGTATCTACGCGACATAATTTTCACGTACAAATATATAAAAAAAAATATATAAAAAAAATTTATTAAATTCTTTTAAAAATTAATAGATAATCTTGATAAAATTTGACGATTTTTCGAGCAGATCATATAATTTTTATAAACTTTTGTATGTTAAAAACTCGTAAATTATATCACGTTAGAATTTTAAAATAGTAAAAAGTTAAAGATATAAAAAGAATGATTTTTACTATATTATCAGTTAATAGCTACCTTCGGATTTCTCTTATATATTGTTGGGAGGCAGTTTATCGAGCAGAAAGAACGTGATTCGATGTTATATCCCTTGCACCTTATCTCTCCTGCTTACCCGAACGTGAAGTCTTCCGTGAAACGTTAGGAACAATATATGTCTGAGGGACGGAGAGATCGACGTAAACATGTCCGCAGGAAATTCCTCGAAAGTCATTCGACATTTTACGATCTCATTGAACACGACAAGCGTGGCCTAGAATTTTAGCGATCGTACAGTCGTGTAGGTTCGCGATCATCCTCAGTAAAAATTTGCTCCACCGACCACATCACCGCACATTCAGATTGATTTTCGATTTCAACACGAAGAAAGATATAGGAGAAGGAACAGAAGAGCATATTAATTCCGATATTATGAATTTGCGTGCGGTTTTAAAATTACGTAAATTTATATAATCAAGTACACAACTATACACATATTATATAATTATCATGTTATATTTTGCCTATAAAAAATTTTAATATGAAATTATGACTGAATACAAAATAAAGAAATTATTCAAATTAAAAGATTTATAACGCTCTAATATAAAATAAAAATTTGAATGTGTCAATAAGAACCAGAAGCTGGACGGTCGTGCATCAATTTTATAAAAAATTAATTTTTCAGTGAAATTAATTAATGTACATACAGCACAAATTTTTCTTAGTTTTATACCAAATAAAAACAAATAAATAAAATAAATTATTGATTTTTTGAAGAAATCTAAATACAATGAGAAAATAGTTACAAGTCACGATTTTTAAAGTAATTGTTACTTTAATTGCAGTCGTCGCTAATTTTGAAAATACTATTAAAAGAAATTCTTGCATCTCCCATTCATACATTTTCAATTATATTATTAAATCAATATTTATATCAATATCTTGATAAGCGCAACCGGAAAATATACACAGATATTCAAACACGATAAATAATACGCCGATTTACATATTAAAGCATGCTCATCTTCGAAAGAGAAACAACTACACGAAACTCGTTTCAATGTATTCATACCCATCATGATCCAGCAAAAAAATAACAATCTTTACCTGCGCGATCTCACCGCAAGGACGAAATCCTCGGCATATTCTGTTGCACTTTCCGCGGTGCGTTTCGCAGCCGAGCCAATTTGGATCGGCTCTCCCTGTCGAAGATCGACCGCAAAACAGAGCACACATCTGGCTCAGGTGATCGATCCTGAAGAGGAGGAGGAGGAAGAATCGCAATCTCAAGTACTCTCGACGTTCGCCGCAGAAGTATCACGTTGCGTCTTACGTCTGAACGAGTTTACTCACGAACAGGCCACACCAACTTGTCTGTGCAGATTTCTAAAGTCCACGCGGCGCGGCCCCGCTCAATTTGCACTTCATTTGCTTCAGATCGGGTTGCCCCTTCTTTTTTGGCACGCGCAGCCGCATATATACACGTGCAGCACGCAAGAGTCCGACGAATTCTCCGGTGGGTATCTCTAGAAAAATCTTCCTCGAGCGAACCGTCGTGGATAACCCGCTCCGACGGATGTGCCGAATGAATGAACGCTGCGCCACTGCCTCTAGGTCTCTATATCGTCGATCTTTAACAAAGTTGATGCGTGCTGGCACGCCGTCAAAAATGTGCTTTCGAAATATATGGGTCATCACAATTTTAGGATATCGCATGAAGCGTGATAAATTGAAGTTATACTATATCATGGTATGGACCAGCCAAGCTTTACGAAAGGCTTCGCATTATTTAGCTTCACGAAGCATGATCCTGTGTTGTCGTGAGATGAGCGATGCGCATCTACAAGCTCGACGAAAAGTGAATAATTAAAGAAGATGATGATCATAGATGGAAGATTATAGATTTAATACATCGCACACGTGGTAGATTTTGTCTTCGTGATCATTTGTCTTTACATCAGCAATGATAATTGCTAGTTAAGTTTTTAGCTTTCAAAAAAATATCGATTTCGCGATCGTCTATTTTCTCGCCGTTAAATCGCGATGAAAGATGCAGTTAGAACATTTGCTCGGTGATAAATAGCTATTGAATCATTATTCACTTTCCAACACCCTCGATAATCGAACGAATCTTCTCTCATTTTATAGAAATATCCGTGATTGACGGCGTCAGAAATCTTTCAGGGACGAGCTTTCACAATTTTCGATCAATTTATTTTACGTCCAATAACCAAACTACTCATTCATTCATTTTCGAGTCAAGTGTCAGGAGGAAAATTGTAGCCATATTGTTAAACAGATTATACGTCAAACATTATCTATTCGAAATCTATCGTTAGCTAATACGTGGAACTCGTGTTATAAATTTTCCATAGTATATTCCCTCGCATAAACATGTAATAAAGATCCGCGCTGTCTCGACAGCATCAAACATATGCGTGACACTTGGTCATATTTTAAAATTCGGTCTTATTATACGCATCTCCATTAGTAATTCTCGCTTACAGCACGCATTTTTACACGCAAAACACATACTTTATAAAACGCAATGCAGCGCGTCTCTACATATGAACGTCGTCGAAGAAGGTGTGAGTCTCATCCTGTAATGTACACGATATACCCCCCGCTGTCTGCTTTTTTATGTCTAATCGCGAGGTGCCCTTCGCCTTATGGGACCCAACGCGTGCTCGATGCCACGCACATGTGTCATAAGATTCCTACACAGACGATGGAGAATCTTAATGGCATCTTGTCATTCGAGAGATGCTGTTTGCAAACACTCTTTAAAATTTTATATCTGTAAATCTCAAGAGTAAATAATTCAACTAGAGAAAAGATACTAACAATTAAAGATAATTTGAAGAATAATAAAAGAATTGATGTATTTTTATAAAAATAAAAATCTTACAATTCAAAATTTCTAAAACTGTGATAAAATACAACTAAAGAATGTAACGTCGAATTATGTTCTTTCTGCTCGATAAACTGTCTTTTCATAGTATGTAAAAAGATTCCGGTGCAAGCGCAAAAATAATTGCGATAACGTGCAATAAAATACAAAACGTGAAACAAAAACATTGCACATACAAACATTTATGTATTATATAATTTGAAAATATCAAACATAATTTGAAGTCGAAACGTGAGATTGAATCGATTATTATTAATATCGAATAGAAGAATATTCTGTGTAAAGACATGATTATAGAATTAAAATTAGATACAAAATCACACACAGAAAACCAAGAATGCGTGAAAAATATAAATTTTATTTATTATTTTCCCAATTGTGTCTATATTATGATTAAAAGGATAAAATATAAATCTTTGCAATTTTTATTTAATTCAAA